>NW_026099574.1:28617724-28771903 GCF_025091365.1 Daktulosphaira vitifoliae
AAAAAAAAAAAAAAAAAAAAAAAAAAAAAAAGTCAAATTTTATAACTTACATTAATTTTATTTCCTTTGAGAGGTCGTCTGTTACCTGGTTGATTATCATTCAATAAATTATGAGATGGATTAATATTAGACTTCAATACTAAAAATTTATAATCAATTTTTTTATTTTATACTGTTAAAATAGTCATTATAATTTATATTTAACCAGTAAAATTTTAAATAAATTAAAATGATTATAGGTTTAATAGAAAAAAAGTGTTTAACCTAGCTCAAAAACAAAACTTTACGTAAATAACCATCAGTGCCTAATTTTTTTTTTTTTTTTTTGTAAATAATTTTTAAATACTTAAATAGAAATAGTTGTTTATTTTATATGAGAGTAGTACTTTTTCAAATTATATTATCTCATTACTTATTAAACTTGTATTAATTATAAACAATATGACAATCAATTTATTATTTTAATATATAAAATCATTTGTTTAGAAAAAAGTTAACCAAAATTTTATTTAACTCATGTGTCTAAACAAATTTAGAATTCAATTAATTAAAAAAAAGTATATTTGCATAGGTTATTATATTTGTATTATTTTATTTTAATGAATTTTACTTTTTGAATACTTTATATATGTTTCCATTAAACAAAACTAGACTTTGTTAAATTTTATGGGGTAAAGAGGGTGGGATAGGAATAATTTTTTTTTTTTTTTGAAAACTATAAAATGTAGAATACTATTATTATCTGAAATAAAGAACAAAATTATATTTTATATTTTTATAGATATTGTGTGAGCCATAATTAAGTAGTCACACTATTTACCAAATGACTTTAATTAAAAAATTAATATTTACTTTAAGTAATACTCTGAAGTTGTAATACTACTTAAATATTATAAAATATATACAGGGTGATTCATTAAGGATAAGACACTCGTTTACTGAGTAACTATTGAAAACTTAAAATTTTTGGTAAGAAAAATATTGTTTGTTTCAAAAAACACTACAATAATATGTAGTAAAAACATGATATTTTTCATCCCTTCAAGGTTAAAAAACATTAAGTTGAGTTTTTTTAAATGAGAAAACATATTTTGAATTTAAAAAAATGTTTGAGATTTTAATTTAATAGCAAATGACATTTGAATTTTTAATATAACTTTATTCGTTTATTAGATATAAACACTTAAAGTTTCAAATTTTTGAGTTAATATACATGTATAATACACTAGGGATTACAAATACAGGTAGATAATTTCTTACCAAAAATTTTAAATTTTCAATAGTAAACTCAGTAAACGAGTGTCTTATCCTTAATGAATCACCCTGTATATATATATAAAAATTTATTTATATTTTATATTAATAAAATTTACTGGTATATGTTACTTTTTCAAAAAACAAAACTACAGAAATTATTTAAAATACCATCAATCATTGTAGATGACAACTCATCATTTGATTCATTTCCTGAACCTGAAACAGTTATTTCTTCAATTTCTTCAACTTGATTTTCTATTTGTGATTGTAAAAGTTGTTCTGTAATAATGAGTTTAAGATCGATAAAAGTATATCAAAATAAAGTAATTTAAATTATGTACACACTTGTTACATTATGAACTTCAAGAGGAATAGAACTTTTACAAAGAACATTGTTTTTTTTAACAGAGGTATTCGATGAACAATCTTTATAATAACAATGATCTAAATAAATGGGATTTTGAGGTAGTTCTTCTTTTTCATTGTGCAACATATCTAAAGGTGAAATTAAGTTTTAAATTTTTTATTTAATTATTATTACAAGATCAGAGGGTGAAACAAAATAATTTAGAACTAACTAAATAAAGAAACACTATCTAAGATGATCGTGACAATAATTTTTAAGTCATGTTACATATATATATATATACACACTTAGTAATGACCAACTTTTGAGATCAAGAAATAATATACATTCATTTTAAAAGAAATCCTATTTTCTATACTGCTGTAACAGTATACTACAATGTGTTATTTAAAAATGTCATATTATAATGACTTGTAATTTAGATTAGAGAAGTGCAACTTTAATAAGAGTAGGATTTATGAGAACCACACTAAATTCAATTTTTAAATAAAATTTCAGGTGATATAAAAAAAAAAATTTTAAAGTAGTTTGCTTGTTATTGTAATTTTGAAATACCTAATATACTTGACTCATCATGACCAAAGATCATTTTGTTGACATCAGTTAAGGAGCTTTCAAGCTGCTCTAATTGTTCTGCATTTAAGTCTAGTAAATCAGTATTTATTTCACCATCACCTGAAACAACTTAATAGAATATCAAATTAAAAACAAATCTTTTATGTTAAAACTCTACTCATGATACAATGACTGGCTCATATGTTATTATTTTAGAATCTTAATATAATAAATATGTAAAAGAGATTATATAAAAATGGATAAATATTTTTATTAATACAAGTTATTGAAACATGATATTGTTAATTTACTACTATACACTATTGTTAGACACAAGTATATAAATAAATTTTGAACTTTAAGTTACAGAATTTTTTTTAATAATACAAACAACATAAAAATGGAGTTTAGGCATTTTGTAGATATAGTATTGATTTACATCAGATAGTGATTAAAATCATTGTCGTAAATGCCTTTGTTATGTATTTGAAAAATATGTATCATAAGAGAATATTTACTTAAAAAGAATAAGTTATCATAAAATTATTCTAATGAAATGTCACATTAAAAGTGTTATAATTTGCATTTAGAATAAAGTATGTATTCTGTTACTGTGCAAAAAATTATGAAATCAGCAATTTTTACTAAAAATTGTATGGTTTTCTTATACATAGTATGGTTGTCAACTTTATTTTTTTTTAATGATAACATACATATTTAACTAGCTTATAAAATAGAAAATAATTTAATTAAGTAAGCACTAATCAATAGTAACTTTTTGACTAGTAATTTGTTAAGTAATTATTAAGTCATTAATAATTTACCAATATGAGTACAGAAAAGCAATGCAAAATAATAAAAATAATATAACCCTTGCATCTAGTGTATATTTTAAAATGATTATAACTTCTAAAAGAATCGTTCAAAAGTACATTTTATTAATTAGATTTTTTTTTAAGTTAGTAAAGAAGTGTTGATGCTACTTAAAAAAAATATAGTTGATACCCTAATAAGGTATAAGATATAGACTAATAAAACACTTTATTGCATAAAGTGAAAAATCTAAAAAAAAACATTATCTTAAGACTTAATACATGACTTAATTTTTTTGAAACCAAAAATTCTTATAAAAATAAAATTGTGTTTTTCCAAATTCTTGAGCTTTAGGTATATTTTTTCTTGTAATTGCTATTTTGCTGGTTATTTGTCATGTAAAAACAAAAAAATTAAATTGTTGAATTTCTCATAAAGTTTACTATCTATTGGTTGGAATTTTATAATTATGAGATTAATCCACAAATAGTTACAGCGAAAAGCTCAAAATTTTTTTCTGAAAAATAAATATTGAACTCAAATTTAAGGGTCAATGAAAACAGTTTAACATAACAAACAAGCCCCAAATTTTGTATAAATTATTTTAACATTAATTTTTTAAAGTATAATTTATGTTTAAAAATAAAAATAATTTTTAAAATAAAAGTAATTATCTCAAAACTAGATGTGATTGAATAAATTTGAAATTATTTACGGAAGAGGTTCAAAATTCCTTATACATTCATTGTAGACAACAGAAAATCTTTCATTTTGTTGTTTTCTAGTTGTTGTTCTATTTCACCAGTCATTGAGAACTTGTGTTATTTATTAATTGAGAGATTTCCATAAATATGGTGTTCATTTATTCATTTTCAAGAAAATAAACTCACCTTGAGACAAGAATGTTTTAGTAGATATTGAAGGATAAAACCCTTGAACAGTTAAATTTATTTCTGGTTCTCCATTTTCTGAATTAGTAGTAATAACTTTGTTACTACTATTCTCAAAATGAATGATATTCATAGTTTCTTTTTTACTTTCTAAAAAATATGTAAAATATATAAACAAAATGAAAAGATTATTATTTAGAATATGAATTAATAAATTTACCCATCACTCTATTAAAAGTTGCCTGATCTATTGCAACTGTACCATCAGGTTTTACGACGACAACTAAAGTATCATCAGCCTCTTCCTCTGGTTCCTCATCACCTTTCTCAGTTATTTTTGAACAAGACATAATGAACTCAATTAGAGGAACCTGAAATCATACTATTTTACATAATTTTAATAAGTTATATTTTCGCCTAAAATTTTTCATTAAAATAATTTTGATAATAATTACAAAATTACTTTGTGTCATAATATTTTCATTATAAAATAAATTATAAAAACTTAATAAAAAAATGTCTATATATCTAACATAAAATATAAATTGCATTGAGCATACCAACAAATGCTAACCATTTAAAAAAAAATTATAATTGTAGTTTTATTCATTCACCAAATTCAAATAAAGTATTTTTTAATTTTTCTTTGTACTTTAAACACAAAATTAAGGCTGCACTTTGAGTATTTTAATAGTTCCCAAAAATTTTAGTCCAAGGCAGCTGTCTTGCTTGTGTAGGTTGAAATAACAATCCTGCTCAGAACATTTTAATGTGAACTCAGTAATTTTTGATATAAAGGGATCCTTATTCAAGAGTTTATCAAAAGGTTAAAATAATAGTTGTTTTCGACTAAAAACTTCTCATAATAAATTTCTTGTCATTTTTTTCTAGGATATTTCAAATTGCATAGCATAACGGAAATCATATGAGTATTGAAAACAAAATACTTTAAATATTTGAATTTAATTTGATTTTCTTAAGAAAATAAATTAATTGATATAGGATAACATCATCAGTGAATAATGAACTACTAATGAATGAACATCAGTGAGTTTGTAACTAAAACATTTTCTTATCTGATTATAACAAGTTGTAATTAATATTTTTCACAACAAAAACTAAATTCAATCCTACTGTATTAACAAAATTTTTGGTACAAATTACATTACTAATTGTTTATTCACTGGAAAATTTAAATTTTCTACATAAAATACACTATGTATTACAAAAAAATAACAACTTAAAAAGGACTTAAGATCTCTTTCTATGTATATATAGCACAGAAATAAGAAATAAAAACAATGAGAAACTTTTAGGTCATAAAACATACACTTTAATTTAAATATATTTGTTATAATGGATAAATGAACCAATCTATGAGTTAAACAGGTTTTAAAACTTGCTGAGTGATATAAAATTTTGAAATGGTATAGAAAAAAATGTATATATTTTGATTAAATAAGGTTTTAAATATTAAATAAAAAATATAGGTTTAGTTTTTGTTTATATGTCTAATACAAGATAAAATTAAGGAAAAATTTATAAACCAAAATTATTATCAAAAGAAAAATTATACATATCAAAGCAGAACATTTTCCCTCCAACCACTATTTCTCATTTCCCGCTATCCCTTCTCAAAAGAAAAAATATGTAACAAGAACGAAAAAAAATATTGTTAATTTGCATAAGATCTATGCTCTAAACTTATTAGTAAAATATTTTACTTTAAAGAGTACTTACCTATCTTTACAGCTTAAATTTTAGTTATCTTTGAAACCATGATGTTCGGTGATTTTACTTGTTGTCAGACGACGTTATACATCACTGTTATGCCGGCAATTAATTTCCTAACGTACTAACTACAAGAATTTCTTCAATTTCTTTGTAGGTGTGATAGGAGGTGTAATGGTTATGGAGTTAGACCACCAACAGTAGATTTAAGGATCTTTTTAATAGTTTTAAATGTGTACAATTATGGTCGATCAACACAGCGACAGGTAACAACAAACCCACAGGCTAGCTAATCTGACCGCTCACGACTCCTTATTGTTATGTTATTCCTTGTAGCATTACGCCATATTACATAGATACCACCCGAATACTCTTGGAAAACAAAGTATTTATTGATAAGGTTATACCACTTACGCACTCTATTACTAAAATGACATACTATTCTATATCAATATAACTGTAATTCACAACTTCAATATTACGTGTATGAATTACTCCATCAATAATAAAAAACTAAAAAAGTATCATTAAAAGTTTCGTTTATATCAATAACCTTTATTATGTAAATAAACATATCACATGTAAAATATTAAATAATAAACTATAATAGTTCATTTTTTAAAATATCAAAAGAAATCATAATTTAATAATTCTTTTTTATCATAATAGTTTTTATATTCATTTAGTCCATAATTATAATACTGGATGTTAAATTTTTGTAGTATATAAATTTAATTTTTTTTAATCTTTAATAGATAACATTATAAATGAACAAAATTTAAATTATAGACTAGATTCTTGAAATCTAGACGTTGTTCAACCCTTTTGAATCATTTATTTACATCTTATTTATATTTCTAGAAAATACGTTAAGAGAAAATGTCGTTTAACATAAAATTAAAATGCAACCATTTATGTGAACAAAGGTCACTTATGATATCGAAACATTACTATTGACCTTATTGGAATCAATTATTGAATATATTCAATTTTTTCATGATTTGATATATTCCTATAGATTTAATTAATTCGAAAAATTCTATCACTTGAAAAATCGCCTACTTCATAAAGGACTAATTTTATCTTAGGTTAGCTGAAACTATTTGTATTTAGAAAATTTTTATTACCGTGTTAAATTCAAAATAATAAAACGTTTTAAATTACTTGATGTACGTTGCACAACCTGACAAAACCAGATGACAGCATAAAATGAATTGATAACCAAAAACAAATATAACGCCAATGACTGATACTATGAAAGCATTCCGGACCTTGTAAAATTTAATTTAGACTTCTATTCTTAAGTATAGGTACTCATTAAATTATAACCGATTAATTTTAAAGATAATTTTTTTATTAGCTGTTATTTTCAGTTAATATTGATTATGATTGTTTAATATTACAAGATAATTATTTAAAATCCGTAAACTATTTTTTCGCCGTTCATAATGGTAACGTATAATATATGTTGGATTTGATTTCAATCGAACCTAATGTGCTTTCATTTTAGGACGCTTTTATGATGATTCAGCGAAAAAAGCTGACTATATTTACGGACGCCAAGGATAATATACCAGTTCATGAACTAAAAAAAATCATTTCATGTATGTCAAATAATTTAAACAAACTATAATTTCTAAGACTTATTATTTAACATTTATATCAACAAAAAAATATTTTATTTTATTAAATTATTCATATATACATGTATATATATATATATTATAGGTTTGTATTTTTATTTTATTTGGGGTAGAAAGTGTAATCTGTTTGAATTTAATTTATTTTCTTAATATTGTATTGTATTGTAGTTTTATATAAGAAAATATTAGATAAAATTCAATTTTTCTTTAAATAATATTTAAATAATTTTATTTTGTTTGTTAAAAAAGTAATCATCAAAATGTTTTCTCAAATTGCATTATTAATTTAACAGTAATATTTAAAAATTACATTTTACTAATTAATAATAACAATAATCTTATTTTATAGGTATTATAAAAGTACCTCCACAAAATCAACAGTTGTACTATAAAGACGAAGTTATGGATGATACTAAATCATTATCAGAATGTGGTCTTAGTTCTAGTATTGCTAAAGCACAAAGTCCTGCTATTATTGGCTTGGCATTAAGGTAAATTAGTTTTATATTAATAGATAATTATGATAAATAATATTTGTATATTTTTGTAGAACGGAAGATGGTGATTTTGAAGCTTTAGATATGGTACCATACTCATCACCCCCTGAATTACCTTATGTTATGAAAAATCAAGAAGCTAATGGACAAGAACCACCTATGTAAACAATAATAAATATTTGGTTTGTAAGAGGTGTTTAAAGATATATAAATTTTCAAATTGCCCAATGAATAAAGCATTTTTTTTTTGTTTTTATATTTACGATTATTTAAAAATACTGTTGGCAAATGTGGTAACATAGATTCTAGAAGGTTTACCGTATTTGGGTTGATAATGTGATTGTTTTTATAATTTTATTATTTCAATAATTCTTAGTAATAATATAAAATATTCTAATTAATTTTTCATAAAATGGTAAAAATATTTTTAATATGCTTAATTGTGTATAGTATGTTTAATAATAAAAATGAATTCATAATAATAAAAATGTATATATTATTTACATATGAGTGTGTACATAAAAGTTGGTTGTACTTTGTTAAAATACAACAAAATAAAGAAAAGCCATAGTTTCATGTTTTTTTTAAATTATAATATTGAAAATAATAAAAATGTACATGTTAAATTTAAGTAAGCCATTTTAAGGTCTACCTTTTACTACAATTTTTAAAAAAAATTTTCAGTTTCATTATCATAGGTACAATTATTTTTTATTAGTAATACTAAATTTCACTTTAAAATTAAGGGATCATTAAATTAAAAGAAATATAATTTAGCTAAAATTAAAAATATTATAAATTAACTAAATTATTGAAAAATGTAGTTTACTAATATACTCAAATTCTAGTTCAAGATTGTAAAAGTCACATTAAGTTTTTTTAATATTTTCATAATTTATTCCAATTTTTTTTATGTTTAAATGGAAGTAGTTCAATTTTTAGTAATTTTTGATATTTATTTTGTTTTGGAAAGATAGTTATTTTAAAAACAGTATGAGTAAGTTAAAAATGTTTTATTTTAAACTGTATGTATTATCTTAATGCAGGATAATAAGATTTTTTTTAATGATATGAAGTTGCATAACATTTGATCTTGAACTGTTTAACATAAAAAACAGATTTATCATTTTAGAAGTGTGTATATCATAGAAATCAAAGTAAGAAATGAATTTCATTAATTACATGTATAGAATGATAATACTATAATATTTTTACTACATGAGAAAAATGTATTAATATGAGGTACAGTAAAATCTTGTTAATAGAACCCATTTATGCATAATTATAACAAGACAGGGTTATATTGGAGAACCAAAACATTAAACAACTTTAGACGCTTGGGCAATGCTCTTCAATATAACCCTGTCTCATCATAATACTTAATATATAATTTAATGTCATAATAATTGTACATAATAAAGTTTAGATTAACAAGGTTTTACTGTATATAAAAAAACTTTTTTTTCTTTATAATATGTTTTAAATTAAAGCTTATGTTATATAATATAAGTTAAAATAAAAATACTTTCCATCACCTTATCTTTTAATTAAAAAACATGCTTTTTCTGTGTTTAAAAGAGTCAATTTTATATTGCTAGAACTTTATGATAAAATGTATCGATCAATACAATATATTTTTTATAAATACTCTATATCTCTTCACCCAACATATTTTCATTTTAAATATGACTATTTTTCTTATTCATAAGGGTTCAAAACTTGATATATACATATAAAAAGTAAAATTTTTGAAAATGTTTTAAAAATTTTGTCTATAGTTCAAGCACAGAATAACTATTACCACGATAATAATTTATTATTTTTAAAAATCTTGTTAAACGAAATAATATTTAATCAAAAATAAATGAAATAGTTACTAATATATATATATATATATATAAATAGTCACATTTACTATAATAAGTTTAGTGACTACAAAGTTATGTTTTAAAAGTTTGTTATTATTATGTTTTATATGTTCATAATGATTATTTAAAACTATAACTATTTAAATAAATAAATTTATTTTATTTTAATTTATTAGATTTCCTTGTCATATAAAGGGTTATTGATTTATCACTAAATTTATCCTTAAATAATAATAATTTTGAAAAAATATTTATGCCTTTGTTATGTAGTATTTATTTCTCAATCTATAAGTGATTAAATATTTTTTGATCTTTATAAGAGTACCAATTTTTTATAAATTGTTATATATATATAAATAAATAAATAGATGATATTTATAAATTGATCCAACTAACAAAATAACTTGTCGATAGGAACCAAGTTTTGAACTAGTATTTTAGAAATTATTAAAACTTGTATAGACTGGAGGTGAAGTTTTTAATTTATAAACAATTTTTACCAGAATGGGAGGAAGTGTTGAATAATGATAAAAATAACATATCCTGTATCACGCCTCAGTCAAATATACTGTCTCCAAAATTGATAATGACCACTCATTTTCTTAGTCTTTACTATATAAACAAGTTTTTTTATGAAAGTTTAAAAAATTTAATTGGTACCCATAAAAGAGATAAGGTTTGTACTTAAAAATATTTAACTATTTATACATAAATACTCAAACTACTAAACAATAAATCAATCACCCTGCATATATTATCTATATTTAATATTTACAAATTAATGATTTAAAAAAAAAAATTTAAAAAGTCGAATTTTTTAATATTATAAACTGTTTAAAACAAAAAAAAATGTTTTTTTTTTGTAACATGACTGAAATATATTTAAAAAAGATAGTTCATGCTGTATTGGTTAGAATCCAAAAATGCCCACTAAAAATAAAATACTATCTACAAATTCAAGTTGAAGTGTATTTTATGATAGTGATTTTAATCACCGTCATATATCAATGCTATACTGGTGTCCATTATGCCTCGTCTCTGTATGGGGTATGACTATTGTTTTATTTTTACTTTTTTATATAGTTTTGTATGTAATTTAAAAAGTAAATTACATTAGGTAAGTTAAAGACTATTTTTAAACAAGTTTTTTGTATTAACAACACGTAATTATCGATAATTTTTCATTTTTTGTTATATTATTATTATAATATTAAATATTTACTTTGATTTCCTCAAATTTTAAAGTAAAAATTTTGAATTGAATTCTTTCAATTATCTTGGATACGATTATGTACCTACTTATATGTACTTAACGGTATAGAATAATTCAATTCTTTAAACGGAAATTCATTTTAGATTCGTGTTGTAATAACATAAAAAATTCAATATTTATATCATATACTTAAATTATAATCTAATACCAACGCCTACACAACTATCTTACACCTACATTTATGTACGTAAGATGTAGTTTTTTAATCCTTTCATCCGACCTAGACTTTGGGCAAATGAATCTGACTCATTGTATGAATAATACACATCCAATCAAAATAAATTTTTGTTTTAGGACATAATGAAATATAAGTATTTTATTTATATTATTTTTCATAAACAATAAATATTTTGGGTCATTAAGTGGGACACATAGCAATAAAACATAATCTTTAATGATGTACAAATTATAAATATATACTTTTAATTAAACTTTCACAGACAATCTTGTGAGGGATTACTTATCAATCGCATAGATCGCTAATATTACTTTTGGTTTCTATAATTAATAACTTTACAATTTCTTAAAAAAATTTGATATAAATCAATTAACTTACTAGATATGGTAAATATTTCATAGAAACCGAAATCATTTCATTACTTAACTACTCAGGATGTGTTGGTCGTATAAATAATAGGAATGAGCAAAAAAAAAACCCAGCACAGGGGGGTCGCGGCACAGTGGTGACGTTGCATAGTTGGATCAAGTATAATGATATCTGACAGTGATTAAAATCACTATAAAAAAAAAACGCTTCGATGTTTAATTTTAAAATATTGGTGTATTATTCCAAAAGCTACATGATCTGCTAGTTCCTTATTCGTATCCTGATTAAGATATAGTATGTAAAATGAAAAAGAGATAATTAAAAAATATTATTTCTCATAAAAAATTGTATTAATCCAAATATTTTTCAAAAAGTTATAGCACTTTAAATTAAAAAATGTAAATTTTAAAATCGAGAATTTTCACACAAAAATAGCATTCGGTAGCCGTTTTCACCATGAAGACAAGTCCAGAGGTCAAATTTTTTTTTTTCAAATTAAAGTACATTACATTAGCTTTAATTTAAGATATATATAAAAGTGTCAGACCTTCCGGAACATTTTCAAAAGTTAAGTTGAAAAAGTTAATTTTTTGTGAAAAAGTTGTCATTTTAAATCCCCCCCTGTGGGCAGGTTAAGGGTCAAATTTACAAAAAAAATATACCAAATGATAGGTAAAGACATCAAGCATCTATATAAAAAAAAATTATATTGATATGTTCATTTTTGAAAAAGTTACGGCAGTTTTTAGTAAAAAAAATTGAAAAAATTTTGATAATTAGCGATTTTTAAATTTGTAATTTTTTTGGAGGTTTCCCCCATTTACGGGGAACGAGGGAAATTTTTTCAATTTTTAAGGGTAATGTCTTTGACTAGATACGATTTGTGATCTTTTGACGTATCGTTGAAAGAAATCTGTTTGGTGAGAGCTGAGAAAAAGTGGTAACAGACACAAAAAAAAAACACATCTTAGTAAAACCAATACCTTCTGAGCTTCGCATCGAAGCTAAAAATGTTTATCAGGTTTAAAAACACAATTAGGTAATCGTTCGAACAATAATTTTGCCTTATAATATGTAATTTGGTATCATACCAAATTACATATATATTTAATTATACATAAAAAAATATTGATGTTGATAAAAAAACCCAATATTTTGTAGTTTTAAAAGTCAATAATAGCAATATAATAATAAAGTATAAAAACAAAAAATTAATAAAAAATGAGTAACATTAAATATCGGTAAATCATTATTACTTAAAACAAGTTGTATTGATTTTTAACTATATATAGCTGCTGTTAACCTATTGATAAATAATTCTATACGGGTATAAGTACTCTATTAGTTTTTGAACACTATATATATATATACTTTTATTATCATAAATATTCAGACAATAATATGTCATCAAATTGTTCATGTTACTATTTTTTAATATTGTGTAGAGAATAAAATATAAATAAACGATTTATTAAGGTAGAAATGATGAAGAGCGGCAAATTTCATGTTGCCTCGACGTCTTTTTTTGTAAATTTTTCTTTCTCTTAACGTTTTGTATTACATTTTGTAAATGTTTAAATACTGTTTATTTTTTTCAATAGTGATTTCAGAATGGCGATTTATTATTTGAAAGATGCCTAATAACTTCACCCTATTAAAATCTGATGGAATTGACCCCAGATTGTTGTTTATTTAAGCGTATTTTCTTCACTTGATTGGTTAAAATCTTTGTTTTATAATGATGTTAAGTTGTGGTTATAGTTTATTCTAATAAAGTTATTTTAATATTAAAAAAAAAAAAACTTGAAATCATTTCTATTAAACAGAAATTCTTGATTCTCTTAAAGTTAATGAATATTATAATTTTTTATTTCAGTTGGTTTGTAAGTAGTTATTATTGGTAATTTAAAAGTCAGTGATTTTATTGTAAAAAACTAAAAGGTATACGCTATATTATGAATTGTGAGTTCTAAATCGGAGATACTTATGACTTTTTTTTATAGGTTTCTATATTAAAAAAGAGGAATGTTGTTAAAAAATTCAATAGTAATTGCGTATCAAATACACAAATTGAAGGTGGGTAATAGTATTTTTTAATTAATAGTATACGTTAATTTTCAAAATATCTAGTATATGCCACCCAGAGGTAAGGAGGATCTTTCCATTTTAGTTGGAGTTCATTGTAAATTAATTTCTTTGTAGAATTCTCAAAAATCATACTTTTATATTAATGTAATCAGAAAAAAAACAGATAGAAAAATAAAAAATATTCTAAAAAAACAGTTGAACAGTGAAATCGTGGCATAGTTCGTCAAGTATAGATGATATCTGACAGTGATTAAAATCACTATCATAAAAAACGCTTTGATGAGAGTCTATAGATATTGTTTAATTTTAAAAAATTGGCGGATTATTCCAAAAGCAAAATAAACTCCTATTTTTGTTAAACTTCGACTGCCATTTGCACATAGAAGATAGATCGTCGGGACATATTTTGTTTTTTTAATTTATAGTTTGTAACATAAGCTTTAATTTGACTTATGTTTAAACTAAGCAGTATTTCTAGAACATTTTCAAAAGTTAAGTTGAAAAAGTTGAGTTTGGTAAAAATATTGCTATTTTGAATCTCCCCCTGTAGATAGGTAACGAATCAGAATTTCAAAAAAATGATATCAAATGAAAGGAAATTACTTTGGTGACTTTTTAATAACTAAAAAAATTATTTTTGTACGTTCATTTTTTCAAAAGTTATGGCAGTTTTAAGAGAAAAAATGTCAAAATTTACCGATTTTGAAATTGGAATTTTTTTGGGGACTTTCCATTTCCAGGGAACGAGGAAAAATGTTCAGTTTTTGAGGTCAATGTCTTTAACGAGATACGATTTGTGATATTTTGACGTATGGTTGAATGAAATCAGTTCTTTGTTTTAGTAAAATTAATACCTTCTTAGCTTCGCATTGAAATTAAAAACTAAAATTAGTACTCATCATTTTGTATAGGACAAAAATAATTTTATTGTTAAAATTATTTTTAACTTTGATGTGAAACTGAGAAAATATTAATTTTAACAATATGAAATCATTGAAAAATTAAAAAAGTGAACATATTATGCTCATTTTTTTTCCTGTAGCCTTGTGCTCTCAGCCTGTAAATTACTTGAATAAAAGTATTCAGATACTTTTTGTATTTGAAGGAAGATAAGGCTATTTTCTTTATTTATTTAAATAAAACTTTTCACGGCTAGTTTTCATTGAAATACCGCCGTAAAAGTCAACATTTGGTGTAAAACTTACTTCAGTATCAACATTTTAATGTTTTTGTATCAAATATATTTTATTTCTATAGGATAGGGATATTAAAGAGGGTCAAAGTATTGTATTATCTACTTAAAAAATAACTTTCCCGAAAATTGTACTTGATATCCTACTGGCACATATACTTCTAAGCGTTTTATGATAGCGACTGAGTAACTGTGAGAGATAAAAATTATACTTGATTCAACTATGCCATTTCCCCACTATATCAGATTCCGATTATACTGGGTTTTTAAATGTGCAATAAAGCGCATGAAAAAAATAATAAAGTATTTTAGGTAGGGGTGGTTTATTAAATTTAAATAGAATATCGATTATCAACATTTAATATTGAATGTCGTCAAATTGTGTTACTTAGTTGAAGTTTAAATTTTTGTAAATCTTTCACTAGAACAAAAAAATTTTGTTTTGCCACGTTTACAAATTTACTTCTATTGATATCAGAAATTATTATTTTGTTTACAAATGCTTTTGTGTCATTTGAGAAAGAATTATTAAGCCTCCTTAACCTCCTGTATTTACTCTTCTGAGTGGAACATTATTTTTTTGAATGCAAGTATGATGCTGCTTTATTTTGATAAAAATTAGGGTAAACCTCAAAAAAAAACCTTTTTAATCGCAGTGGCAAAAAATAAGGCAGTAACTAAAAAAATTCAACTTTGAGATTATGAAGTATTTGGATTTGTTTTACTCTTCTTATAATAACTTTCATCAAAATATCGAAAATTTAGTTAGAATTGGAATTAAATTACTTAGAAAATTGATAAACATATAGAGTGTAATCAGAGAATAAATTTTATTTTTAATCTCCTGAAATTAAAAATATGAGTTACTGCCTTATTCATTGCGCATATCGTAGGCTTTTAGTAATTTTGTTTTCATTGAAACAACTAAATATTAATACGAACAGTAGAAAAAAAAGTGGTCTTCAAGCTGGTAAAGAGAACTTACAAAAACTTGACATATGTTCTTCGGTTTATATTTCGCCCCTGACCCTTACTTTAAGGATAACTGAAATAAAATACTCATTGTAATAAATGCTTCTTGATATTTATATGTATCCTGTATACATGTATTTTCGTTTATCATTCTACATTATTTAAGAGAAAAATACACGTTTATTTTATTACTAGGTATATAATAATTCAGTAAATGGTTGAACAAATTTGGTAAACGCGAAACATATGGTTACTTCGTTTTAAATATTTTGTGTAGGATGATTTTCTATTACACTATAGTCTTAAGTAATCAAGATATTAGATGTATTGTTGTTTTAAGCTTTATGCAACGTATGATATTAATTTAATAGGTGTACAATAACTTACTTACATTGAACGATTCATGATTTATTATTTTCGTTTCAATAGTTAGTTTAAAAAATCTATTTATTTACTAAGACGGTAAAAAGATAAACATTTTGCATGGCTAATCAATTATTTTAATTTTTGCCTCTATCTAAAATATATTTTCATGTAACAATGAATATAATTTTCTTAACTGGCTTGACAGTTGTTAAAAAGAATGTGAGATTTGAATCAAAATATCGCACCGAGAGTGTAGATTATCTCTAAAAAAGACATTTCAAAATAAATAACTTAAATGTTTCGTCCTCACATAAGTTTCATTGTGTGTTATTGAATTTTCATTTTTCTCTTGCATTGAAGTACGATAGTAGCAGCATAATTATATCCGTAAGTTATATTAAAACGCTTCGATGCGAATCTGATAATTTTGCAATATTTTTTATCCTTGTAATTTTAAAATGTCTATGTTTTTTTTAATTTTTCTCAAATTTTTAATAATTGTTAAATTATTTGAAAATAAAGTTTGTTTTTAATTGCTATTTTTTTATTTTAACGGCCTATTTCTCATTGTAGAACAATCGTTGGAACATATTATTGTTATTTTAATGTTGTAACACATTTCAAAAGCATTTATTTGATATGGGTTTAAGATCGCAGTTGTTTCTAAACATTTTAAAAAATCAAGTTGAAAAATATGTTTTTACATGCCTAAAAACTATCAAACTCAAATTTGATACTTCTTAGTATTAAAACAATTTGTGTACTAACAGTTTGCGAATCCATACTGAATTTACAAAAGATCAGGAGCACACAAATTAACTTAAAATACAGCAATTTATATGAAAAATAAAAAAATAACATACTATGACAAGACCAACATCCCTAGGATAACCAAACAAAGTCCAACCGTAAAGTAATAAATAAAAATTAATTTAGTCAAATACGTTCTCGAATTTACATAAAGTCCTCAAACATTTTACAATTAATTACTTTGTTCATAGTGGAGTACTATCCCGGAATATTCTTATGAAAACGTTCATATCCTAGACATTTTATTTGGGGAGTTCTTAAATGTAAATTGGGAAAGAGACTTGGTGCTCTTCGAACATCCATTTATATTACTTCTTTATGATATTTGTTTTGGAGGAAAGAAAGCGAAATTTACCCCTCATGTCATAATAAAAACCAATCCTGCTTTTATGAAAAGGAAGGAAGTCACTAATAAAAATTACAAAATTATGTTTAATTTCTGGATTGTGATAGTAAAACATTTAATAGTACTTTCAATAGCGCCTTTGAACAAAATTGTTAGAAATATTAATTTTTATAAGTTTTGGTTTGATTTTTTTTCTTGTTGTAAATACTTTAAAGAGTTTATTTTAAGAACCATTTTTTTTAGATTCTACTTCAGTCCTTAGTTGTTGCTTACAGTTACTTCGTTAATGATACACTGTCATCTGTATAAATTCAAGCATTTACTTTTGTAATTTTTCAGTTATATCTGTATTAAATTAATACTGATGGCTAAATTTTATTCTTAGTAGAATACAAGAAATGTTGTATTGTTACATATTTTATTTCCTTTTCACCGGAAAAAATATATTTGAAACTTATCAAACAGTACGAGTCAGGTGATGTGTGGGATAAACACCTCCACAAGTTCGTTCACATCGCGGGCCGTTGTTTTTGTTAGTTATTTTATTGAGCAGATGCTGTTTTTGGAGGGCGCCAAGTGGGCAACTCTGGTTTCGCCAGTGGGTTGTGCGCGAAGGCGGTTGCGGAGGTGCCATTATACACTTCAGGTACAGGATTGCGACCCACGCTGTAATCTTTTTACCATGTCTTCTACGATGATTGTACGTGAATATTTCAAGTTATGTTTGTGGATATTACTAAATTATTCATCAATGGGAATAGGCCAGTCAACAAAAATTATTTAAGTGAACTTGGACGTAATTCACTCGAGCAATAATATCATGGCTACTCTTTTGAGTCAATTAAAAATGTTTTCTTTCTTTGCCTTGAATTTAGTAGGCCCAAGTATGTTCCGCTGGAAATTAAATAAATTATATTTCCACAGACATACACTTTAAGTGTTTATTTGAAAACCATTTTTTAATTTGTTTATATTTAATTTAATAAATCCACAAACTAGCTGATGGCAACTGAAAAATAAAAAATGTTCACATATTTGTAAAATAAAACATTATTTTAATTTAATTAAACAATTAAATCCAATTAGAGGAATTTCAATTAAAGATATTTAACGGAAAAATTAAAAACAAACGTACTATGAATCTTGAATCAAACAAAAAAATAAACCGTGACATAGTATTATTTAGTAATAATAATTTTTGAAACATTAACTCAAGAAAAATCCAATTTACTATTGTTAAAAAACTTTATTATAAAACTTTATTCTCGAAAATGTTTTACGATTTTAAATAGAAAGTGATTATCTTGAAAATCGTTTCTACTAAAAAATCTACACCGTATTCCAATCCTTTATATAACTTTCATCAAATTAACAAATGGAAATAATTATTTCAACAACAATATAAATGACAAAAAAATTGTCGATACTCGAAGAGTAAAACAAATGTAGTTTTGCGTATNCCTAAATATCTCAACAACAATATAAATGACAAAAAAATTGTCGATACTCGAAGAGTAAAACAAATGTAGTTTTGCGTATTATACACTACGCTTTAGGGACGGCAATGTAAAGGCATAAAAAATTACTTGGCTTTACTGATAGTTTATACCGCTAGGGCCATATCTTTGTTAGAATAAGCAATAAAAAAACTATAACAATAACAGCTACAATAATAGTAAGAACAGCGTTGTTGTTATTTACTAGTAAATTAACTGGAATACGTGAAAGTGTTCAGACTTCATAATAATTATCAGGGAACATGTTATAGGTAAGTTTCTTGAATCGAAATTGAACGATCAACAATTCTGAAATATGTTTTTAACTCATATCATTTAGGTTTTTTTTTAATTTTAGAGCGGTATTAATAATTAGTCCAATTCAATGTGCGTCCAGCTTATTAAACCACCAACACCGTTAACTGTTTTATGCCCATGTACGGAGTATGTACAATATTCATAATAACTACAATTGACTCATCCTATTAATTTTATCCACGGTGGATTAAACTCGTATACAATTTTCTTTGGGCTTGGTTTCCTCGCGTTTTTGTTGGTCTTTGTCTTTTAGAACAGATATACAGGAAAGACGTAATCGGTATCCCCTCCCCTTACGACTTAGTCCAGCAATAGCAGCCGCCCCACAAGATTACAAATGGCGTTTGTATTGTCCGTCGAAAGAATAATAATTTATTACAATATATTATTATTAATTATTTATTATCGATATTATTATTCTTATTATTATAAAATACGAACAAGTGCGGCTATTCTTGTCTGGTGGTTCTGTTTTTCTCCGATGCGCTGGTCGCGGCAGTAGTGACTTTTTGACGCATGCGCGCACTGATAAACGTCTACCGACCTACGAGCCGCGCCGAGGTTAGTTTAAAAGAGCACTCGTCATCGTGTGCGCAGTCCAATACGCGTCCGCAGTTCGTATAAGAAAAATTCATAGTATTTTTTTAGTTAATAATTTATGTAATAAAAAATAACCAACATACAATCTGCTTCCTTTCGTCGTCCTGATCGACCGTTTACACGGTGTCAACGAGTGCGACGCGTTGTTCGGCCGATAACAGTGTTAACTTTAGTAATAACAATAGTTTTTCATTTAACAACTAGCTAATTTTGTACGTGTCTACAGCATATTCATTTGTGAATTTAACAATCGTAATTTGAATATATACCAACAAAAATGTTAATCTCGAGTCTTGCAGTATTATAATTTTACGGTATTAATTGTAAACAAAAGAAATTACTCGCAAGGACGTGCGGCTCAAGCTCCAACGTAGTCTTTGAACGCGAAGTGGGTACCAAACATAGTTGTTGTCTTACAGAAGAGGCGACTGCTTACTAATGAAAATGACGGAAATGACTGCGGTGAACACGCAAAGCATCGCCGACTACTTGGCGCAGTTGCTCAAAGATCGCAAGCAGATCGCGGCGTTCCCCAACATGTTTATGCACGTGGAGAGGCTAATTGACGAAGGTACGATGTTAATAAAATAGTAATTATGTATTGTTTGAAAAAATCAATTATTGTCGATTACTCGTTTGTTGTTAATGGTCGATTTTGTCGGTTTTTTTGGTCTTGGAGCAACGTAAAATCTAAAATGTCATTCAACCTAAATTCGTGGTAAATAATACGAATTTAAGTGTATTTATTTTATCACTGTATTACTAGACGCGTGCGCGTCCATGATAAGGCGATCCTCAGCTGATTTCAGTCGGTTTTCGCCTAAACTCATTTCTAGGTCGGATTTCCACAACCGTTCGTAATTGTGCATGCGATGTAGCGCCCGTTGCTGGTCAAAACCCGTTCCCCACACTGTATGTGCTCGTTAACTTGTTTAGTTATTATCAATTATGTCGACGATCTTGTGTACTCTCAATTTTATAAAAACGAAAATTTAAACATTTCAAATACTCGTTGTTAACCGATTATGGAAAGGGTTTGTCGTCGACGATGATATGAAGTATGTTGAATGTTTTAAGTATAGTGCGCGCGCGTTTGAAGGCCGAGCCAAAGACGTTGCCATTTAACACTATGTATAAATGTACTGTGTTCAAGTTGAGTATTTTGATTGTAACGAGTGTGTATGTGCTCACGGGTTTGGTTTCACGACCGGAATGTGACCGTCGCCGCCATCCCACGTGCTCTACAGGTGCCGCCGCCTGTGCACCTGTGCGCAGGGTTCATTGCGGAGGGCTTGGGCGTCGCGAGAACCCGCTCAGAGTCGGCGCAGTCAGATAGTTGCCTTGGCCCGTCCCTTAATCCATCCCCCTGGACTTTATACCAACGTTCTCGAGTCATTCCCTGTAGGGTTTTCTGCACACATGTGTACGGTGTTGCGCAACAAGTGGATGTCGGCGCACCCACCCCACGCTTACTGGTAATCACCATTGTTGCGGTTAAATAAAAAAAAACCGACGGGAATGCGCGTGTTTTTTTTTTTTAACACACACTAGTTGTATTATTATTGTTTTATTTTTACGGTCGGCTTCTTCAAAATTGTTGCGTAGACAAATAATAAAACAAGCAGTTTGTCTAAAGTAACATTTTACTGTTGAAAGTAACAATCATTTTCGATGATCTAATCAACATGTTTGTCCTTGTTGGCTGCGACTTGCGCTTCGTCGTCACCGTCGCCGGCGTTCGCGTCATGTGTGCATTTTTATTAGAAAAAAAAAAAAAAAGCGATAGGCTTAGGCCGTCGTCAATGTATATTCGTAACTTTTTTTCCTGTGCATCATCAGCCGTGAGAAAACTAAACGTACTGGCGATAAGGAAGTAAACGACCGCATAAAATACAATAATGTTATAGATATTGAAATTGTTGTAACAAATTAGTATATGTTAAATAAAAATAGCGAGTACGGAATATTTTTTTAATCACTGCAAAGTTAATGCCCGTTGTTTACTATTGTCTTGCATAATATTACATTACAATGCAATGATACGATGGGGCGGAACCAAAACGCCTTTGCCACGCCGGCACCTAAACGCGGAAACCGTGATAAGGAAAATAATTTTTTCATGGGCCTGTTTCCTAACTTCTTCTATTATTTAATTTTCGACGTTTATTTTTTACAATGTTGCGTTTATTAATCATATGCCCAACTAATTCTAGTCGAATCACGTCTCGTTATTGGCGATTATTTTCATGATTAATTTGCTTTGTTAGTTTTTACTGTTATTTTTATGTAGAAAGTCGCTCATAATTGTTCTTTCTTTATATACTTCAGTGCTGTGTTTCAGTGCATCCCAATGCATATCAATTAATTAAAACCCTTCGGCATTTAATCGTTATTGTATAACATTTACACTCATCATTATTTTCTCGACAAAAATTATTATCAATGTTAATATTTGTTTCATATCCGAATTTTAAGTAGAAAAATATTCTTCGTGTCATATTTTTAGNTTCCTAATTCTAAGTAGAAAAATATTCTCCGTGTCATATTTTTAGTCATATAAAAGCAAACTATTTGTACTTGTATTAATAAAGAGAGTTTATCCCCTTTACAGTGATAAAATGTTAGCACGTGTATATGATACGTCGTGTTTCATATTATTTCATTTATAACTAAAAAAAAATATTGTAAAGTCTAACTAGTGTGTGTACTTATATTCAGGTGTTTTGGTATTGAACTTGTGTGGTAGTATTTATTTTTTCTTACATAAGACCTTATTCGATTTCAGATTTAATACTTAAAACAACGTTGTTAATGACATGTTTTTGATAATTATTCTGCTGTCAAAAGTCTTTTTTTTTGGGCTCGGCAAATATTGTGAGAAAATCTATTGACTGATTTTGCGTTACTTTTAGTGCAGTTAAAAAGTAATTAGCAAAACACCAATACTGGTTGTTCGTGTTTTCGCCGGTTGTGTATGGAGCGAAAGCGGCTACTACATCTGTTAAAAAACGATTTGTCCTGATGACCATTTACTACCACATTTTATAATATATATTTTTTCATTTCGACCAAATCTCTGTGAAAATGTCTTGTACGGGTAGCAGCAGGTACTTTCCTCGTGGTTTCCTTCTCCCAGTATGTTAACTGTGTACTAATGGATGTTCGTTTCGTTATGGGTCATCGCACTGACCTCAAGGAGTGCAATCGTGTCAAACTCAACAGGTGTGCGGTGTCGGAAGTTGCGAAAGCGCCGCCTGCCATAGTTGATATAATTTTACTATGATGTTATACTTAACATGCCTAAACCCTTTGGCGCCGACCTACATGGAAACCGTCGATCCGATCCTCCTCTTTTCCGCTAGCCCATTGCAAGTAATTCATTCGCCCTTGGCCGTTATGTACCAGAGAAATTAAACCCTACTCTAATTACTGTTGTTTGTCGTCGTCAATGTTTAGCACCCGCAGCGGAATACTCCGGTACACTAATAACAACAGCTGGTTACGTCAATTCATATTGTTTTACATTAAATAGTTATGATTCTACTTAAGGACCGTTTGTCATAAACATTCAAAATGATATTACTGTGAAAAATTACATGGTTATTGCAACTGCATGTATTCGTCCATCGTTGTTAGTGCGGTCGCCGTCTAACTGACCTGTATTACTATGTATGGATGCGGTTTGAAAGTTCCTGTCGTCCGCCACCGACAGATCATTGATGCTTTCACATTGTTCGTGTGTTTGTAAAAGAGAAGGGGAATATGTTAAACGGAGTACTGAAGGGGCTCCAGTTTTCACATTTGCTAAATTTTTAACTAATCATCTCTTTGGACATGACGATGTCCGTCTTTTTTCTGTTGTATTTGCAAGTTATGCGTATAAGTTCAAGCGAAGTACTGATATTATTTATTTATTTGAAAATGTTGGATTGTAATGGGTTTTACGGGTATATGATTATTTTACTTAGGATAAACTCGTCTGGGCTTAATATCGTGACTCTCATGCCTAATAAGGGGCTGGTCGTTTAGAGTTTATGAAAAACGTATTGTAGTGGCAGGCCGTTGTTGTCGCCATTGGAAATCGCCTCTACAAAACCGGAATACGTTGTATCGGGTCTATAGTTCTCCCTCTTTTTTTTAACTAACGACGAGAAACAAAACTCGGATATTATGTGTGTCCAACATATATTTTATCTTAGAGTTGAAATTTGCGTTTTGTTATTATAGCGAAAACTACTCGATATTTTGGCAAATGAGAATTTTATTTACTAGTTCCTGTTTACTTTACAACGAAAACACTAGAGACTTTATCCTTTGTGTTGGAAAAACTGGAATGATGTAATTAAGTTGACATATAAACAATAATTAATTGAGTTATAGTCCAAATTATATATAAAAAAAAAAAAAAATTATTTAAAAAACTGACGTAGTGTTAAAATAATATATATATATATATATATTTGGTTGGTATTTTATTATTAGGTACTATTTTTGTGTCCGACATATTTGTTCTCACTCGTGTCTAATAAATTACTACAACTATATTTTGTTCGTGCAATTTGTCAATAGCGGCCAGCTAACAGTATCGTAATAGTTAATTAATCGTCGGGTCATGTGGTTTCGGGAGACAAACGTCGTCTTTAGAGTCCCCACCAACAGGCGTCGGCCTCAATATTTTTTAATGGACGTTGTTTCACGTGACAATTGGCGGCGGGTGGAAAATGGATTTGTAAAAACTCTGGCCCTGACGACAATCGTTTTTCGAACGGCACAAGGTTGTGTAAAAATAGTAATATTCATAATCGTATTAAGATCGTGGACTGTATCCCGTGTCAGAGGACTTCCACGTCTTATGTTACTCGAATTATTTTTACATTATATTCTATCTATGGGTTAGTTTCGTAACACAGAAATAAAAACAATCTTCAGTTTGAAGGAACGGGAGAAATTGTGTATAGCTACGTGGTGTACAAATATAGAAAGAAGTCAAAATGGCCGTCACGAAGCAGATGCCAAGTGCATCGGGTCTATTCTTGGACCTGGCGTCTGCAATAAGCGCGTGTTTTTTCGCTCCCCTTCAAAGGATTAACGCTATGGTTTGTAGATTTATTTTTTACTCGAGTAAATATTGCTCGCCCCGACCAAAGATAACAATTATTTGTGCAGCCATCAAACGTTATTGCCGCCCGCATACGGAATTTGTAGAAATTATGCTCTTATGAAGATCGATTAAGGGATGAGGGTTGATGTTCGTCGCCGATGCGTGCGGGACAATGCGTGTAGTCGTCGAATCAATTTCACATTATCTCGTAATTAGGTAATTCGTGTCGGCCAATTTTCTCGACGGGCTAGTAGTATCGCTAATAAGCGATGACTGATAGGAGTTACGCTCGAATTGGTTATTGCAGACACACCGAAGAGAACGATGTGGTGAACCGTACAGAGTACGGTGTACGTATGTATATCGTACTACATGTAATATAATAGAAGATCTCGTGTCATTCCGACTAAAATAATATATGACTTGTTGGTTACTGTCGTCTGCGCGTATTGTTTTACCGGTAATAGTTGTCTGATCCGATGTCCCCTCTAGTTTGAAGAAATTACCGTTGTTGACCTCTTCTTTCTGCAGTAGATTTTCTGCACAAATGAAAATATGATTAAACAGTGTCGATGCATCAAAAATTATACTATGAATTACGACGATATCATTTATCGCGGCGGTACCGAAATAACTGCTAAAGTCAACGATTAAACCTTTAAAAAACTAACGCGAATCTACTAATGTGAAATATGCGACTCATCTGACACGAGCGTCGTCGTCAAGCCGACTACTATTGCTAGAGGTGGAAAAACAATGCATTCGTGTTGGTTTTGTAGGTTGTCTGGTTTCGTGTGGATTCTGTTTATTAAAGAGTTACATATAGACTCCGCCGAAGTTATTTTTCAAAAATAACTCGTTTGTACTCGTCGTCCCCGCGGGCGTTTTGATTTTCTCCTGTTATTGTTTATTTTTAAGAAAAAAAGGGTTTTATAAGAAAGGACCTTGGACGCGTCTCGCCCCTCTCGCGCACCGTCCGGGTTACGGTGAAACCGGTTTGTAAAATCAATTCTTTCAGTGATGGAATCTCCCCGAGTGCTGTTCTGCTATTGCCATCGCCGCGATAATAAAGCACGTCGTCGACTAGACGCGCACTGTTGTTTGAAAAAGTCAAACTCGATTTACAATTTTGATGCCATTGAGCACGTGGGTGTGCTTGTAGTCCGTCAATCTGTGGCCTCTAACCAAGTCGTTGTTGTTTCGACTAAAACAATTCGATATTGCATTACAGCAGTGTAATGATGTGTAGTATTAATAATAATGTTATATTTGTGCGTGGGACCGCACCCGTGTATGGGTAATGCGTACGGAAAGGAAGTCGAGCCTTTGTGTGATTCGAGGATTATTATAGCGGCGTTTTGTCGCTTACACGTGGAGGAGAAAGAGGAGCGGCGGTTGCGTTACGGTCGGTGGCGCATCAGCGTCGCCGCCGCCGTTGCTCTTCTCAATACGCCCACTAGAGTGTACCCTCTCTCTACGCCCAAACTAAATTCTCCACGCCTCGGTCGTATCGGTTTCGAAAGAAGTTTTATTATTAAAAAACAATTACGAGTGCCATCAATTTGATGTGACCAATATTTACCGGTTGGCGATTAGGTCATTCGACTATTGTGAATCCTTTGCATGCGGGCCAGAGCATTTATGCTGGAAACGTCGGCTAGTAAATAATTCGATATGTACTACAGGAATAACGTCGTTTTGAGACGAAATTTCGCCTTTTATGGAACGGAATGAAACGTTTTTTTCGATTGTTTCAAAATTTCGAATTAGTCATATTTATTTAATAAGTAACGACGACTGCACAATTAGTTGGAGCTTTGTCATTTACCGCTCAAAAATCGTTTACACTGACCATGTGTTTTTCGGTGACGAGTAAAAGGCGTCGTGTCTAGATAATCGTCCGACGACGATGACACTTTTTGTGCGCATATTGTTGTTTTTTGAAAGAAAAGTCTTTCGAATTTATTAATTTACACAGATATTTTTAAATAACAATTTATCAAAATATTTTTTTCAGAAATTACCAAAGTCCGAGCCAGCCTGTTCGAAGTGAACGGCGTCAAAAAAGAACCACTGGTATTACCGGAACCGGATGGCACGCCTGTTACCATTACCGAAAAAGTGTTCGTGCCGGTTAAGGATCATCCAGAGGTAAGTCGCATCCGAAAGACGTTTTTAAAAATAATCCGTTTCATACAGTAATACGTACGGTCGTGTGAGGAAATGAATGACACGCGTTAAAAATAGAAAAAACTTGTCCCGCTGCCTCCCACACGTCCCGCGGTCGTGCCAAATGCCGTGTTTCCTTCTCTGCGAGTATCGCATGTCCCTCGTGGATCCGATCCAACACTTTCGGGTGCGCTACAGTAAATATCGTGTAGTTTGGTTTTGGGCGTAGCGCATTTAAATGTGGTGCATGTCACGTAAACATTTTAAACGGAGGGATCAACTGTCGCGCGCACTAGGATACCGTGCCATTATAGTGGACATTGTTCAAACGTGTGTAACACTATTAAAACCAGCAGCAACCTTGTCGTCGAACGAGTATTGCTACTGAGATACCGTTGCGTATGCAATATCGCATGAGGAGGACGTTGTGCTGACCGTATTGGTTTTCTGGCTTTTTTTGAATGCCTTCTCGTGTATCTGTTAAGTGTTGAGACCTTGGCTAAGGAAACATAATAATTTTCGTTCTCCGCGTGTGAGTTTAATTTAACACACATGCCGTTCCACAGCGATCCTCTCGTACGCACACATACACGTAATGCATGTACACCGCATGTGTGTATTTCCTGTCGACGATCAACGATGCAGACCCTTATCCCCCCCAGCAAGTCGTTAATAGTTACTGAACTACCCCTCGTCGGTACCTGTTAACCGAATCGTAAGGCCCTTAAACATGTGTGTGTTTGTGTACAAATCTGGAAGAGCGATGTTGTTCGAGGAGTTGGCCTTACATTTTTAGGGCTTAAACGAAATGTCGAGAATTATTTGTTTACACTTCATTTTGAAAATATTGTCCTTGGAGAAATATTATTTCCATGTATATGACGAAATGTCGAAGCCTATAAATTTTGCCCCCCTCCACTATTTGCTCATTCAATACTGAAACGGTTTCTCGTTCGTAAAGCGTAATAGTTTATTGATATAAATTAATGGTTGCCTCACGACCACTTAACTTTTTTACTCGAACAATGGTACTTTTATTTTGTCAATGTGAATTTGTCCCATGGTTTTAGTGCTTATTTAACGACACGGCTCTTCTTCGAGTACTCGCAATACATATTCATGATAGAAATCGTTTATGAGTCTCAGTTGTTTAAGGCGAAATAGAGATGACATTTTTTTGGTTGTTAATCGTCGGCAAAAAAGCGTTGATAAATTTTTATTCTGACATCTTTGAAGGTTACGTTGTTGTTAAATCCGCAGAGTTGTTGATGTGAGTCATACCCGTATGTGCCAATTTATCGACTATGGCGGAGTTTGATGAAATATTTCTTAAATGATTTAATCATTTGGCGCTTTTCCTCCTCTTGTTGATTTATTGTAACGAGATGAAAACAACTAACAAAGCATTTTAACAGTCCATAAATGTGTTTGACTTTTGGGTAAATTAAAAATTATTGCTGTTTAATCGAAAGTCTAACGTAAAATAACAGTAACGCAGTCTGTATAATTGTAATTGAATGGGATGGTCTTATCGGTGTGGCAAAAGAAGTCGTTTACGCATCCGGACGACCGTGTATGCCCATTAATGGACACTAGGGGATACAACTTTTTTTCATACTAATCGAAATCTACCATTTTTAATGATTACCCACACGGGTGAGGTGACCAATCGTAGCTGTTACGTGCACGAATATAGTCAGGAAAAAAAGTGTTATTAATTAAGGAAGAAAGAGAGAGGTGCCGATTATATTTTACGAAATTGTCGCTCTAGAAAATATCGTCGACAGAATGTGCGATGGCGTTTCCAAAACCAGAGATCCCACGCTATTAGATTTCCATACCACTGACAGTGCTATCAAATACACATTTGTATATCATGTTTTATAATAACGAATATTATTTTGGTCGTGTAAAAAATCATCGCTGTCCCCACATATGAATATTGTACAGAAATGTTAAAGAACGTGCCAGAGAAAACGCGACAGCGGCGGCCACCGGAGGATAGACCATATGGTTGCGCGGGTTCTTTTTTAGGATCGTGACAACGCTGAATATGGCCAACCGGCTATGGCAAATGGCGGCGCCCTCGCACTCTCTACCGTTTCCTTTGCTCACCGATGTATTTACAACGCGCAATCGGTGCCGTTTTTTTCATCTTTTGTTATCATTTCATTTTTTCACCGCCTTTTTCCGTAATGAGACGAATATTTCATATAAAACGCATAAACATTCATCGCATATGGCGACAGAATCTGTGTTCGTTCTTAATTTGCATGTTGTTATTAATATATGACAGACCGCATGCATGACTCGTGAGTGTAAGAGTGACTGCGATTAATCCTTTTCTGGAATCGTCGTGTTTACTGTTGTTCTTGGTTGGGCGTTTTACTTGGACCAACTTAATAGTCGACCATTCATTAACTCTGTCGCTATTAGCCTGTTATGTGCAGCTGTTATGATTTATTTCTTGCTGCTTTTGCTCGTTATTGTGAATTATTATGATTATACTAATTAAAATTTGAACTCGATGAGACAAGTAGGTCGTCGCTAAAAAAAAAAAAGCTATTTAGGTGTTTGTTTTTTTTTTTGGTGACCAACCAAACAGCCTTGTTTTTATAGAATGATTATTCAGTTACTCTTATTTTTATATATATATTTATATAATATTTCTTTGTATATAGTTCTTTTAATAATTAAAATTTAATCAACATTATTTTTAAACATTTTATATAAAATATTCAAACAAATTTTGACAGGTGAACTTTTTTTAGTTTACAAACCTTTTATTGGAAAATAGTCATTTCAGAATATAATTATTAATTTTTTCTAATTATCTTGACGAAAAATAACCTGTAAATATGATTATCAGTATAATCATATGATGATTTGTTTAAATTTTGTAAAAAAATTACTAATACACGTCCATTTAAAATATATATGTATAATATATAAGTGGTGTTCGCACGTGCTGAGCATTTTGTTTATAATTCAAATTGTAAAATAAAACTCAAAAATATTTTCTTTACTTTATATAATACATACATATATATATATATAATGATCACTCGAGAATGTCGGGTATTGTTGAAATGATTAGTTTTATCAGCGATATGGAAAGCTTATATTACACGGACTCGAATATATTTGTGTTTCTCTTATAAACTGAAATCAATTGTAATAAATGTCGTTTTACAAAATGTGTGTAATAAAAACAAGAGATTTTTAAATAAAGGTTAATTACCAAATTCAAACCTCGTGTGCGCGATGATTTTGATAATATATTATTATGGCGAATTCGTTTTTGTTATTCAATTGAGAGTGTAATATGTTCATAGCAATTTTTTAAATAAATTTTTATATTTTTTAGTTCAATTTTGTGGGAAGAATTTTGGGACCGCGTGGTATGACCGCTAAACAGCTCGAGTTAGAAACAGGATGCAAAATCATGGTTCGTGGAAAAGGTTCCATGCGCGACAAAAAAAAGGTATTCAACGGTTAAATAATTAACATCCACTGTTAAATAGTTAAATTAAACTTATTATTTTTTGTATAAAACAATTTTTTTTAATTGCTAACAATTGGGCTATTTTGTAACAGAGCTGTAAGTACTCACTATTAGTAAGAAAATAATTGATTGTTATGTTTGTTGCATTTATTTAAATTGAATTTTTTCTTTAAGGAGGAACAAAATCGAGGTAAACCCAACTGGGAACATCTCAGTGAAGAGCTGCATGTTTTAATTTCTGTTGAAGATACTGAAAATCGCGCTAAGCTCAAATTAAAAAGAGCTATTGATGAAGTTAAAAGGCTATTGATACCAGTAAGTTCATTAATCTGTTTGTTCAATATTTAAATAAATTTGCCTTAAAACGTTTTTATTGTGTTTTAGGCTGATGGTGAAGATGAATTGAAAAAACGACAACTCATGGAACTTGCCATAATTAATGGAACATACAGAGATTCAAACGCCAAAGCTTTAGCTGCAGCTGGTAAATATTAAATTTGAAAACTACTTTTTGTTTTTTATTAAATAATGCTTGATTTTTATTTTTAGCTTGTGATGAGGAATGGCGAAGAATGGCTGTTGCAGCAGCAGCTGAAACACAGCGATTATTGTCGCCTCATGGAATGGGTGGTTTAGCAACTACTCTACGTCCTCAAGCAGCTACTCCATTAGCTGCACCTCTTATATTATCTCCCCGTATACCTACTGCCATAACAACTACTGCTGGAAATCCAGGTGCACCTCAACTTTTATCTCCTGCTGACCATCATCATCATGCAGCAGCAGCTGCTGCTGCTGCTGGTCTTATCTATACTCCCTATGCTGATTATGCAAACTATGCGTTAGCAGGCTCTCCACTGATTACAGAATATACTCCTACCGATCACTCCGGTGCGTTATTGTTTGTTTGTTAACAAAAAATAATAATAACAATTAAGATAAATAAAGGTTGAATGCACTTGAGAGACTGAGGTTCATTATTCAGGACAGTATTCAAAATTATAATTAATAAAAATCCTCAATCAGAATACCACTGAACAAATAATTATTTTTTTCTTAATAAGACTGAAAAAATATATTAACTTTCAAACAATATTTAGAAGAAAAAATATCAGTAATCATTTGTTGTTTTTTTTACTTAAAGAATTATGTTCATGAGGTATTTTTTTTAATTTTAATTTATTTTTATGATTATATTAAAAGAATGTTCGACCAGATACATGCTAATGGTTCCAGAACTACAAGGGCTCACCTACCGCCACTGGCCAAATCAACGTTAGCCTATCATTCTTAATATTTGGCCATCCAACCCTTTTTATTTTTTTGTGAGGTGCTATCTTATTTATTATTTGTATAATCTTAGGAATTTATTTTATTTTGGTATTCCTTATTATTTATTATTACAATTATTTATTTTTTGTTTTGTTTTTTACTTCATTCTTTTTGCGCGCTTTTAAATCAATTTTATTATATAGCTTTAATATTTTTATATATACTTTTAAGTTAATTCTTAGTTTATATCTTTATTAAGTTAAGTTGTATCCCTTCTTTACCTCTGTTCTTTTGCGTTTAGGTAGATGTTTGTCTAACTCAACTAAATAAATTTTTCATATAAAACTAGGTGTGTACTAATAAATTTTAATATAATAATTAAATTTTTTTCACTTAGTAACACTCCTCAAGTACTTGCTAATGCAAAGAAATTAACCGTTGAAACTATTCTAATAGTGTTAATGACCACTTTTACTTATTTAGTAAATTAACTTTATTCCATGTAATGTGCATCATTTTTATTCTTAAATATCGTCAACTAACCGATGAACTACATATTTTTGAATTTATAGCAAAATAGAAAATAAGTGTGACTCTAACATAAATAATACATTTCTAACTATTATAAAAAATTACACCTTTAAGGATCAATATTAACACATTACTTGAGGGACCACAAAAACACCATTTAGGTTGTTTTACTTATTAAGAAGGACATACACTTATGACACCTAAAGTTCCTTATTGTTATAAGAATGAAATACCATGACAAATCAGTTTTTAAGAATTAATTTTATTGTTTTTATATTATATTGTACTGTTACTTTAAAAGTCATTAAAAAACCTGACACAGGCTGATTATTTTTATTTATGTTAAATTTTGTGATTATTTAGTACACATCTATGTTTATAAATGGTTATAGATATATTCTATGTATAAATATTTATGTATTTATATCATTATAATTATGTTTATTGTTTTTAATTTGTATGCATTGTATGGTGTGTCAATTGCTGTAAATGGAACCTGGATTTCTTAATATTATTATTCTACATTTTTGACTTTTTCAATAAACAAAAATAATGTGTTTATAGCAGGTGCAGCAGCCGCAGTTGCGGCAGCGGCTCAGGTCGCTAAACAAAGAAGGCATTTGACTCAGATCAGGGATCATCCATATCAGAGGGTTGGCACTTCGATTGTCAATTAAAAAATTATATACAAAATTTTAAAAAATTCTTTGAATTCTTAAGGTCAGTTGCTATTAGTTTTTTTATTTAGGTTATAGATCAATGGGGGCATTTAAGTGTTTACTCGAGTTTCAGTCCATGAATTTCTCACTATTTCAATTACCTCGTTTAAAAATTTATTTCTTGTTTAATTTTCTCTTGGTTGTGATATTTTTATTATTACTTGTGTAATTTATGTATGTATTTCTGTGTATGTGGGTATATATTATTGACTGTAAATAATACATACACACATGCCAATGTCACATATCTTCCTTATTTTGAGCATTAACTTTTTTACAAATTATTCATACTATAATATAATAAACGCAGACTTTGATAAAATAATTTTTCTTTAATCAATGATTCAGGTTTAGGTGCTACTTAAAATGTTTAGTTTTTGTAGATATAACCTAATTTAAGTATAATTTCATGTATTGTGTTCTAATATTGTATTTAACAGTTTTATTGCAGATAAATTACTATATTATAATGTCTAAATTTTTGGTGAAGGTAGTTGTGTATCAAAGATGCAGTAATATATTTTAATGTGTATTTCTTGAGTTTGCACTAGTATAATTGCATACAACTATTATTAGTAATAAATATCTTGTGCGCAAGCAAAATTCTTTTATTATTTATTTTACTCACTTAACGCTTTTTACACTCATGGTAGTAAAATTACACACTAATAAAATGTCAGAAACTATACATGGCAAAAACAATTTTTATGTTTGACACCAGCGTACTTATACTAATACAATAATAGAACATAATACTATAGCTGCTATTTAAATAAAAATATTTCAGTACTAACATGTTTTATTTTTATTTTTTATTTAACCTCAAAAAGGCTTGCGGAGATCTAACATACTGGACCTTTATTTTAACACCACAAAATGCAGCCTGCAGCCGAAGTGCGACGATTGCCGGACGGAACTATAATTAACAACTAAACAAATATCATTCTGCACTCATATACACTTTAAAATAAAATCGCAATGTTGCACATAGAATTATTTTCTAACCATTTATTCTGTCTGTCTAATAATTTTCGTATAATAATATTTGTTTTTATTTATATTATTATTTTTATTATTATTATAGTATTTAATATTGTTGAGAAATACTTCAGTTTAAAGACTAAATAGTAAATGGATATTTTTTTCGTTGAGTCATTTGCCTTTGAAATAATTATTAAATAATTATTAATAATTTCTGCATTCAGTTGACATAGGTATGTTATATGTTTACTTTGTCACTAGTCTTAGCATTTTTATTTATATTTCAAAATTGTGTTATGATTTAATAATGCAAGTGTACGACAATTAATAGTATATTATGTTGAACAAACTTTTTTTATCACTCTACTTATCAAGTTCATCTAGTTAGAATTGAATACAATATAATGAAGAAAACATTTTTTATTGATATTATTAATATTTATAAGATCTATTTAATGTAGCGTGCAATAAATGTTTTATTAAAAATTATTTAGACGGAAGTGTTCAGTATTAAATAAAATAAAAGTATAATATATTTATACCATGCCAGGTGCCAAAACCGACCCATGCCAGTTTGTTCTACATTAGTTTAAATAATATGTTTGTTTTTGTTATGAAATATTAAAGAATAAGATAAAATAATTTACAAAATTTATTTTGTTAGTAATAGATAAATTTATTAATCTATATTTATAAATATATTTATGAACTTGAAATGGCGTGTATAAATATTGATATTTATTAAAAATAAGTTTTTTTTTAAGATTTTTATAAGTACTTAAGAACCTTAAAACAGATGATTTTTAAGGGCTTTAATTACATTTTTTTGTTGATCGAATCTCAACGTCAAAATAGTCGTGTTTGTTTTTTTGTTATATCTTAGACATTTGTAGTAAATAAAAATAGGTATTAAATAAATGTATATTTATTAATATTAATACACTCAAATATTTTGAATTAAAATTTTAATGCTAGTTTTGTTTGTAGTTGACTATTGTCTACCAAAAAGTTTTATTGAATACAACCGAATTTGATGTATATCAGGCTATTGTGCCATAAGATGATTTTATTATAATAAATTATCTTTCTTAAAATATAGATTTATGTTATTATTGAATAAATATTATTTATCAAAATATACTGTATTATTAATTAAGAAATAAAGAAGACAGATATGTGTATTTGTTTAAAATATCTATAAACAACAATATCTCTTACTTTTTTTTTCTTTATAATTATGTGCATTTAAGTATATAATAGATGACATATATGCTTGAAACTGTGGAATTTAATTCAAAATTAAATTGTAGACCGTTATGTTGTTTATGATTAAACTTTAATCATTTAAATCAATATTATAAAACGTTTTGATGCAAATATACATCAAGAAAGTTGCATGAAAATTAGTTGAAGTTTGGGTTACATTTAAACTAAAAGGAAATCAAGATTTTTAAATAGACCATACTATAAGAGCACTTCTTAGTATAAAAAATTAAAAAGAACATATTTTATGATATAAAAATTGATAATTTTTACAAAAAAGTATGTTTCTATCTTAAAAGTTAATTTTTTATTTTTATTTAATTAAATTATGTAAGTGACAGTGGAGTAACTAATGGTCTTCTTTTTGGCTAATTATTACGATTAACAGTATAATATTTTGACATTAATAAGACAAGTAATATGTGATAAATCAAGAATCAAAAGAAAACGTCCTCATCATCTAAGCAATAATTCTGGCTACACCACTGTAACCATCTCGCATATTATTGTATATATAGTGTTCTAGTTTTTACAATAAAAAGTTTGACTTACAATACTTATTCTTCAGAACGTTATATTAAAATTATATAAAAAAAAGCTCAAATCAGCTGGGATTGTAAGAGTAATTTTTTTATATTTTTTTGTTAACGAATCAAATTTATAATAGTTTTTAAATTTTTGAGGGCAATGTTTCCTACTAAACAAAAATATAAGGATTGATAAAAAAAAATTTTTTTAAAAAAGACCTGTTTAAACCAAAAATAAGCAGTTTAAACCATTTTAAATAAGACTTATTTAAATTTTGAAATTTTTGGTGTTTAAAATGTAACAACCCTGATAAGTACTAACAGTTAAATATTTTTAATATTTTTTAATTTTAAATATTTCAAATCTTTTGATGAAATGATAATTGAAAATTTTTTTACAGTAAGATTTACAATAACAGACCAGTGTCGTAATTATGGTTTTGCACTTGTAGGTGAAGGAATTGCACAAGAAAAATTTGCATTTCCCTCTTAGAACAAAAAAAATTGTATCCTTGCTGTATAATTATTTTTGTAATAGGGGATAATACAACAATATCCACTCAGATTATGTTAGTAAATCTGACAAAAAAAAAAAGTTTTAATAAAAAAATAAAAACATCATAGTAAAACGTATAGCTTTCGCTTAACATATAATCTAAAAAGTAAAATAAATTGTCAATTCCTTAAATAAGATTCTAAAATTGATATTAAATAAAAAAATTGTATACAACAAAACATTTTTCATGACATAAATTCACTCAAAAGTGTATGTACTTTTATTATTGTTAAATAGTTTATCTAAAGTAATCAACACATACATGATAAAAAAATATTTTTTACTTTTATAATTATAAAATACATAATCTTTAAGGTAGAGCAATAAATTAAATTTTTATTTATATTAATAAAATTTCTCATATATTTTAACGGGTCGTTAATTTATTACCCCCGTGAAAAATGTGTATTTTACAAATGTTTTATCTACTTTTTAAAATATTTCTGTTGAAAAACTATATGATAAAGTCATAATCTTAGTATTTTCTTAATGAATCCTTGAACTGTCATATAATTAGTGAAGTTGAAATCATGTCACCCTCTTACATGATAAAATATTCAAACAATTTTTTCAGAGAACATTCCACTAAGTTAATATAATTCATTTGTAAAGCATTCATTTTTAATTATTAAATACCATGAATTATCATTATATATCTATGGCTGAAAATTGTACTTTTTTATTTGACTTTTATCAAATATTTTGCAACACACATTGCATTCAATTTTTTCTTGTAAACAATTTTTACATAAAATATGCTGACATAATAAATGATACAGATATTCTTCATTATGACATTTACTACATTGAACTTTAGGAAATTTTGTACACCTCTCAGTATAAAAATTAATACTATGTTTACCCAAAATTCGTGGAAGACTTTTAATAATTTCCTCGTCCGAGTGTTTTAGTATAAAAGCATCCATTCGTCCTTTTAGTTCTGGTACAGGTTTAGGCTTAAGTATGTCTGAAAATGGTATTCCAGTAAATGGGTCACTAGGTTTCCGTCCAAACATTATATCATTTTGTATGCACTTATCTATTGTAGATTGGTCAACATACTTTCCTGAAGGCAACACCATTGGATACATCATTACTTCATAAGTAATTGAGTCCAGAAAATCTTCAGGTATTGAAAAATGTTCAACATTTTTTTCTGATCTACATGAGAGTACAAGATTACTTTGAGTTAATAATTTGTTAGGAGTTTGGATAATTTTACAAGTTTCCCATTTTTTTATTAATTCTTGTTTAATATTTGTTGGCACAGAAGTTGAAAAAATACCCCAAATTTCAAGTTTACCAATAGCTGGAATAGAATTGGCTGTTTTAAAAATACGTAAAGTTAACTTTTTGGTAGATCTGAGGAGTCTACTAGCTGATATATTAAAGCAGCAAAAATCACAATTATTTCCATAAGAACTAAGATCAGTTTTGATATCATGAAATACTAAAAGATCTTTATCAGTAATTTTTGAACAAATACTTAGTAAACTGTCTTTACGATTAGACATTAATTGAATTCCAGTAGATTTTTGTCCCCCAACTCTTGTGTTAATTATTACGGATTTAATATCAAAAGTATAAGGAAATGTAATGGTTAAGCTAACTGGAGGCCTTATGAAAGTTTCACAAAGGAATCCTTTTTTTTGTAATTGAATATCTGAAGAAATAAGATTTTCCACAGAATAATCTTCATGTGATATACAGCTGCCATCCAATTGAATTTTAGAATTGAAAATTGGATCGCAAACATTCAAAAGCTGAAAATAAATTTAATGAAAATCTAAAATTTTAAGAATAAACAAAATATAAATAATATGTACCATAGTAAAAGTTTATTAATCAACCTAATGCCAAAATTAAAATTATCTCAAAATTTGTAAATATAAATATTTTAGAATTAACAATAGAATTAAATTTAATTATTAATAATTAAAAAAGAATAAAAATAATAATTTTTAGCACTTTTAGACAGATTTTTATGTAATTTAAATTAAAATTAAAATTTTTAATTTAATTAAAATTGAACATTTTCAAGATATAGATACCGATTTGATAAATATATTTTGATAATAATTTTTATCGTTTGTCTGATTACTTTTATAAATTCTGATACCGTATATGTTGTACCGGCCTATTTCCAATGCATTATAATTGCGTTAATTAATACATTCTTTGAAAAATTAATTTGAAGACATAAAAAATAAAAATTTTAAGTTTTAATTTCTATTTCTGGTGTCATAAGTGTTTGTTTTATTATTATGTCTCTTACTATTGCTCAAATACGCCAACACCTTAGTCATTTGTCTAATGCACAAGCTTCCCATAAAGATCAAGTAGATAAGTATGTGATGAAATATGAGTGAATTAACAATTTCCTATGTAAAAATCATGTTAATTATTGTATTATAGATATAGAAGTTTATTGAATAATGTACTGTCAAACACTGGTGATAACATAATTGAAGCATTAAAAGTATTTGTAGAAGCCAGTGAGTATATACTTCAAATTTAGTATTTATATTGTTGAAATAATTTTAATATTGATAGATTATAAAATTGAATATTGTACTGTTAATAGTTGTTAATGAAAATGTGAGTTTGGTTATATCTCGTCAAATATTGTCTGATGTCAGTACTCAATTATTACCTGATTTACCTGATGGACAATCTAAACAACTAGCTCATTTTACCTTAGAAAAAGTAAATTATTTTCAATATCCATTTATATTTATGTATATGTATTTTTGTTATAAGTAACAAATTTGTATTTTTGTATGAGGGATATAGAAGTTAATTGAATAGTATATAAATATAATAGTTTTTAAAGGAATTCTAGTCATAGTCTTACTTTTAAACTTTATTTTGTTTTATAATAAAAATGTATACTGCTTTTATTAGAATTAATAGGTAATCATTTATTTGATTGCTGATCAGATTTTGTATTTTTTTGTTACTAAAAAGGTTTATATTATGCCTTTAAAATTGTTAGGTTATCTTTCTTAGTACAAGTATTATATAACTTATATAACTAGATATTATAAATTAGATTGAGATGTTTTATTTTTTATCTAAAATTGTGCAACTTATTTTCTTTTATTTAAAATTCTTTCAATTTTTATTTTACTGCAGAATAATTACTAAAAATACAAGCTACATAATATTTTGATTGAATTACTATGTAAGACTGACATGCTTAATACTATTACTAATCTTGATAATTTTCTCAATTTTAATGTTTTGTAAAACACCGCAGTCTTCAATTTTGGTAGTCATTGCATGATTACTCGGTGGTTTACTGTGTAATCATTTTCTCTATATGTTTTATAGTTTTTTATTTTTAGATTCAACCTAGAGTTATTTCTTTTGAAGAGCAAGTTGCTAATGTTCGTCAACATTTAGCTTCTATTTATGAAAGAGAAAACAACTGGAAAGAAGCAGCATCTGTACTTGTTGGTATTCCTTTAGAAACTGGTCAAAAGTATTAATAAATATAAGCCTTTTAATGTAATTTTTATAACTATTCTAATTATTTTATTTAGAAAATATACAGTTGATTACAAGTTAGAAACTTATATGAAAATTGCTCGTTTATATTTAGAAGATGATGATCCGATGTTAGCAGAATCCTACATCAATAGGGCATCATTATTACAAGTAGAGTAATTAATAATTTAATATCTTTATAACCTATTAAGTTAATTTTTAATTGTAGACTGAATCAAAAAATGAAAAATTACAAATATGCTATAAAGTATGTTATGCTAGAGTCTTAGACTATAGACGAAAATTCATTGAAGCTGCTCAAAGATACAATGAATTATCTTATAAGACTATAATATCAGAAGAGGAACGCATGTCTGCTTTAAAAAATGCACTTATTTGTACAGTATTAGCATCTGCTGGTATGATCATATAATCAGTATTTATATTAAAAAAGGAAATTAATGATGCATCAATACTTTAGGTCAACAGCGTAGCCGTATGTTAGCTACATTATTTAAAGATGAAAGATGCCAGAGTTTACCAGAATTTTCCATACTTGAAAAAATGTACTTGGATCGCATTATTAGGCATTCTGAAATCATTCAACTTGATGCAATGCTTCAACCTCATCAAAAAGCTAAAACTGTTGATGGTAAACAAGTAGTTTTTAATAGAACAATTAAGATTATTAAATAATTTTTTTTTCTAGGATCCACTATATTGGATAGGGCCATAATAGAACATAATTTATTATCTGCTAGTAAACTTTATAAAAACATGAAAATTGAAGAACTAGGTCGACTATTAGGCATAGAACCTATTAAAGCAGAAAAAATTGCAGGGCAAATGATATCCGAAGGACGTATGGAAGGATCTATAGATCAAATTGAGTGTTATGTACATTTTAAATGTAAGTTTTAAATTGCATGACAAATTGCTTTGAAATTATTCTTTTATTTCTGTGTAGCTCAAAAATTACTTCCAACATGGGATAAAAAAATTGAAGCATTGTGTTACCATGTTAATCATATTATTGAACTGATGTCAGCAGACCCAGCAATTCGTGACTGGATGAATAAACACTTGAATGATCAAATGGCTTTTTAATTTAACAGAAAAATTTTAATTTTTTTTAAATATAACCATGTCCTAATATAAATAAATACACTGATTTTTTCTATTTTATAATAAAAAATATTCTTATGATTAAATTGAATTCCTAATTTTACTGACAATTAATTTTGTCTACAAGTTGAACAAATATTTAGTTCTTTATAATGCAAGTTCTAATCCGATTCCAAATTTGTGACCACCTTGGTTGAATGTACGACACTCGAACATACTTGCTAATGTTAATGTAACACCTACAACAAAAAAATATGAGTTTTTTTTTGTTGTAAAAATCATTAAAAAATAATGCCTAACCTTCTTTCACTTTAATTCCACTCCCCAAACACAATTGACTTTTATTGTTAATCTTAGCACGTAATTTAACATCACTATTCAGTTGATATTGAGTTCCTATTGCAAGAGATGAGTCATTACTCTCAGAAGACCATGATACTTGCAAACCTAAATCTGTCTTGTCACATAATTTTTGGAATATTGAGCCACCAAAAACTTTGCAATCATTTCTGTAATTTAGTAATATAAAATAAATTTAAGTACTAACAGAAAAATATATTTTACTTACACAGTTGTAGTAAAGACAAATTTTTTGGCAATATAGCTGAGAGCCAGATTATTAGATTGCAGTTCATTATCATTAGTATTATATTTTACATTATAACCAGCCAACCAACCTATGTTATGTAAAAATATAATTTTCCTTTATTTGTAACTTATTAAAAAAATAATTTTGATATTGTATACCATTGTAGGCAGCAACCCCTGATGCATTAATTAAAGGTTTTAATCCACGGAATTCAGTGTCTAAGTTAACTGAAACATAATCATTTTTAAACTCTGATTTCACTTTAACTGCTTTGGATCTACATAATAAAAGTTAAAATTATAATGTGTTTTATATTTTAATATAATTAAAATTTTAACTCACTGTTTTTTGCGATCAAACGTGCCATCAGCTACTAGTTTAACTCCGGGTAATAATCCGCTAATTGATGCTTCAGTTGTCATCACATCATTTGTATTCCATTTTTCAACAAAAGTGAGAACTGAAAAAAATTGGAAATTTCTAATGATTCAATTCTAAAAACAAGGGTATATAAAAAATCTATACTTAATTTTTTACATATTAAATGTATTCTAAATAATGGTGCAACCAGGAAGGGATGAGTGGTTTATAACCCACTAAAATAGTTTGTTAATCTTGAAATATAACAATTGTTAAATTATTAAATTAAGCACTTTTTTTTTATCATAAACCTAAATTTAAAATAATATTATGAAATATTCACAATATTTTTAAAATTAAAATACCCCACAAAAATAAATCCTGATTGTGACATTAGTTCTGAATTGATTACTATATTTTAGGAAAAAGAAAGTTCTAAATCTATTCTGATAAAGCCTAAAAAAACGTAAATGTTTTCAGCATCCTCGACTTGGGAAAAAAAATTATTTTTGTTTATAATTTCAATAGACAACAAAAAATTAATTTTTAAAATTAATCATAAATGATATATAAATACATTATACATAATTCAATTAGTTACACAATAGTTGCTTTCTAGGTACTAAACACTTGTTAATATATTTTACGTCTTATCATAAGTAGTAATATCCAAAGTTCATATCTTAGCACTGTACTTAGAACAAGTTATTATGAATATACTTCTAATCTGTCCTTGCTGTGAATTTTAATTGAAATTTTTAATAAAAGTTAACTTACGATACTTATTTTTGTTGATCACATATTTGGTTTCTAAATTAGCATTTACAGCACCAGATGCCAAGTGTTGTGTACCTCCGGCTTTGATTTCAACATTTTGGTTAGTTTTTAAATCTAATTTGAGTACATCAAAAACGTAACCATTATTGAATACATTTCGGGCATCCTTGCCGAGGTCGCTGAAAGATGGTGGAGTCATTTTCGATTTTAGAGTTTAATCTGTAAAATTAATTTGGTTTTATAATATTTCAGGAAAAAGCATGGTTGTATTATATCAATTAATAAAAGTAAAAATAAATCGAATCATTGTCACAAACTTACAGTATTTAATAATAAAATAACTTACATGAGTGTTATTAAAAGTAAGACAGGTGATGCTTACAGCAAAACAATAAATAAGTGAACAATTATAAAATCCGGACAAATCGAAGAAAATTAATCTCGTAAAGTGATGTAATATTCCAAGTACAAGACACAGGCGTCACCGGTGGCTGGTCACGTGATAAGGTATGGCAGAGAAAAAGTCTCTGCGTAGATTTTTGTTATTAAAAATATTAAATTTGTAGTCCAAAATGAAATATATTAAAATAGAGAAAATTTTGAATTTTTGGAAATTATTGTATTTATTTTGTTGGAAATAGACTAAACTTATTATTTGAAAATTGAATTATAGAATAATTTAAAATTGTATTCATGGAAGAAAAAATAGTTTAATTTCTATTAAATATTAACAGCTGTTAGTATTGCGCAAACCATCCTACAGTGAAAGTGTAAAAAAGATGAAAATAGAATGACAAAATGTTAATAGACTAAAGTGACGGATGTAGACAAGAAAATGTACTGAACATCAGTCAAAAGGTTTGTTTTGTTCAGTTTACTATTAAATATAAAGGTATTCCGTTTACAGATTATTCCATGAGTTCCACAAAAAAAAAAGATAATTTTCATCATTCACCTTAACGCGAATCTACGAAAATTAGAAGGGCTTTTTACTATATCTTATTGCGAGACTGTCTTATCAAATTAAAATAGTAAATGTAATTAATGCCTCACAGTTCATAATAAAATGTTTTTGTAGCAACTTGAGAGAAAAAATCTATGTTTTACTTCTACAAACTCCTTAGTTTTAAAATTATTTTTTGCTTTTATTGAAATTACATATGATTGACATTTATTAAGTTATCTTCTATACACTTACACATACACACATGTATATAAATATAATTTCAACGATAATAATTAAAATATAATTAATGAATAATCTATTTTTTCAATTCAATTTAAAGAACTTAATTTATTACTTTAATTTTAGTACTCTTAAAATAACCTGAAATTGGTACAGTGTCCCAACTTTTAGTTCAACTGGCAAGTTTGAAATTGACATCATTAAATAGAAAACTCTATTAGAATTAAAAAAATAATACTGTTAAGATTAATGCGCAGGAAATTTTATAATTACTATTTACAGTAAATTTTTCAGAAAAGCTCAATACATTTTTTTTATCGTAATAATCACTTAAATAGAAATAATTGATCAGTATCAGTATCTTTTGGTCTTCAAATAGATTCTACAATAGAAATATTTTGATCTTAATTAATTTTTTATGATTTACTTTAACTAAAATAACCAATCAAAATTTTGTAAAAAAAAAAATTTATTTATAAAATATTTTTATAAAGTCCTTTAATTTTTGTATTTGTTTGTCATAAAAGTAATAAAATGAACTATTTTTCGTAAAAATTGCAATATTAAACATTAATTTCATACTATATTTAATTTCTATAATAAATATTTATTTATAAATTATACTTTTAAATCTAAGAATTAGTTTGGATATCAGGATATAATTAAAGAGTTATAGGAGTTGATGTTACTTTTGTAATTATGCACCACTTTCTTAGAATTAAAACCTATCTACAGATTTGCATCGAAGCGTTTCTTATGACAGTGATTAAAATGTATGATATCATCTATACTTGTTTCAACTATCCCACGTCCATAATGTGCATCGGCCCCACTATGCTACCCTTTTTTATACTGTCCTGAAATAAATTTTTTACGAGGTCTAGTACAAACTACGTAGTAAAAATATAATTTTTTGTGCCTTATCGAGTTGGAAAATACTTTCTACAATTATTATCTGTATGGCGTAATAATATGGATGACTGGTTGTACGGAGGTGTCACCAACAGGGTGTAAGCTAAGACCGGAGCCATTTATTTTTTATTATGTTTAAACCAAACCTTTGACTCAATGTCATTCTCATACTAATTATAATAAAGTTCAATAAGAGTGATTACCAAAAATCTAATGAGAAAACTTTAGATGCGTCAAAATAAAATTACACATTTGTTTATTCCAAAAATTATTCTTATTGTCTTGAAGCACTCCCTAGTGTATATTCTCTGTACTGTTTTTTTTTGTAAAAGAAGATCTTAGAATATTCCAGGGATTTAAATACTTTTTATGTTATTTTCTCCATAGTTGTTTTTTTTTTGTTTCTCACTATCGCGGGAATCATTATGCTAATGACACCCAGAAACCATAAAATAAACGGCTGTTCATTTACCTTTAATAAACAACCTTAAAGTTACCAAAGTAAATTTTCTCTTTAGACGAGCCTCTTAAATCCCAAGAGGTATATAACCGTTTTTCATTTATTTTACTATACTTCTCTTTTTTAATCTTTTTCAAAATCACGAAATTCTTTTTATCCCTCAACAAATCCCAAAGTTCCGAAAATAATTTAATGTGACTTATTGTCATCAACATAAAAAAAAACTTGTTTTTATTGGAAACATTTTCACGAAAGGAACTATCTATAGTTAACCAAAACTAAGTTATTTGTTATTATATGCATTTATACATAAATCAACAATTAAAATTTTGTTATCTGTTGGAAAACTTTTGAAACTGTATCAAAGTTTGCATAGTTGCGTTATGTTATTGCAATGAAAAATTCTGGAATATTTAAAACTAGTTAAGTAGTCTTTAATTGTAAAATTTACTTACTTTCTTTTGATGTAGTGTGATGGTTAATCAGATACATAATTGAAAAAAGTACAAAATTTCAAGGTTAGCGCAGAACTATTTAACCCTTGGGCTGTATTCGCACAAACCCTAGTTTACTGCTCGAAATGTTCGCAAAACAAATTAAATTAAATTTGTACGTTTGGATTTGAAATCGAATTATTGGTTGGAAGGTTGTGCCGCTGGGGGTATTATAAAACAAATGCGCTGTATGATAAAGTCCTACGGAATACATCTTCCTTCATACAATACGAGGTTATTCTCGTTACATACATCCATATGAGTTATACGGTTTACTTATGTTGTTTAGAACGAAGAAAATTGGCGTGTAAAACTATGTACATAATATATTTATGTTGAAAAAAAAAACGTATTCTCTACTAAATTTTTCTCGTTGTAACTGAAGGTATCATATGCCCAAAACAAACACTTTTCACTTGATATTTGTTCATAATATTAGCTTATTAATTAGATGAATATGTTTTTAGCAAAAACATTTTATATTATTTTGATAATTATTAATTGAAAGATAAATTGATTAAGTACAAGTGTCCCAACTTGTTCTGAAAATTCTGTGACTTTCGATCCACTTTGAACATATTTTGTTACTTTATTTTTTAAAACCTTGATAGAGAATAAAATTATAATAATACCATAAAATATAAATTATTATTATTTTTTTTTTATAAAAATAATTAATTTTGAAAAAATTATATGGAAGTAATAAAAAAAAATAAAATAGTCATTATATAGAATAGATAATTAGAAATAATTTGGTAGCAAAATATCTTCTTGATATTTTGAAATTGAATTTCTAGAGCATTTTAAAATTTGTAAAAATTTAAAATTGCATTAATAATGTATAATCGAACTTAAAAATACGTATTGTACAAAAATAACAAGTTTTTATCTAATTAATTCATCAATTTTATTCAATAAAATTATCGATGTTCATTCAACTTCAAATTTTTAAGGAAAAAAATTCAATACATATAACCATTATTTAGTGTTTAAGGATTGTGCTAATTCTGTCCTTCTCTGATGAGTTTAGACCAACGTTTGTCATCATAATATAAACACTAAAAATTAAAAATTTTTTCAAATTTTAAAATGCTCTAGAAATTTAACTACAGACAATCAACAAACATTTTTCATTAGAAGCAATTTCTTTATTATTATCTTTAAATCTTCATAGTTTCCGTCTGAAAATTTACACACTCTACTAAGCTCTTGATTTAATATTAATTTGTTACTAACATATACACATTTACTTAATTAAAGTTTTGTCATATACGAATCTGAGTTTAGCCGATTAACGTCGTATTATCTTCATAAACAATCGCTTCAAAACATTACATATTTATACTAGTAATTTAAACTCTTTTTATTATAATGTAACATGTTAGAAAAGCAGTTTCTTAAAAACATATTATATTTGCTTGACAAATGTTAAGATAGCTTTTATTAAACCCATGATATTTTGAGAATTCTGAAAATAGTAGCAGTTGTGTCGTAAGTCGACTAGTACAAAAAGAGAAAAAATGTTATGGCAATAGTTATGGAGAGAAAAATGAATAATATAGATAACCTAGTATTAGGTACTTAAATACACTATTATTAATATAGAATACATATGATGAGTTTAATCTTCTTTTGCGCATTAGTGTGCCATTAAATTAACATTTTTTTTTAAAACAAAATTAATGTAAAATATTAAAGATTATCTTTTATTAATATTTGATAAACATTAATAATAAGTTAGTAGTAATTCTTGAAATTTAAAGAATATATGTTCATTTTTAAAGTGATGAGTAGGTATGAAAATAAAAAACTACAGTAGAAATTATTGAAAAAAAAAATTTCTAAACCAACATTTGTTATATATGAAAAGTAGAATAAATTATAAGTGCGAGTGTACAAACATTTTTTTGATGTTTTTTAAAATGTTTCAGGAATTTACAACAAAATATATATATTTATGATATATTAGTATTATACTTTATCTTTTAGAAGTTCTAGATTATGTAGATTTTCCTCAATATATTCTACTCCTGAAATAATATTGACACAACTAATAAAAATTGAATTTCAAGTAATGATATCAAGTTCTTCATAATTTTATTATTTTTATTTAGATTTTAAACATTTTTTCATGATGACAAAATTTAAGACAGTAAAGTCTTTATTCTTGAGTCGAAAATAATACATTTTACGGCGTAAATAGTAACACTTTAGTTAGTTGTGTCACTATTTCTGCTTAAATATCTACTGATTAAGTTGGTAGCATGTAGCGGTCTTAATATAAAACAACTAGATACGATTTGTGATCTTTTGACGTATTGTTAAGAAAATCGGTCCAGTGAGAGCTGAGAAAATGTGGTAATAGACACAAAAAAAAATAATAATAATAAAAACCCAGCGCAATGGGGACGTATAAGTTGGATCAGTATATATGATATTGACAGTGATTAAAATCACTATTATAAAAAACGCTTCAATGCAAATCTGTAAATAGTGTTTAGTTTTAAAAAATTTATGGATTATTCCAAAAGCAACATTTCCTTATTTATATTTTGATTACAAGTTTTATGATTTATAAGTGTAATATATGTATAAATATTTAGTATAGCATTAAATATAGTATGAAATTGATATTTAATAATTTAATATTATAATTTTTTAGAAAAATCGTATTTTTTTATTAACTTTGATGTCCGTTTCAACCATGAAAACAAAATAAAGTCCGAAATTTTTTTTCCATAATAAAGTATATTACATGAGCTTTAGTTTAAGATATTTATATAAAAGTGACAGTATATTTTGAACACTTTCAAAAAATAAGTTGAAAAAGTTCTCTTTTCTATATGCATTTTTAAGTTTTGAACCCCCCTTTATAAAGGGACATGATCCCTTTATTTCCTAAAAAAAGTATGACGAATGAAAGAGGTCTATAAATAGTATTTCTCATAAAAAAATTGTGTTGATCCATACATTTTTTAAAAAAGTTAGAGAAATATAAAGTTAAAAATGTAAAATATAAAATTGAGAATTTTAATACAAAAATAACATCCGACATTTTTTTTTCCATAACAAAGTATATTACATTAGCTTTAATTTAAGATATATATAAAAGTGTCAGTATTTCCGGAACACTTTCAAAAGTTAATTTTTTGTGAAAAAGTTGTCATTTGGAATCCCTCCTGTAGGCAGATAAAAGGTCAGATTTATAAAAAATATATACCAAATGATAGGTAAAGATATTATGCATCTATTTAAAAAAAAATTATATTGATTTGGTTATTTATGATAAAGTTATGGCAGTTTTAAGAAAAAAAAAATGTTGAAAATTAGCGATTTTTAAAATTGTATTTTTTTTGGAGATTTCCTCCATTTACTGGGAACGAAGGAAATTATTTCAATTTTTGAGGGTAATCTCTTCGGCTAGATACGATTTGTGATCTTTTGACGTATCGCTGAAAGAATACAAATCGGTGAGAGCTGAGAAAAAGTGGTAACAAACACAAAAAAGAGCACATCATAGTAAAATTAATACCTTCTCAGCTTCGTATCGAAGCTAAAATAATAATAGTTGAACCACTATTAACACAATTTCACTAGCGTAATATAATTGATTTCCTAATATTTCAGTTGTTGAGCTGTGTCAATATTTTTCAGAAGTGCGAATATTATTTATTTCTGTCGAACCATGGACGTAATATCGAAAGAATAATCGAATATCCCAAAAAATTGAAGATCGAATAAAAATTATTTTTTTTTGAGAAAAATAGGAAAATTTGAAATTGACAAAAAAACATAGGAATATAATATACACATAATAATATACTTCTATATTATTATGTGTATATAATGTTCCTATTCAATTACTTCTAGTTCCAACTGCAATATTAGCTCATAATATTTTGTTAATACTACTACTATTTTTTTCATAATATAAATTATTAGAACAACATTTATTTATTAATACTATGCAATGTATTGAAATTGCAACTGGAAATCATCCCAGAATCTGTGTAATTAGTAGATACTGAATGAATACTAATATTATTTTGGTTAATATTACTATTAAGCTTGAATATCTTCAACTTTTCTTTTTTGGTTCACTTGAACAGTTTTCTTGAAGTATATTGAGGTTATTATTTATTGCTACTAGTTTCTGTTTATCACTTTAAGTGTATTTCTAGATTTAGTATGTACTCTGCTAATAGCAGACCAATTTCTTTCACATGTTGCTGATGAAGAATAAGGTTAACTTAGTAACCCGGTGGCAATTGGATATAATAGTTCACTAGTTGACAATCCTTAACACATAATATCAGGACAGTGTTCAGTCGTTTCATTTTATTATTAAGTATAGATAGTAAAGGTATTAAAACTATTTGAGAAATAGTTTTATTTATTGAGTATAGTTTACTCAATATTAGTAATTATGAAAATAAGAGGTTAGTGTATAATAACCAACCTAAAAGAATAGTGTTTATTTATGCTATAATAGTTTGAAATATTTATGTTGATTTAGTTTAAGTTTTTATAAATTTCCAATTTTTCTTAGATGCCAGGAAACAAACTGGTTTTCCAATTTTTTTCACCAAAATTTCTTGTAATTTTAAACTCTAGTGCAAATTAAATTTCATGTTTTTAACTAAATGAGATGGTGTCAATATCTATATTTTAGTGAAAATTATGAAGAGTTTTGGTGCAAATTACATATGTTGTAAATATTTTGGTGCATACGGCCGCCTTTACCACCAGAGCTCATCAGAAAGCGCGTGCCGGTCGGCGTGTCATCATTTGCACAGTACCGAAATCTTCGCTAGTATCAGCCGGCCGGCAGTGTGCTGCACGCCGTTGCTAAAGATTCACCGACTCTCCGTATTATTTATTAATTTTCATGTACAGTTCGCGAGTGAATAAGATTCATGTTAACCTCAAGTTAACTGAGTAATAAGTTTATGGAAAAAAAAATGTTTTATAAAAAAGTCATAACTTTGAACACTATGTAGTACTAAAATATTGTTTCGATGATCACGACATATATTCTAACTTGTAATTTACAATTAGGTTAGTATTATTTTTATTTATAGATCAAGTGTTCTTATATACATTTTCTTTTAGTAACAACAAAAAATTATAAATTTTATGAGAAAATATATATTTTTGTAATTTGAAAACAAATAAGAATTAAAAATAATATTTTATTAATAAATAAAAATAATTATAAAAAACATGTTCAAATAATTCTATGTACTCAAATAAAGTTTTTACACGCTGAAATAAAAAATAGTATTTTAATCCACTAAATGCCATACTTGAAAATGTGTTATTTCAATAAATATTTTTAAATGTATTATATTATTTTTAGAATTATGTTAGATGTATTATCATTAATTCTTATTAAGCATTTTATTATTTAAAGATCTTAGGATATTTTTCTTATATAAATGTCATATTCTATATTAGTCATTTTAGATTTTTGAAGCATACATATTAAAAATATATCCAAGTTAGATAATTAACTTTTGATATTTACATTCTCATAAAACATTTCTGCAATGAAATATTTTGATTTATTGAAATTGATTAATTTTTCGTTAATTAAATTAAATTAAAATTGTTTTTAAAAAGTTTTATCCATTTAAATAATTAAGGAATTGTAACCTATTGACATAGATAAATTAATACTTTTGTTATAATATTTTTTTTATTTTTAGGACAAACAACAGTGGCATCATATCAGATTATACTAGATTTATGCCTTTTAATTTTTCATTTAATATTTTCGTAATTTTTTTTTTATTCTATAACTTAAAATTAAATAAATTGTATTTTATTAAAAATTATGTCAGTTCTAAAATGAGGTCTTATAATTAAAAAAAGTTATTATTAAAAAGATATAATTTATTTATTAATTTATCTAAAAATTAAAACGTGATAACTAATAATAGAGAAAAATTAACTGTACTTATTATAAAATTTTCAAAATTAAGTTTGTAAATTGACCATTAAGTGTCAAATTAAAAATTATCAAAAAAAAATAAAATATGAAAAATACATTTTATTATAAAATGACAATTTAAAATAAATTAAATTATGAATTTTTACTATGTTTTAAAGATAAATGGAAATTTAACAAATTTAAATTAGTAATGCCCAAGGTGCCCCTTAATAACACTGTTATTAAATTTTATATAAGAGTAACTAAGAAAAAATTATTGTCATAATAAAAACAAAACTTTTTTTAAACTTTTTGGTGAATTATTTAAGTCATTTCTGTCTATATAAATCTTACCATTATAAATAAAAATATATTTAAAATATTAATTGAAACATATTATTAATTTTAAATAATGTTAGCCACAAATTATCAATTTTTATTGTATAAATCTTACTATATGTCTTATTTAATCGTTTCAAGTGTCTTAATTGAATGGGGGTGATAATGTTAATCTACTCCAACATATATTTATTTCACTATATCTTTTAGTGATAGGAGATTGACTTACCTTACCCCTCCCAAGTAATGTTTTAAATACTTAAAAAGTTATACGACTTTGAATTATTGATATTATACTTTGTTATTTTATGTATTATTTATAGTTTCAGTTGTTTTATACTGTTGATTGGATATCAGAAATGAAAGCGATGGTTATTAATGTATTTTGTATCTTTGTTATTGGCTGTCGAATCATTGATATCGGTAAGTTTCAATATATATATATTACTAGTGAAACAAGAATATTTGATTGCAAAAACATTTATTTTTACTTAATCCTAAAAAATTCAATGATGATAATAATTTTCCATTTTTAAGAAAATAATTTTCTTAAAAATAGAAAAGTATGTTTTTTATTGAGGATCTTTTATTATAATGAGTTTTACTTGTAAACAATTTTAATTCAGTAATTTAAGTATCTAGAATTGAAGTTTTTTATTAAAAAAATAAATTTGTGAATGCAAAAATACAAGAGTAATTGTTACAAGTATAATATATTTATTAAAACATTAACTGAAAGAATTATAATAATTTTAACTTACATAACTAACTTATGGTCTAAAATTAAAAAGTTTATTTGTGAGAAAATAGTTTGAATTAATTGAATTTATAATCAAGCTTCAATATCTCCTTGATATTTTTCTATGTTATGTACAGTAGTTAATAATTTATGTATTTTATTATGTGTTAATAAGTATAGAATCATGATTAATTTATAAAATATTTTTTTTGCTCAATGATTTCACTAAGAAGATAAAATAGTATGACGATAATTATTTTCACGTGATGTTTGTGTTTATTTCATATTATTTTTATAAAAGCAATTTGAGGTAGCCAAATTTAACCCGTTTCACGTCAACTCGTTAAAATTTTACGATCTTTTTACCAAGACGTAAATTTTCTTTCCACGTCTTTACTTAAAAAACTCTGGTTTGTATTAACGTCAAACAAAATATAACAAAGTAAAAACAATAGTAATAAAAATAAAAGGCTACATCGTTTTTTCCTTTAAAAGTCTTTTTGGTAGTATAATATATTAAAAGAAAGTAGTTCCATTTAATGCATGAGACGATAGAGGTGATTTATTTATTATTTAGCCATATCGTTCCTTAAAATGGGTGCAATATCTTCTTTTGTTTTTTTATTCTCTGCCATGCGTGTTATAACTATGTCCATCGACTAGGTACTCGTAAAAAAGAGCTTACAAGTCATATGACAGCGCGCATGCAAAAAAAATTTAATTTTAACGTTCTATCTAAATAACTTGTTAGGTTTAAAAACAAAATGCTTTGTTTTCTTTTTGTTTAAAATTTTTCTATAAATTTCTATGAATTATTTATTGCAAAACTATTAGTCGCAAATTAGTATAATAATTTGCCTGAAATTACTTGCTATTCTACTGTAAATTAATCAAGGTGAACATGGAGTATTATTTAGAATAAAATATTAACAAATGTCAATTTTGAATTTTAAAATTAGAAATTTTTTTTATTAAATTCTTAAGAATTCAGTGTAATTACTTCTTTTTAAAAATATTTTTGTAGAACTTTAATATAAAAATATGTTTATTAATATTAATTATTAACATACATAAATATTATAGTGTATTATTGTATAACATGTTATATTATATTAGTACTAATGCATTAGTTTAGACTATGTATGTACACAATTTATTTTACTTGAAAATATTAAGTTATCTAAATGTGATTACAGTTATTATTTCAACTTTTAAATGCTTCCATTAAGCACTAGGAAAACACTGAGAATAATTTTAAATATAATATATTGCTTTAAAACACATGACACGGTTCGCTTATATTCGTTTGGAAAATTATGTGTTTGCATGATGTCTTGTGTGCAACTACTGCGTGATGGCAACCAATCATATAATCCACCTTGTCACTATTAATTCACTAACTTACATTGAAAGACGCATAAACGAGTCTATAAGTTTGATAGAAATCCAGGGTAAAAAATGGTAATAAAATAAATAAGTTAAAAAAACCGAACACCTCACGTTTATTCTATAATAAAACATATATGACCTTTCTGCGATATCGCCAAAACATTTGGCTTGTTGCTTTTCAACAAGACTAGATATTTTGGGTAATATGTTTAAAATGTAACCCTAGTGACATATATCCTAGATTTTTTTTTGCAAGATTTACACATTTTTGAATAATAAATAAATAATATTGGTAATACCAAAAAACAGAAGGCTACAGACTCGAATGTTTTAACAACCATACGCTAATTAGCTGATATATATTCACTTGAATTATCAATATTTCTTTACTTATTTTACATTTTGTAAACAGCATTACTAGATAAATACTGATGTTCAGATTAAAATAAAATTTACTTTATGCTCAATATGATGTATTTAAAATTATTCGACAAATAAAATTTTAATGAATAGCTTTAATATAACATGTAATAAGTTCATTAAACAATACAGCGATACTATTAATACTCAAAAATACATAGTTATATAATAAAATTTATTATATTACTGCGTGAGTTATGTTTATTATAATATACCGCATCTCTATGCAACACAAAAACAATAAAAATGATTATTTTTTATTAATATCATATAAAAATGGAAGAGAATAAAATTCATCCAATTATTGAACTCTTGCAACCAACTTTATATCCTGCTTTAGTAAAGGTTCTTATTGAGGCCATCGAGGTTGATGCAATTGGACACAGTCGATTGTGTCGTTATCGACTTATGGATAGATTAGTTGAAGAACTATGGTACAATAATCCGTTGCATCCGGAACGCCAGGGCACAACCATATGTGCTTTACCTTTTGTTTCAGCTGATGACGTTAATGAGGGAATACCTATGCGTTTACTTTATCCTGTTTCTTGGGACTGGACTAGAAATTATGCTGCTACTATTATTCAAGTATGTCTAATGTTCCATTAGTTGCATTCAATTTATATTCATCCATTTTCTGTAAATTATGTCAAATAATATTATCCAATGAAATGTTATTTCTTTTTGAGGTTACTCTTTTGGTTCCTTCTTGAGTTCAAATTTAAAAAAAACTTCATTTAGCGTGATAAATATCACTTTTTTGTTTTTAATTATTAGTTAAATAACGAATCACGTAAAATATTTGACGAAATCGATACATACAGGATGATTGTTTCAATTATGAGTCATGCAATAACTTGAAATAACTAAACTTTAATTATAGACTAACTAATAATATCTATAAACCATAATGTAATTTTTTTTTTTACAAACTGATAGTATCCTACGTTCTATAATTAAAAAAAAAATTTCTCCCAATTCCGCCCCTACCCCTTTAAAATTGTGTCAACTTTTGTTTTTTAAATGGAAACATGCGATATGTATATGTTTAAATAAGAAAATGACTGTTCATTAACTATTTTTAAATTAGTATTGGAAATTATTAACACTTTAATATAAAGTAAAGAATTTATTAATAATTTTAAGTAATAACTGGAGGTGAACTCGCGTCTGTTTATTTTTATCTCTAAGCATTTGTGAATCGTACTACTTCGTACCATGGTATAAAAATGCTAATTCTTTTAAAATACTAGTTCAAAAGTTGTTATCTACCAGTCATTTTTTAGTTAGATTCTTATTTTCATCTGATTAGACATATATATTTTCATTTTTTCATTATAGAACGTAAGATACTATAAGCATTTGAAAAGACAAAGTGTTATTAAGATTTATATTTTTAATTTTATTGCATGAGTTCTAGTTAATTAGGTACCCTGTGTACAAAAGGTTAGGATATGTTATAATTAGTATTAATTTCATTGTTATTGTATTACAATGTTATGTTTAATCAATCGATTAATAGTCTTAACTATAATTGTTAAATTGTAGCCTGCACTTTATTATTTTCATGTGCAAATATATAGTCAGCTTATCGTGCATATTTAGTACGAATAAAACCAGAAGTAGCGGAAATGCGAACATTTTGGCGAACTTTGTCAAGTGATAGGAAGAATGTTGAGATCATTGATGAAACGTCAATTGAATAACTAGACACGATGCTAGGATTTAAATTATGAAGTTATTAAAATCTATTTATCTTGAAGTGTTTCGTTTATTGATCGCATATAATACTAGAACGTGATATAGAAATCAGCAGTTTGAATTCGATTATTTGATCATAAAAGCCTTTGCTGTCTAAACATATTATTTCTTCTGGGTATTACTGACCTCTAGGTCTAACCTGCCATATATCCAGTCTTCTATCCATCAGATGTTCGCGCTTTCCCATTTGTGGCTCTTCCTAGTTCTTCCACGTCATTCTTAACTAAATATTCCCACCTCATTTTAGGTCTTCCAATGAGTTTTTTACATGTCGGATTATTCTCTAGCATTATTCGGATGAATGGGTTTTGGCTTCTCTAATCGTGCCTGTCCATTGTAGCCTCTTATTTTTGATTACTAAAACGATGTTCAGTTTTTGGTATTGTGAACCTAATTCTTCATTCTACCTTGTCCACTAGTCATTGCAAACTGTCTTCCACAGATCCGAAAATTGTTCTCAGGATTTTCCTTTCAAAAGCAAAGAATTTACACTCATCAGTTTTTCGAAATGCCTAAGTCTCTTCTCCATACGTTACAATTAGTCTTACCAAGGTAGTATATAATTGTACTTATAATTTCCTTGACGAAGATCGAGCACCAAACAGTTTCGCTTTTTCGAAAAAGCATTTGTTTCTGGACTGAATTCTTGCTTCTATTTTCTTTACTATTTCATCGTTTTCTGTTAAAATCATTTCTAGGTACATGAATTAGAATCATCTAAACATACCGTGATAATTTATTTTTATACCACCTTTTATTTTATTCGACGATTTTCGAAAATTGTTAAAAAAGTCATTGTAATTTTAGCATATATTCATAAATATTGCAACATTTGACCTTTCAGTTTTTGCATTACTATAATTGCGTTTAAAGCAAAAAAATAATAAATACGCCAATTTAAGTATTACAAATAAAATAGTCTTAAAGACTTGATAATACTGTTATATATTGGGGTGAAATAAAGAATAACATATACCAGTAATGTTCATATTGTACGTTATAATAGTAGACTTTAATATTAACAATGGCTCCCTTCGTTTTAATAAAGGGAATAGATAATTAATCAAATGTTCAAGTTATAACAATATAATATAATATTTTTGAAAAATATGAAATCACATTTCTTAGATTATATTTAATTGTTATTATTATTTTCACCAATTTTAAATAACATGTTATTTAATGAAAAAATGTTATTAAGACAACAAAGAATCTCTAAAAGAATTACATTATTTTTCAAAATAACAAGACTTTAAAAGAATGAAGTTAAAAATTATATTTTTATTTTCTCTCACAAAAATTGAAAATTGATTTTTTAATATCATCAATATCAAAGTTCTTCAACAGTTTTATAACAGTCGTTAGTACTTAAACAGTTTATAGTTCAAAACTATTTTATTGGTCATATAAATGCATTTATCTTAAAGATTTCTGATAAATTTGATCGGAAGAATATAATATAAAATCATAAACTTATTTAACATTTCTGCCCCTAAATGAAATAATAATCAGTGACACAAATAATAAAAATACAAAACATATATTACAATGTCAGGGTGTTTTTGACAGAGCCCTTATAAGTTCTCGTTTACATCGATTTCATAATCTATATGTAAACACGTTTTTATTTATCGTACTCTTGCTTTTTTGTAAGAAGTTAAAACTTATTTTAAAACATATTAACACAACGTTATTCTTATTTCAAAATCTTTCATCACTATATTATCAAGTGTCATTTTCATTTAAAATTGAAAAAATAATCAATTTTTTAAAATTTATTTCCCACGAGAAGTTTTAGGCACGCATAATAGTATAATATCTTAGGGCATGTAATTAATAAGTGTTACCTATACATTATAAGTAAGTCTTGTGGTTTATACTTAGCACAGCAAAGAGAAGCCATTTTTAACCATAGCAATTTCATTACTGCTGTATCATATACATTAAATAACTCAATAAATACAACATAAATTTAACTTTTATCATAGTAATAAAAGTTCTACACATACCACTTAGATATTGGTAGCTAACTATATTGGAAACAAAAATATAGGAATATAAATACTTTTAAGTCGGCATTATTAATGAATAGTTTGAAAATGAACATTACAAAAGACGTCAAACATGGAGGCGCTGTCGTCAGGCGACATAAGGGTAATAATTTAGCCGCCGCGTCGCATTGGCGATGTTTGAGTGCTATGGATGTGAAGGGCGTTGTGGTGGCTTAGTCTTTCGCGACAATTAACCCAAAATCGCATTATCCTCTCCCCGTAGTATTTGAAAACGATCGTATTTACATGTCAACTGAGGGGTACTAACAAATCATCAATTTCCCCGTTTACTGTCTACAACTAACCAGCAATGTGTATTGTAAATTTACAACCAAACAGTAGGTGTATTTTTCAAATACGTTACTGATTGTATCTTTGAGTTTCCATAAGCGAATTTTACGCAAACTCTTCACTGCTATTTACTTTTAATTTTAGTGTTTTAATCTTTCTGGGATTTTGTATAATGTATCTATAATTATGATTTTGCTTTCAAAAACAAATAATTAAATTAAAAAATCAGCATGTATAGATATTGATACTGTTTAATTACTTTCCATAAATAAAAAACACATTTCTGTTAATAATTTGTCGCCTGAGAATGAAAAGTTTTTATCGCCAATTCCATGATTTTCAATAGACCGTTCTTAAAAACATAGTTATCATATAGTTGTATGGAACTTTTATTTTTTTATCTAAGTTATTTTGCCAATTCACTGAAATGATTTCGTTTAAAGTTTAAAAGACGCGTAATTATTTTCAAAAATAATGTCTAATAAAATTACGTTTAAAAACATTGCGTTAAAATATTTCATCATGAGATGACGAACTTTTTATATAAATAGTACTACAATATCACTAAATACTTACTTTGTTTGATTAGCAATGTTTGAATAATATTGTATAATTTTAAATTTTATCATTCCAAAAATGAAAAAATGTTGACTGTATAAATTTGTTTCTAATTCAAAATTTGCATTTTCATTCTATTTGAACAGGGCAACAAAAGTTAACATTTTTTATTTATAATCATTGCAATACTTGGCAAGCCACATGAAGTAATAATTTGGGTTGTATTTTGTTCAGGTCATTTTACTGCCTTAAATTGAAAAATCGACAACAACACAATCCTAGTTTACATTTCTAGTGTTCAATAAATATACCGTGCTGAATGCAAATATCAAACATTTCTGTATATTTCTTTTTTTATATTAACCATGAAGATATTTAACGTGTGTGTTATAATTTAATTAAAATTATAGGAATATGATTCAAAATATAATTTTTAATACTTTTAATAATAATATTTATTTATTAAATAATAAATTAATAAATATAACGGGCATATCATAAATACTACTATATATTATAGAAAATAAAATATTTTCGGAACTATAATGAAAAATATAAATTAAATAGTAATCATGTAAATAAGACAAAATGGCATAATTAATATGAAAATATAAAACATAATGCAGATTAGCTTTGCTGAGTAACAAATAGTGAGTATTTAACTTAATTTTTTTTTTTGAAATTAAAAATAAATATAGTTATCATAATTTAGTAGGTTGGTACAAAGTAAAGTGAACATTAAAAAAACGCGTTAAATTTAGCGTTCTTATTTTTTTATTAAGTTTTTAAACAATCATAATTATTAAAGACTTTAAAACGTTTACGCCAAAATTTCATAAATAATTTAAAATATCATAGCTTATTAATTTATTTATCTTTAACGTGTTTTACAGGATACAAAGTAGTCAAATTCTTATATTAACATAATTTTTTGTCTTTAATTAATAAAACATTTTTATAATAATAATAATAATAGTTTATGATCAAAATAAATAGTTATTTATTAAGGTTTAAATACATTCAATAACCTAAATCTTAAGCTAATGTTTTCAAGTGAATAGTCGCTTAATTTAAGAGGTTGAATAGATTTGTGTTCAAATTTGTAGACTTAAATTTATAGATTTTGTGAGTTTATGGTTGCGAGGCAATAAGAATTATAAAAGTTTTGTTAAACTAATTTAGTATACTTTATAATGTTCTATGGTTATAATCATATAAGTTTAAATTTTATTGAAAATTTCTTTGAAAATTATAATTAATTGTTTTCGAAAAAATAGTAAATTAATTTTGATTTGTTGTTCTTTTTCTGATAAAATATTTTAGGTTTTAATAATAATTTTAATAATGCGTTTAACGTCTCAAAAATACAAAACATTTAGGTATCTCTTAGGTAAGCTTAGATTATTAACTAAAAAGTAAACAGTTCAAAACAATTATTCTATATAGAATATATTCTGACAAAACTTTTTTCTTGATATCCAGAAATAAAATATTATTTAATAAGTTTAATTAAATTTTGATTAAATGAAATATGAACATTTTTTGCCACTAGCTAAATTATAGAGCTTAATTTAATTTATCCATTTAGTTGATTATTATATAGTTATTATCAATTCAAAATTTTATATTTTATCTTTTGTATCCTCCTCCTTGTTCTTTACAATACTTTTATAAAATATTTGAACCGTTTTTTTTTTTTTAATACAAAAAGATGCGTTGGTGGAGTTGGACTTAGCTAAATAATTTTTTTTGTTTAAAACTCGTCGGCTATAAATAGTGGCGGTAGTTAAGAGAGATCGGAGGCTGGTCGTCGGCTACATTGGGGTAGAGGTCGAGATCGTATAAAGTTATATAGGGTGGAAAACTACGCAGACAGACGCCAAGACGAGCATTAAAACGACGATGACGGCGACGTCTCTCTCCCTTCGTATTCTCTACCCTCCACTGTCACACATTTCAGTGTATACGTTTGTACATGTTCCCATAATCACGGATGAATCACTGTGCAAAAATATTTGTCGATAGTTCTTTTCTTGTAGATGAAATTTTGTTTAGAGTGAGACACTGTGGGGTGAATGACGCGCACCCTTAATAGCAGTCAGACAGATAACACCAAAATGGTCTCGTTTAAACTGAGGGTAAAGCATGTTTTCTACATTATCAGTTCTGACTGATTGTATTTATAAATGTCATTTATAAATACATTTATTAAATGTTATTTATTTTTAAAATTTACTTAGTGAATAGCAATTTCTCATTTAGTATGTTTCTAATGTAAATTTAACTATTCAAGATTAGAATTAAGTGCATATAAATGAAAATTTGACATAAATATTTTTATAATTGTAAAAATAAGAATCTAAGATTTAAGAATTTAAGATATGGAATAAAATTCAATCTTACAGAAGAATTAATTATGATAAGTATTAATATGATAGGAAAATAAAAGAAGATTTAACTGTTAAGCATTAGTTGTACATTATAGATGAATTGGACTGTCATTGTATTGATAAAATAGTTTAAAACTTAACAAAATGATAATAATTATTCATATTTACAATAAATATAAAACACAATATTAGTATAAATTAAAATTGTATACATAATTATAACATTCAATATTCTTTATTGAATACGTCTAGACGTTGATAATGTTTTTAATTACATACTTCCATACTTCAGCTATAAACGAAATATAATAGCAATTATTTGTTGTATCTTGTGTCTGATATTACATTTATATTTCCATTAAGAAGATTTGAATGGTTTATTTAAGTATGACAGTTTCAATAACTGAATGTTTCATTAAATTAATTATAATGCAATTATCATTTGAAAGCTATTTTATAGTTTGTAATAACTGTATGAGGTATTTTTTTGTTTTAAAAACTAAAAATACTTTTTTCGTTAATTAATAAAAAACGTATTTTAGTAATAAAATCGTCATGTTATGTGTTGTGTAAAAATATATGCACTAATTCCCACAAAAATTCTATTCAATGAAATGTGTGGGTCCATAGTTTATTGAATAATAATAATAAAATGGTTTTCAAAATTTATATTGTTTATTTTGGGGGATGTCATGATTGTATTTTGTGTGAACTGTTTGCATAATCAATAAAATTTATTGTTTAACACTATATAATGAATAATATAATACGGAGCTGATGCTTTCGTTCGTAATAATTGTGAAAAGATATATTCTTATTTCATAAATACACTATTTAAATTGGCCCATTACCAAGTCATCATATAAATTGTTAAATTATTGTAATCATATATATAATATAATATAAATTGTAAATATATATTTGCATTTAATACATTTAGTTAGTTCATATTGACATAATTTAACTGTTAAAAAATTCTCAATGTTACAGTTAATACGAAACAATCTCTTTGAAACAGGAAAATTAAATTTTTTTCAGTTAGAAAAATATTGAAGTAAAATAACACATTTAAGAAGAGTGAAATTATATCTATTTCTTTGAGCAAATAATTTTTTTAAAATCATTTGGATTGAAATATATAACTATAACTTTTATTTTATAGAAAATAATCTTCCGTCTAAAGTTTAGGTGAAGCATATTATGATACTATTTTTACTACAACACTGGAGATGATTATCTCTATCCAAGGCATTTATTGAATTTAAGACGTGCACAAGATGTATTGTAATGCTTGTGACTCACGCTTATCAATTTTTACGGTATTGGAGACAGATGTTTAATTGAATTCTGTTTATGCTCTTAATGTGAACTTTATAATATTTTAACCACTTTTGACAAAATACTACGGATATAATCTTGTAGGTCTAAATTTCATAGTATATAGAAAAATTTGTTCTAAGACAATTCCTTTAAATAACCTGTTCGTTTTACAGAAAAACTGAGATGGAAGTAATCGTTTTAGTTTTCGTTTGGTATCATTTTTAAACTTTTCCATTCGAATAACAATATGAGTATAATAAATGATTTATCTGTACAGTTTGTCACATTAAAATAGAATATTTTGTTTTTAACAGCCGTCACAAACCACATTACCATTCTGAATCCATTGGGCTGAGTAATTTGAGAAATTATAGTCTTGTAAAGTATAAGGAATTTAAGATTAAAATAAATTGAATTCTAGACTGAAAATTTTAACTGTATAATATTTTGTAATTTGAATTATTTTTCATAAAAAAACATGTATACAGGTGTCGAGATTTCAAAACTTAACATAGAAGACATTTTTTTAACATATTATAAATAAAAGTTCATGTAATACATCAATTAGCTTGTAATATGTACTGTATCATTTTATTTTGAAAATTCTATACATAAAAATGCATAAATAAAAAAACACCGAACTGATAATTATAATATTTATAGTAGATTAACTATATATAATCTAATAATTACAAATCGATACAAGAAATAAAATTTTATAACAGTCTATAGATTGTTATAATCATTAACTTAACATTGAAATGGGTTGTTCAAGATGATACTAGGAGTTTATTCATTGATTTCATTAAAAACTATTTAATAAAATTATATAAAAATTATATTGTTTTCGTATTTTTTCAATTATTGTGTAGAACTAACTAAAAATATCTCATTGGAATACAATAATATAAGGGTCAAAGAATATTTTTCATTGCAACTAATTGTTTAATGTTATCCTTAATTCGTACATTATTTAGTAGCATTAAGTGCACATAGTACAAAAATGCATTTAATTTTAATATCTGTGAGATTGTATTTTACAACTAGGTGATGTTTTTTTTAGAAAAACTATTTTTGAGTTTATACTTTCGGGCACATGTTAGAGTCCATACATCGTCAAGATTGTTTTATTATTATATAAGATATATAAGATGTTTTCTTAGTCTCATCGAGGGGAGTATTTTAATAAAAATTAAAAATATTATAAGCCTTATATGTCATATTTCATCATCTATCGCTATCAGTTTACTAGTAATCTCAGTTATACCGTACTTATAGGAAAGACAATTTGAAAATGTAATATAGAAAATGTAAACATCTAGGGGAAACGTAAGACGATTATGACGTTTGTTTATCGAAACGAGGGAAGACAAAAAATACTTACTCGATGACAGTTAAGTCCGTTCTACGTTAGTCAGAAGCGATACTAAAGAACACAAATACGTATATTTACAAATATAAATTAAATATTAAATAGTGTTTTCAGATTCCTATTGGCCGTGTATATTCGATTAAATTACTTATAAACGTTTGTATAAGTTTAATATAATGAATGCAAAAGGCCGTTGTGATAAAATCCAACTAGTTTATACACAATTCATTTTATCAGATCTTGACGGTTATTTGTAGAACCAATTGATTGGATAGTATTTTAATAATATTATATATTTAATATCGACTTTAAAACCTAACAAATGTTTAGTCCCGTCGATTTTTCTGCCTTTTGTAATTTGTATAGGACTCATAAAATAAAACAGTGTTATACATGTATTTTATTTTAATAAATATCCTTATTCTTTTTTTCACTATTTCATTATTTAATATTTTGCTTCCATTAAATTTTCTAATCAAAATTATGCCAAGTGAATTGTACTTTACAAAAATATTGATATAGATTTGGGTATTTCTATCTTGATACTTTTCAATTGTTTAAACTGTGTTTTGCTAATTATTTTTAATTTATAATTTTAGTTGTGGTAATAAATTAGGTTTAAGTGATTTCAAAAGTAGCCGCTGTTTAAAACAATAAGTTATGGATAAAGTATGTTTATATTTTTTTGTTGTTTCAAAAACAATATTACTATTTGTTTTGGGCAATATTGTAGCAAGTGGTTTGTCGAGGAGAATATGTAGACATCAATCATGTACTATGATGCCAATGTCTAATATTAGTATGTACATATGGTAACTAAAGCAAAAAGGATTTCAGTACATCAACCTGGTTTTTTATAACATTTATTTACAAGGTGTTTGTTTTATTCAAAAATCTAAACCCAATATATTTTGTGTATAGATTTTTAGATTAATGGTTTTACATTATAGTATTCTATGTGAAATTTTCAAAATAATATTAATAAAATATGCTATATATTCAAAAATAATCTTGCCATTTGCTATTTGAATTTTTTAGTAAATTAATTTTTGATAAGATGAATTTCGACATTAAATGAATGACTATTGAAAATCTGGTGCGAAAAGTATGATTTATTTCCTTAATTAATGAATTATTTCTATAATTGTTTCATTAATAAAACTCTAATATAGATGATTGGAATAGTATCAATTTCCGTTGGTTTATTGATATACTTATGTCTATACTAAAATTTATTCAATTTGAGCAAAATTAAATAGATATATTGAAACCAAAAAAAAAAAAATACTTGATTAAGATAGTTAAATGAAAATTACTTAAATTATGAGATAGAATAGTGAAAATTTGTAGTGAACAATATTGATAAGAGTATTATTTAACTATTAAAATTAAGACACTGAGTTAGCTCGGAAATTCCATTTTCAATTTATGATTTTAATAATATGAATATGTTTATTTCTCTAATTCATTTAATTTTGAACTTTTATGTTACGTTTTGAAATTGAAATTAAGGTTTTCTCAAATTACAAAAATATGTATTATATTATTTTATAATCTGAGAAAATTACAAAATATTATTATTTTTCTCTTTTATCTGTCAAATACACACTGTAAGAAATAAACCGAAAATTCCATACGTCAGTATATTATTAATATTCATTTTATTTTACATACAAGTAATGCAATTTTGACATATAGTATTGAAAATTCGTACACAAATATAGCATTTATATCTATTATATATACTACTTATCCAATTTTTCTCTTACATTGTATGCGTTATAAACTTTCAATATATGTATGTAAAAATTCGGACATTTTTTTTAAAAGTGCAGTTGAAATAACTAGTTTGAAAATATGTTAACTGTATGCCATATTTGATGCAATACCATAAATAAATTTGAAAAAAATAGATCATTCCAAAAGAAAATATTAGTGACATCAGACTTTTTTTGTAATACATTGTTTTTTAAAGGATAAATCATATTAAACCATAACTTCGCCTTAAAGTTGGTTACAAATTTCATGATAACGTAATGTATGCGATAGACAGCTCTTACGTAATGAACAAGACTAAGAAAAAGAGATGAATGAAGATGTAATTTTTTGATAATTTTTTCTTTATTACTGTACATTTTCCTTTCATTTTTTGATGAAAGGAAAACATTTTTTCTATGTTTTTCTAGGACTATTGTTTTTATTATTGTCAGAATAATATATTTCCCTACCAAAAAGTAGCGTGAGCGACTGTTCAGATTGGTAGAGCGAAAGAAAACTAGTCATTTGTATTAAAATATACATCAAAATGTTTATTTTGTTTACTATAAATATAGCTATGACCATAAAAAATCGAGTTCTGCATGATTTGTTACCATTTTACTTCTTTATAAAATCTAAAATGCCAATGTCTGCAAAAGAACTCGAATACACAGGTAATATACGGCGAATGACCCGGCTAAATGTTTTAAATCTGCCGCAGTATTGAAAATTGAATATATGATTTATATAAAATGCTTAGCAAATGCAAAAAAATAAGAGGACAATAAACTAGAAAGATATTGATGAGTGTAACAAAATTTAAATATAGAATGTTCCAAATTATCAATTGGAGACCATATTTTTTTTAATAAATATAAAAGAATAATTCAATACCATTAATATAAAACAAGAAATTTAAAAAAATGCTTTTATATTTTTTAAGTTCATTCAGTTAGCCAAAAATATAATTATAAGTTCAAATATAATTATAAATAACATTTTCTTTTCAAAAAAAATTTTCAGTAACGTTTGAATAGAGTAATGTTATTAACACTAAAGTCAAAATCATTGATTTTTTTGATTTTTTGGATATTGTCATAATAAAGATTTATGACTTTAAGACAACGATGAATAATATCTATTTTGGAGATAAAAAATCTAGAAAAGCTATTTTAAACATAAATGAAGAACTCTATATCTTCACTTTAGGATAAATATAACATATAAACTTAAAAATAATATTTCACTAGTAATAATTAGTTAAAAGAGCAATAAAATATTATTTAAACTTATTTTGCCTTATCTATATCTAAAAAATTTAGTGACCATTATTTGGTCAGTGCATTTATAAATTAGATCAATTTTTTGTATTATTGTAAAATATAATATATTTATAAATATAAATTTAAAAATATGTATTTATTAATGAATTACTTTGACTTTTATAGATTATAATTATATTTCAAACTAATTTAGCCAATAAAATTTGGGAGTATACGATCAGTAAAATATTCTCCTGAATACTTTATAAAATTTTAGCTTATTGTAAACTACCTCTAAAATCTCTATATACGTTTTATTTTTTAAAAAATACGTTTTCGATGTATCCAATTTAGACACAATACTGTACGTGACCGACTAGTGCAGAGTATTTTAAAATATTTTAGCTGCTAAAAATAGTTTTATTTGCTTTATTTGTACGTTATTTATTTCTTAAACACTCAAAATTACAATAATTTATGTAACAAAAAAATGTTTTGAATAATAGTTGTACAAAATTCATTATAATTATTATTTTGAAATTGTGGTTACAGGTTATTTTTTAAAATTAATCAAGATATTTAAATTATTATAATAAATATAAATATATTATTACTATGAATATAATAATAATTATTATAAATGATGTCTAATAGATTATTTATTAATTATGAATAAATACAAGGAATTTTAATCGGAGACTAGAATAAAATTTTCTAATAAATTTTTGTGCCGATTTCAAATCTGCAATTATATTTTTTCTATCATCTCTAGTTATATTTTTATGTTGATATTATTAGGAATTAGTGAAAAACAATTATTTAAATATAAAAAAATAATAACCAAAAAAGAAATAATTTCTTTTTTGGTTATTTTTAAAACATATTTAAAAATTTTAAAACAATTATTGTTTTAAAATTTTTATTGATTTATAATATGTTAAAAATAATCCGTGCAAAATATAATTTTTAACCCATCATTTTTAATCCTTTAAAGTTGATTTTTGTGAAACTTTATAATAAAAAAATGTTGAATTTTTAAATCATATTTTTATTTAACTCAACTTACAAATTTGAAATTGATATCATTAAATAAAAATGTTTATGTGAATTAAAAAAATGGTATTGTTATGATTAATATGCAGTCAGGAAATTATACAATTACTGTTTACTGTAGCTTCGATACAAATTTTACTATGATGTGTTTTTTTTGTGCTGTTACCACTTTTCTCAACTCTCAACGAACTGTTTTCTTTCAACGATACGTCATAAGATCACAAATCGTATCTAGTTGAAGACATTACTCTCAAAAATTGAAAAAATATCCCTCGTTCCCAGCAAATGGGGGAATAATTTTTTTCAAACCTGACTATTTCCCTTGAATAGGGGGTTTCATAACTTAAAAATTTAAATAGAAAGTAGATCTTATTTCCACTTAATTTTTGAAAGTGTTCCGAAAATACTGAGACTTATATATATATATATATATTAAATTAAAACTTATGTAATATAATTTAATATAAAAAAGAAAAATTTCAGACTTTAGTTTGTTTTCATGATGAAAACGAACATCAAAGTTAATAAAAAAATACGATTTTAAAAATTCTTTTTTATATTTTTAACTTTATAACGCTATAATTTTTGAAAAATGTAGGGATCATTATAATTTGTTTAAGATAAGTACTATTTATATTCTTTTTTCATTCATATATTACACTTATAAATCATAAAATTTGTAATCAGGATATAAACAAGGAAATAGATCATGTAGCTTTTGGAATAATCCATTCATTTTTTAAAATTAAACATTATCTATAGATTTGCATCAAAGCGTTTTTTATGATAATGATTTTAATCATTGTCAGATATCATTATACTTGACCCAACTATGTCACGTCCTCCAACTATGCCGCGATCCCACTGTGCTGGGTTTTTTTTTAACTTAAAATTTGATACAAAATTTAAGCATCGCTGCAAAAAATAATAATGTATTGATATTTATTTTATATTCAGACATGTGTAGCGTAAACGCATTAAAAAAATGAGTGAAGTGAAGTGTGCATAGAAATCATTATATTTTGAAACCATTTTTACTATACGTAAAAAACTATACATGATTTNAATTTGATACAAAATTTAAGCATCGCTGCAAAAAATAATAATGTATTGATATTTATTTTATATTCAGACATGTGTAGCGTAAACGCATTAAAAAAATGAGTGAAGTGAAGTGTGCATAGAAATCATTATATTTTGAAACCATTTTTACTATACGTAAAAAACTATACATGATTTATTAAGTCACAATTTGAAAAAGCTTTTAGAGCGTCACCTTTGTATATTTGATCCACTTAGACTAATGTTCTTTGGATAGGTAAAACAGATATCGATAATGTGTTTTAATGGTTTTGAAAAATTCTAGAAAAAAAATATATCTTAGTTATGATCTATTTTGAAACTCTTTCAGACACTCAGTTATATTACAGTCGAGAGAATGTATTTATTAACATTTATTTCAAGAAGAACTCGTTTTAATTTAAAATACTTAAAATTAAAAATTAATTTTTTCCTAGTATTAGCTAAAACAAATTATTGATGAACTTATTAAGTAACAATATCTAGTGTTATATGTTAAATTTAAAATTACACTTGTAGTTTGTGTCAGTTGTCTTTTCAAGTGGTGCTATGTCTTTTGTGTTCCTTTAATTTTAACTTAGATTATATTTTGTTTTTACATATTTATCTAAATCGTATGATTACATAAGGTTTTTACATTTTATTAAGTAAAAACAGTGAATAATGTATTTTAAAATACACTTGACTCATGGACATACATATTTACCTGACACGTGCAGTAGTATATTATGCATAACAGAATCATTTTCTCTCGAGTCGGTAGTAAAATAGTACCCCAATCGAAAAAGTTCGGTAAAAAAACCAACTATAAAAAATAACAGTTCCCACAAACTATTAGCTAATGAAGTACTCTTTTCACCCTCATAGAATGGCTCAAAAGCTAGAATAAATCATCACATACAAAGGATTTATGTTTAGGGAACAAAAAGGTCAAATAATATTTTTCTATATTATTAAAATAATAATGTCTTAAATTCTGAGTCATCTATTATGATAGGTGTTATTAAATATATTTGTGACATTGAGGAAAAATAAGACAAAGTTCAAAAAGTTATTTTATACTAAAACATTGTCTATGACTGTAAATAGTTATTAATATATTGATTTTGACATTTTTATTTATATATAATTATTTTAAGATGATAACAGTGATATAGATTTATTGTTAGTTATTATATTTTTTAAATTAATTTATATATGTATGCCAACTTATAGTAAAATATTAGATAAAATTTTTATATAAAATCATAAAAAATAATATCTCGTATCATATTAATATTAATATAAAAACATTGTAATTCCTGTTTTTATTATTTTATTTATTCAAAATACAAAAAAATTGTCTACACTGTAATGGAGTTTATTAACTGTAAAATGTTGTAGTTTTTATCAAAAGTCAGACAAATTGTAGTACTTGACACTATTAAAATATAAAATTTGTCTAACCAAGGTGTGAATTTAGAATTTTTTAAATGCAGCATAATAATAGATTAGAAAATGTTTGAAAACTATTATTCAATGATCTTTTTTTTTCTATGTACTCAGGGTTTACCAAAACCTTTATGCTTAGATATCATTATTTTAAAACGCAGTTAAAATACATAATTCAACACGTTAAACATGTTTGTAAAATACATTCTTGTTTGCTTGAAATAAATTTTATTTTTCTTAAAAATAATGCAAATTTAATTATACGAATGTTAGGCTGACACGAAAAAAATATTAGTTTAATTATTTTTTATAAAAACAAGGGATTGCAAATTAAGAAGTTGCCAAAAGTAGAAAATTGAACCAACAATCAATATTTATTTGTAGCAGTTTTCACTTTTGTCTACCATCTCAAGACGGTAAATTTTGTTATTGTACATCATACCTAGTTTTTAAGATAATTACTAGTTACTTGTTAGTAGTAATTAGTAAAAAACTGAATTTTCGAGTATAATTTTTTTTTAGTTAAACTTATAATTATGAAACTTTAACCAACAAATAGATAATTTTATTTTGAATTCATTGAGTATTGTTACAACACAATCTTATAGTTTTTTAATTAATAAATGTGATAATGTATTTAGAATTTGCGTATGACAATAATTGTTATACGTAAAATCTTTTATACAATTAAATAAATTTAACGAAAAATAATGAATTATTTTTATAAAGATAAAGTATAATTTAAATATTAAAGCATACATATTCAGAAAATCACTTTAAATCTTTTTTCTTAATTATTATTAATTATATTACTTCAAAATAAAATTATTTATTTGTTAGTTAAAGTTTTATAACTGTAAGTTATACAAAAAAAGTTATATTTGAAAGTTCAGGTTTTTTTGAAAAATGACACTGAAACTGAACTTTCAACTATTTAAAAATCGGTTAGGCTTGATTAACAATCCAAATTTTGCACAATTCTTATTAAACATCAAAAAATAATTTTAGGATAGTTTTAAAATTTATATTTTGTATGACTATTTTACTGTGTAATTATCGTTCGACTACTAATTAGTAATGATCTCAAAAACTAGATGAATAACTAGTGATAGAAAAAAACTGAAGCCAGATTCGGTATTAGCGTCAAAATTATTATCGAATTGATATAAAAATTGTTAACAATAAAAATGTTTTATTATTTGTTGTCCTGTGTTATTTAGTGCTCAGTTTTATAGCTTTTACAGTTGTTCAGCTGGACTGATAGTCATAGGACTCGGCGCTACTATTTTGTTAAAATATAATAGGAATGATGTCATTTTGGTTTATTTTTAAGGCTGGGTTCAATTTTAATTCAAAACAAAATTAATAATTGTCAATTGATTGAACTTATGCGTGTTCATTTTTTTAACAATCTCTTGCTATACAACCATACATATAATTAAAGTCTATTGTGATTAAGGTATTAAGTGTTTAACGTAGAAAATTCGTTATACTCTGTTTAAAGTAAATCTATTCATGTTTTTTCACTATCTGTTTAATGATTCATTTTAATATATGTAAAATATTCCCAGTTTTTCTCCGAAACGCTAGGTAAACAATTTTACAGTTAAGCATTGTAAAAATTAAACACTTCTTAGCTTTAATTTTATCTGTATGTAAACTTATTATCATAACTGCATTACGTCTTCATAAGTTCGTGCGCACATCTATGTACACTGATGCGATATTAAATTTATATATTCTTACGGCATAAGTGCACTCAACTTAAGTACATTATTTGGTAAGAATACAGATTTCCAACAAATCTATTCCCCTTGTTGTAACAATGTTAACTTTTTTTTTTACTTTAAATCATTACTTCCACTGATTTCTGGTCACGTTAATGTTCGATCCGTATTTTTTGTTGACGTCGTCTCCTCTTTTTCCATTTAATACATTGTTTTTCCTCATCAGCTACTGATTTTTACCACGACCGATTGACGAATGATGTTCCATAGGAACTCCACGAGCTTTTTTTAGACCCCCGTCGATAGACTGTAGACAGGGTTTTTGGTTAGATTTGGTGTACGTATTCCATTAGGAGACCATTGTAACAACAAGTAATAATGTATGTATTATGCAGTACATTGCTAAGGCGGATATAATGTGTATACTCTAAGTGCGTTCACATAATATAACAGAATACATTTGATCATATTATTATTATTATGGGTTTACTTTAACATATCAATACGATGGAGATGGCGAACGAATATATTTACCGGTTTTCTTTTACCGCGATAGGTGCGTACATATTTCATAAAAGTTTATACTAATATTTCTATGTATAAGTTTATCTGATCCGCAATAGATAGAGCCACATAGTGTTGATAGTTATTGAAAGCGCGTGTGAAATAGACCACACCGACTATCATATTTATACTGTACACGTACAGCAGATAATAATGGTAAACAAGTGTATGCGTGATGCATAATACATTAAAATTTGATCGAAGTATTGTAATAAACGTCGAGTTACATACTGTTTATATACAAGTGAATATACTACATGGAAAAATGAAGTAAATTGATTACATAAAAATCTCATGTTATTATTAAATGAATACGTTAAAACGATTAGAAAAATTCGCTATGAAGATGCTGATGTAATATTACTTACAAAATCAAAAAGAACTCTTTAGTGACTGTACTTTATCATTTATCAACTTCAAGTAAATTTATCAATTTTATTGTAGAGAAATGTTAAGTTTTTAAATCATACCATAGTTTTGGTAATTATAACTATATCTTCTACGAAGTGCGTAGTCGTTGCATACATTTTGAATTGTCTATTACTAGTGTTTGAATGCGCCGAGATCAATTTTAGGAAGACGTTGATAATAAATGTTTATAAAATGTGGTTCGTTTCAAAACTAAATGCTCAAGGTAGCTTAGTATTGCTATTTTATTGAGTCGTGACACGGTACCATGTTTCCCTCAGCCGCACATCACGTTATCAATTTATATAAAAGTATATCGAGATCTGAATGATAAGTGCATGGTGGCCTAGTGGTAAAGTTTATCTCTATGACGCCTTGGGTCACGAGATTCTAATCCAGTACCGTGTCTCTTTTTTTCACACGATTTCCGGCACATTTTCTATGACCAACCGTCGATCCCTGGCGGCCATATTAGTTGGCACAAACAAATTTTCTAGTTATATTAATTCCAATACAAGTAATTTTGAAAAAATTTAATTGTATTTAAATAAAATATACTCGTTACAATTTCATCAATAATATCATACAAATATAATAAAAATTAATAACTTGTAGCTAATATTACTTAAAATTAAAATTATATCAATAATATTAAATTAAAACTAAAAAACCTTTAACTAAACAAGCCACAAAAATTACTGAAAATTCGAGGATACGTTTTCGGGAACTATGTTACTATTATCAACGCAAAACGCGTAGTGTGATAGCACACACTAGTATGGGTTTAAAAAAATGATTTTTTTTTTTAAACCCATACTAGTCGTTTTGAAAATACATTTGCTTTATTGAAAATGAGTTAAAAATCTATATTTTATCATTTAATACTGATAAATCTTTATATTGATTATAATAATTTTGATATTTTACATTTGTGTTCAGAATACGAAAAAAATTGTTTAATAGTGTTTGTGAGGCGTATTGTGTATGCAAAATTAGTACTTGGATGTAATAGAATAAATCATATTTTTGTACTTTTCTGAACAGTTATTTCAGTCACTTTATTTTTTGATTGAAAACAAACTCCAATCGAGTTAGTAATAATTAAAAAAAAATTACTTTAAATTTGTTAAAAAGTTTTCTCAAAATTATTCCTGTGATCATTATTATACAACATAAACTCCTTTTTGTTTTATTATTCCTTTAACTCTACTTCCTGAGGTGTATCACCCTAACAATGACAGTTACATCATCAATAGTTCTCTAATTATTAGGTATACATTTTTTTTTGTATGTTTTATCTGCTAGTCAAGTACTAGAATTTGAATATTTATATGAATTTGATTTTTGTATTTACTGTTTACTTATTCTTGTGATATTGTTTGTTCACTACTTTAAATCAAATACCTACTTAGACGTATGGTAGTAAATATTTGGAAAATAATATCTATAAAAGTTAGGTTTTTATTTTACTTAATCTTAATTGATTATATGACGTTATATAACTGATAAAATCATGATTTTATATATAAACAGCTTTTTATATATAAAAATTAAAATACGTCGATCTTGTATTATCATTAAATTTAAGTCAATATTTGATATCCAAATAAAATAATTGTTTATAACATTAATAAATCTTATTTATCATAACGTCATAATTAATATATTCTTTTGATTTTAGATGGAACACTCACTCAAATGCATCCTTTCAAAGATAACGAACAATTAGCTAATTCTGTTAGTCAATCACTTCATGGTAAGTGTGGTATATTTAATTTATATTTTAAGTTTTTCATTTTTATTATGTATAGTATAATAAAGAGTATAATCGTTGATGCGGGTGTTTAAATTTGGGAGATTTAGAAATCTCAATTTAATAATCAAAAAACTAAAGAAAATTATACGTTGATATATATTGAATACAAAAGTTTTACTAGTTTTGTATAGTAGCACTAAGAAATATTTAATCTTACTCAGATAATTTTTAAAATCAAATGCTACGGATATAAATAAATAGAAAAACTTTAAAAATTGTTCAACTTTTTGATGTGTGGTACTTAGAGGGCTAACTTTTTGTTATATTGAGTGTAATATGTTTTTGGAAGTATGTCGTTTCATATTTTAGACAATATGGTTTTTTAATTTCATGGTCAACTGATCATATAAAATAGACAAATTACAAGTTTAAGTTGCGAATTGTGGTAAATTTAAGATGTCCGAAAAACTTTATGAGTGTTTAAGAAGGCCGAACAAATGTTGAACGTGTGAGAAATGGAGAAGTGGAGAGAACTTAAAATACGATAAATCTAGTAAGACTTGGATGATGTAAGGGGAAGTGCTGGTATATTTTACCTTTGCGAAATCCCCTCGTTGCCAACCTCCTTTTAACCGTCACACACTCTGAGCTTCTGGTCCCTTAAGACTTAAGTCGATTCTTCCGCTTCCGACCCTCGAGCCCAATGAATATCTACTTTGGGCCACCATAACTACCTTTCAGAGATAACGGTTTAATTAAGTAATAATTTAACACATAGCACCGCCGACGTTACTGCTGTAAAACAGACGCAAGAGAAAGAGGAATGACAGTATTTATACATTGGGATTACACAATAGGTTTGGCTACCGTTATACTAACAACAATATAACGACGGCAAATAGTCACGTAGAGTTCAATACGGCAAGTAAATAATTGTATACACTAAGAGAAATGAAGATGGGAATGATTCTTTTACGCAAAGATAACGTGATTCTATCAGTAGATTGGTCCAAAGATATTTCTGTTTAGGATTTCATTATTCAATTGAGGTTATATCATATTGTATGTATCAAAGCTGTAAAGATTAATACTTATTTGGCTTTATCATATGGAAAGCTACAACTAAAAGAAATAAAAATTTTGTTTAATATTGTAATTATTTTGATATAATTGAGTGGTTTATGATAAACTGAACATCCTGTATACAGGGTGGCCCACCACTCACTGACAACTTAAATAACTTTTGATCCAGTTAATATTTTTAGCTGATTTTTTTTTTAAATAATAGTTATACGTTAGGTCTATAGCTATATCTCAATAATTAATTTTTTTACATTTTATTAAAAATATTAATTATTTTTAAATTTTAAATAAAATGTAAAAAAAAAATCTAAGATAGCTATTTTGTAGAGTAGAATTTAAGAAAAATTTTAGTAAAAAAATATCTTATTAATATTCAGTAGTAAATATTCTGTAGCGTTTTGAAGTTTGTGAAAATTTGAATTTTCATGTATTATTTTACGGTATTAAACAATGAAATACGTATTCAAACTTTGCATTAATACCATAATAAGAAATTAGATAAGGAAATTATTACTTATCACTCTCATTCAAAAGTATATTGAAATTTTTATGGTGTATTTTGCAAAAATATAACTAAACAATTTAAAAAAAATTTTGAAGAAAAAAATTGTTGAAATTAGGTCCTCCAACAGAAATAATACACCTAAAATATGTGTATTTTTATAAAAATTCTAATTTTGTAAATCCCAAGAAAATTTTTTTAAATATTTGAAATTTAGTTGAAACATAGTTTATACACTAACAATACCACATTTGAAAATCAATATAAAATAATAACTTCTTAATAGTTTTAATTGAGCTCAAAAACGCCAGTTTTCACAAAAAAAAACGCCATTTCTAGAAAGTCATTAAAATTTAGAATTTCACATAATTTTTTTTTTATGTAAACTTTAAGTTATAATAAGATTATAATTAAGTGTAAAATTTTAATTCGATTAAGTCAATATTGAATAACCTGTGTGTTTTTTAACGTTCTGGCTATTTTAAACTTTTTTTACATTGAAATAGCCATAAAAGTGGAAAGATCATAAAATAAAAAATTGTTATAATCTAATTATAGCATAAAGAATAGGCCCTGAAAATTTAAGAAAATAATGAGGTTTTCGTACTTCTGGATGACTAGGCATGGATTGACATCACTTCTAGTAATGAATATATAATACTCAATCGAATGATATTATATATTTTATTATATTTAGTTAGTAAATAATTAATTTCAAAACTATTTCATTTTAGTAGAAGAGCTACTGTAAATTTAAAAATTATTGAAAACTTTCATCGTTTAATAATATGTTAAAAAAAACTTAATTCTTTTTTTTTATTCACAAAATCAAATTGATATAAGTTATTGATTTAAATAATATCACAATGAATGATTTGCTTTCTCTGAAAAATGACTATAAAGTATTATGGAATTAGTTCTCAAGAATCAACACTTTTACGAAAATGAAATGTTATATAAGGATATTAGTGTAACATGTAAAATTCAGCATTAAAGAATCAGTAAAAATCCTCTCAAAATCAAATAATTTAATGATAATTTTTTGTTGTTTCAAACTACATTTTTGTAATTGTTTTATATATTATTGTATAAGTAATATATAACGATTCAATATAATTATTATATATGTTATATTATTCAATTTATTATTTTAGTTGCAAAATAAAAAATCAATTAATTAAATTACTATGGTAACATTGTAAGTATTTTAATAAATAATCATGGTTTTATTCTAGTAATTAGAATATTCTATCTTTATACATATTAGTTAATAATATCTTAAGGCTTCTTATGATGCTGTTATTAATTGGTAAAATTTGTGTTTTCCCTATTTCCGAGAACAGTTTTACACAATTTAAATCTCATACTAGGTGTTTTTCGTTTTGCTGTACTTCTGAGGTGGGTATATTTATGTATAAACTTATTTTAGAAAATTATAGACAATTTTCGAACAAAAACTATTTTTATATATAACTTAATTTTTAAATTCTGAATTTTTAAAGTACACGTAAATTATGATATATGTGTATGTTTATGTATTTCTAATTCTAAGTATATATTCTTAACCGTGAGTTTAAATGAAACACTTGGTAAATTAGAAATTTTATATTTTTATATTGCGCAATAAATAAAGTAAATATGACATATACAAATTTGTTGATTGAATACTTTTCTAAGTTACTTTTCAAATATTTTATTCTATTAAATAGATCTCATTGTTCAAATCATCTTTTGTTCGGAAAGCGCCAGTAAAATAAAGTTAAACAAAATAATAATTGACAAATGTAAGTTATATAAATAATAACATCTGACAAATTTTGTTTTAAACAAAAAAATTGTAAATTAGAATTTGTTAAAGCAGGAGTAAAATTTTCTTCAATTTTTTAAATATTTATAAATATATTTTATATTATCAGTATATTTTATTACTATTGTTTCATACACAGACGTCGATACAAGGAGCAATGTCCCCCCAAAACAAAAATATTTTATAAAAAAAAAGTATCCCTATATTAAAGAATAGCTTTCACTTTAACAGAACAGTGAATTATCACTAAAAATTTCTTCTGGATTCAAATTACTTTTAAGATATTAAGAAATTTATATTTTTTTCACTCACTATAACTTATTTATTTTTTATATTGACGTTAAAAAGAAAATTAGAAAACAAATTTTATTGAATCTTTATTAATAGAATGATCTATGTACCTTTTATTCTGAGTCAGATTGTACAGAAACTCAATAAATCTTTTGCGCAGATTATAGAGAAGTGTAAGACTAGCATGAAGTTCATTATAAATATGGTCAATTTTAATTAAACAACTTTTTTAATTTATTCACTTGAGTATTATCACCAAAATAAATTTTGTGTTTTTTTCGTGGCCACGTGTCATTTATTACTTTAAAAATACCTAATATTTTGATCATAATAAATATATCAAAACATTTTTAACAATGTCAAAATTTCATTTATTAATAAGTATATAGTTTATAAATGTTTGAGTACTTTTTTAAAATAGATGAATCTGAGATAAGCTGAAGTAGTTTATTTTTAATCTTAAAACAAGGATATATTCTAAATAAAATTTATTTTGATGACACCATTCTTTCATGACACCATTATTATAGTGGTGTTCTATTCTGATATTTATTTCTCTGTATTGTAGCAGTTGGTACCATTTAATAGTAAATATTATTTAGTATCAATAAATAAACTCTTAAAACAATAGTTGTGCTATAGCTAAAGTTTCAATTCAAAAAATAATAAAATATTTCCTTAAAAAAATCTAGATAAAAATATTGCTTTTACCAAAGATGTCACAACTTTGAGAAAATGAGAAAAAGTGACTAAATAAAAGAACATGATTTAAAATTTTTGGTCTTTATACTTTAGTAAACCACAGACCAATTAGCAAAAAAGTTAGTATAATGATTATAAAGTAGTAAAATTATACTTTTATGTCTCTAGGGATTAGTTTATTCGTACAAGCACTAAAAATCCTTGTAATCACAGTTTTTCAAAAGAAATTTTCTTTAATTGTTATTTTTTACTTTTTATCACTCTTTTCGCTCTCTTAAAAAAAAAAATCATCAATGTTATATCAATTTATTAATCGTAGGTTATAATTATTATTTACTTTTTAATAAATGTATGTTCAATAATATTAGTTCGACGATAATTACACAAGAAAATTTAGACCGTACATCATGAAAATATTAAAGAATTTTATATTTGATATTGTACATTAAAATTGAACACAATTATTTTAATTAAAAAAAAATAAAAGATTATATCACAAATTGTTCAAGTATTATCATGTAGGTAAATTATTATTGTTTTCATCAACAATTAAATTAACAGATTAACTGTTTTTATGTAGGTGTGTGCAAAATAACTTATATAACTCTAGTAGTGTAATTTATGCACGAGATTTGTCGTGGATAATTAAAATATAGCTGGTAATAAATCAATGTCTAGGAAAAGAGGATAACACGTGTGGGTATTTTTGTAGACAAGAAGTATTCGGTGGCCCTTTAACGGTACTCTTAGTATACGTTAAAATTATCCACCGGGACTTTTAATAGTGTTAACTTATGTCAGCGGATTTGCAATAAGTTAACATTTATTCTGTGAAATAGCATTTACAAATAGAACAAAGACCATATTTTTATGAATTACAAAGCATGAAAGATTTATTAACATTTACTTTGACTTTCGAGAAAAAATATCTTTATAAGCTCCTTAGTAGATTTAATACTTTTAAGTTACTAAAAAAATTTGGAAAGTCTTATAATAATTTTTAGTATTACAGAAATATTTGTTTTTATTATAATAATTATTATGTAAAGACATTGTATGATACTAATAATGTATGATATGTATAGAAGACAATAGTATTGAATACTATGATTTATATTAGAAAAAACGATAAAATTTTCATTAAGCTCAGTTTAATACTAAGTAGCAGTGTGCATCAAATTATAATTACTTTATATTTATTTATACATTTTTTTACTTGAAGGTTTTGTTTAGTTCTTTGTCATAATTAATTACATTTGTTATTTTTACAAGTATTGATTATATTCTCGTCGTAATTAAAAACACTTAATAATAATTACTGTAAAATTCATTTGTGTTTCTAAGATAAAAAAAATATAGCTTACATTTTTTTTAAATGCTAAATCGAATATACTATTGTAACTTGAACAAAATATTTGATTCCTTGATCAATTTTTTATCCTAATAAATATTTTTGTTTAACTAACAAAAAATTATTATCGGTTGTATATATTAACAATAAATTTGTTGATTTTACTAGGATTTTATTAGTATTACTAGTTTTAATGACAACGGTAAAAGGTTAAATTATAAAGTTTTTTTCTATCGTATGTTGACAAATTTATTAAATATGTTTAAAATTGTAATATACAGGGTGTTCAGTAAGTCAGGAAACAGGTCAATTGTTATAAAAAATGAGAACAATAAGAACCCGTTTCCTCACTTATTGACCACCTATACAGGTGATTCATTAAGGATAAGACACTCGTTTACTGAGTAACTATTGAACGTTTAAAATTTTTGGTAAGAAAAATATTGTTTGATTCAAAAAACACTATAATAATATGTAGTAAAAACATGATATTTTTCATCCATTTAAGGTTAAAAAACATTAAGTTGAATTTTTTAAATGAGAACACATATTTTGAATTTAATAAAATGTTTGAGATTTTAATTTAATAACAAATGACATTTGACTTTTTTGATATAACTTTATTCGTTAATTAGATATAAACACTTAAAGTTTCAAATTTTTGAGTTAATATACATGTCTAATACACTAGGGATTACAAATACAGGTAGCAAATTGGTTTTTTATGACATAGATATTAGCAGATACACTGCATTGTTATTATCAATGGTAGTAAGGCACATTGTTGTGAGTTAATAAATACACTAATTGACATTACAGAAATTATATCTAATCATAATCATAATTGATAATAAAAAATCCATGACTGTAACAGCAATGTCATAGAAACCAATTAGCTACCTGTATTTGTAATCCCTAGTGTATTATACATGTATATTAACTCAAAAATTTGAAACTTTAAATGTTTATATCTAATAAACGAATAAAGTTATATTGAAACTTCAAATGCCATTTACTATTAAATTAAAAACTCAAACATTTTATTAAATTCAAAATATGTGTTCTCATTTAAAAAACTGAACTTAATGTTTTTTAACCTTGAAGGGATGAAAAATATTATGTTTTTACTACATATTATTGTAGTGTTTTTTGAATCAAACAATATTTTTCTTACCAAAAATTTTTAATTTTCAATAGTTACTGAGTAAACGAGTGTCTTATCTTGAATGAATCAACTTGTATATTATATATATCACCTATATATAAGTGTAGTTGCATAACTATAGTTACATATTGTTCTGAGTTCATATGATTATTTTCTATAATTTTTCGTTCTAGTTAATAAGATAAAGTAACTAAATTTCTAAATTTTAACTTTAACGTGTTAGTGCTTGGTCTTCACAAAATCTGTTACAAGCTTTTAATGTATTTAATATTCAGAGTAATATTAATTACGTTTTTATATGTTTGTTATTCTGATTATAATACAATATATTCCCAAATATAATTTATTAATAAACTACTTAAAAGTATGAAAGTTTTACTTTAAATAATTATTCAACTACTATAATAGTATAATACACCAACTATTAGTTTTACATTTGATGTTAAGTTGAGAAGGTACTTTTTGTGATACCGTTAATTAAACGGTTAATTAAGCTTTACCTCTTTATTATCAGATATTATAACAAATTATTAAAAGTTTTTTTTAAAGAAATGGAAAATTTTATTTCAAAAATAAACATGGTTTTTGCATTTTTTTAAGATGATCATAGACGATTTTGTATAAGTTAAGGTGAAAATTATAAATAACTACTGTAACTGTGAAAAGTTTTCTATATAATTGGATAAGCCATTCATTGAAGTATTTTTTAAACGCCAAAAAAAGTTTGCAATGATATTATAAAAAAAAGAAATATTCAAATTATAGATAAAGTACTCCCGTCACGTCGGGAATTTTTTTTATAAATATTTTTTTTTTGTCCACCTGGGCCGCCTGTCTGTCGATGTATAATATTATTACTTTTTCTGAATTTTGACACAACAACGGCTGTATGACTTTAGTTGCATAAAAGATAAAACTATGAGATCGTAACTTCCGCTTTGGATGATTAATGACCGGTGACGCCTGTCGTATGTACCGGCGCGACATCAAGTCTCCTCCTCTCAATTTACCCTCCACGTAGCCTATTCTTTATATTTTTTTCGTCCTCGCCACATTTAGCTACCAGGATTTTGTGTGGTTGACGTATTGCTTTACCTGTGATTGATTTAAATGAATAAATGCTCTGCTTAAATATATATGCATACAGATTAAACAAATTTAATTTAAAAAATTTATTTTAATAGTTATTGGGAACACAGCTATTTGTTTTTGTTACTGTATTTATTCGAATGATAATTAATTTTTGTAGATTTTTTTTAATCTGATTAATTAATTGATAGGAAAGTATCCCTATTTACTTTTCAATGACTGTAGATTAATCAAAATTTAAAATAAATGCGTTGTTGATATTAATATCCCTATTTTTAGTATTCTTGACTTAAATAGTATTTAGTAATGATTAATTTATATGATATATTTACAATTATAATTGAAAATATAGTAATATAAGTTTGATCGGTTTAATTAATCAAATCTAATTGCTTAAAATAATTAAATCTTCATAATTCTTTTCTCAAGAAGTTATTTATACAAAAAATAGTTTTAAGAGATATATGAAAGAAAAATGGAGAATTTTAATTTATGAATAATCTCATTTTACTTTTTATTATGTTATATCTTTTCATAAAAGGTATACAATATTATAAATACAAAACTATTGTATATTATATCAAGTCTATCTAATATAATTAAATTTTTTTTCTAATTATATAGAATTACTTATAGTCTTTTATATTTAATATAAAAGACTCACGAAAGTGGCAAAGATTTTAATATTTAAAATAAATTTTCGACTTTTTCAATATTTTTGCTTTCTCAGTGTTATTATATAATACAATATAATTTTGCTTTTACTGCATTGAACGTCTATTGTCGTTTGATTCAGTACTTTTCATTTATATTGTCATATCATCTTTAGTTATTCTTGGCGCATACAAGTCATTTGGCATGAATGCATTTCTCTAGACTAACACTTATTCTGTCTTCATGATTTTCCTCACCCAGAACAACAAGCCAACTATGATCGCCAATAAGATAATCGGTTTGGTTATTCCATCGTTTTATTGTACGAATAATAACAATTATAATATCAATGTCCTGCCATTTTATAGTGTCCCATTAAACGATAAACGCAAAATCTATTGTCCAAACATAAAAAAACCGAGTTGTAACATAGTACATTGTTGTCAAATGCAATTCTAAATAGCTACAAATCACATCTTTTAAATAACACATCATTCAACGCTTATAAAATAAGTTTTGAAATTCTGATAAAATAATTTTAGGTCCTAATAAAATACATAATAGGTAACACATATCATTTATCAGTTAAATAACTTCAATAATATTTAACTTACGTGAAATAAATGAAAAACTTTTTACAACGATTACAGACTATAAAATTACTTTAAATTATGTGGTTTGTCCTTAAATTCGGAACTGAGTTCATATGAACCTGTACGTGACAGTTATACACGGAAAGTACACTAAAACTAATTGCATTATAGTATACGCAATTAATTTTAATATTGGAATTTGTTTAATGAATTTTCTGACAGCTTGGTTTTCAAAAAATATGATTTAAACTTTGACTTTATCACTATGATTTTTTTCGCAAAAATTCATTCGTTTTATGGATTAAGCTAACCCGGTGAATTTAATCCAGGAGTTTCTTTTGACAATTTATTTCACCTTAAGTTTTGCTGACCAAGGTTTAATGAAAAAAGTTAACAAAAACTGCAGAAAAAAAAGAAATCATCAAACGTCAAGAAGGTTGATGAGGATTATTTAGAAGAAGGCGAAAGATTGCAAACTGTTTGGAAATATAATTTCATTATAAGAAATGAATACACTTGTCAACTAGGAAAAAATTATCATTAATATTTATTATTATTTTTAATTTAAAAAGCACAAGAAAAAATAAATTCATAAAAAAAAATACCGGTTATAATTTAACAAATCTGTAGTTTTATGTCCATTGTTTACAATTTGAATGTGTATCTATACTAACAATATAGCTATAGACTTTTTTTATTTAATTTGAAGTTTTAATGAAAATTAAAAAGCATTTCTCGTTATTTTAAAGCTTTAACAATAAAATATTATTACATTAATAATAGTAATCAAAAATATATTTTTGTTAAAACAGAGATATATTAAAAAAAAAAAAATTTTAATTTTTCCACTGATCTAAAGCTTCAGTACATTGATCATAAGCTATTAATAAAATAACTTTTATTTTTACGTTCATAACATGACACATTTAATGTATAACATATTTTACAACTACATAGAACTACGGTTATATAGTATAAAATTATACTTACAATATGGAATAATTTAAATCTGCATCTAAAAATTCTCATTAGTGTTTTTTGGGAAAACCAAAAATTGATTTTAGTTTTAAATGTATTCTTATTTTTACATTTTGTGAATAAGTGTTAAAAATGTTCCACGGCATTGGCTATTGTTTTTTCTTTCTTTTTAACTTTAATTATTATTTTTATAATTATTATCATCTTTGTATCAAAAGGCTTGGACGTGTCGACTGCGAATTAAATTGGCCTTTAAGCCAAAAATCCTCTAAAAAAGTTTCATGTATCAGGTGTGTGCTCCCATGTTTTATTTTATTTTGTAAAATATTATGACCGTTCTTGAAAAACTATTATTTTTTACCGAATGCGAATTTTCATTTATAGAACACTTGGTCACCATTTATTTATGTAGAAATTTAAACGATAATTTGACTTGAATCATATAAAAATAAACTTATTTGAATAATTGTATTATAGAACTATGTAATAAAAATGGTATTATAGAAATGTTTTTGTAATATATGTACAAATTAAAATTGTTAAATAACGGCTTTGAATCAATAATAAATACAATTTTTTTTAGCTTCGTTTATTATTGTCCAAAATATAAAAATTGACAACTTACATTTAAAAAAAAAATAGCTCACTATTTAGTTTATTATATTGCTCTCTTTGTTAGTTTTTTCACTTAACGAGAAAAAACTAATATGATGTAATAGGTCCAATAATTCAAAGTCATATGACTATATACATTTCCTATCATCCCTGAAAATCTCATAATTTTTCGAATAATAATAAAAATATATCTCATTATATTCATTGTCATTTATGTTTAATTATTAATTGACATATTTTATTAGTAATAACTTATTATATCAAAGTTTAAATACAATGATTACATATTTATTGTTTTTATATTAAATTTATATGGAGTAGTTTTCATAAAAAAATATTTTAAAGTATAGGCAATCCGTACATATTTTCAATAACGTATCACTTATAAACCAAATATAAATGGGTATTTTCTCCAACATTCACCTAAGGTTAAGATTTATTTTAAATAACTTTTAATTTTAAATCGTGTAATGGTTTAAATAATGGTCTTATTTTTTGTACTTTTTGTACTGTCTTACAGTTTTTACATCATATAGTCTTGTATTCATTAATTATCAATATTTTTATTCATTACGTAATATTCATTAGTATTATAAGTGCAAATAAGTATAAAATTAAATATTATTTTGGAAGAATATCCTTTAATATTTTTCATTGAATTACATTTTTATAAAAAAAAAAAAATAAAAGTAATATAATTTATTAGCTTTATTAAAATATCTTACAATATAAAATAGTAGTATTTCCAAATCAGAACAATGTTCAAAATATTTTGCTTTCTATTATTTTTTAGATCCTTTAATGCCTAGGTTCGCTGAACCGATACCCAATGTCACGGTGAGTGTGGGACGAGATGCTTTGCTGGCTTGTGTTGTGGATAACTTACGAGAATTTAAGGTAAATATGGGAACATAAAATTGAAACATATTTTTCTAACAGAGTATTTTATCTAAATTTAAATTGAAGAAACGAGCTATTCCGAGGGTTTTTGTTCCTGTAAAACTAGTAATATTTATCAAAAAATATTTATTTACTAAATTAAACAAAACCTGAAATAGAATCAGTTAATTATGTATTATTTTTCGTAGAATAGGGAAAAACAATTGTGACATTTCATAAACTTTTAAAATTGCTTTATTGAAATGTACAAAATGTAACAATGAAACGTCCTTTCAACGAAAACGCTGCAGACCAACCTTTTTCCATTAAGGGGATGTTTCCGTATAACAGGGTTTAATTTTAATCTATAAAAAAAAACAGTATCATAGATTTTTTTGTTTAAAAAAGGGTTTTGCCTAATAGAGGGTCCGATGAAAGGAAATTTCATTGTATTAATAAAATTGTATTCGAAGTACAGATAGATAAAAGTTTTTAATTAATAAAAAGTATTAAAATTTGAGCATTTACACGAAAGTAAAGTTAATAAATTTGATAACTAATTTAAATTTCACTAAATATCAAATGAAGATGAGGTATATCAAATTTTCTTATTTTATTAGTGATGTAAAATATTTATTAAGTATTAGTTATTAGTTGATAATGAACTTTCACTGTTGTACACAAGTTTCTTTGAATCCTGAATTTTGGTTCCATTTTTTTAAATGTAAAACATTCAAATAGATAAAAAATTGAGAGTAAAATATTTTAGAATTATCAAAGAACGTGACTAATGATATTAGATAAAAATGTTGTTAAGTTTATTTATTAGTTCAGTTTTCCCTATTAGCCATGATAACATATAAATTTAATTGCACCATAATATTAAAGATTACAAGAACTAAAGCACTGAGATAATTTTTAGTTTATATGATCTTGATAAATATTTATTGCCATTAGAAGTTTTATTTACAGATAGGAATTTTGTATGTTGCATCTTAAAAATGTTTTATGTGTACCTTTATTTTTAAACAGTCAATTTTATTAGGTGCACATTTCAAATAATAATGATTTTTATTTTTTCAATTATGTTTTTAGGTGATATTTCGTTAAAACATTATGAGCTCTCTCCAACGACCATACCACGTTGAATACACCAGTTCTCGTCCGATCACTGAAGTTAAGCAACGTCGGGCGTAGTTAGTACTTGGATNGCGTGGGTTCGAGTCGACACTCAAACTATACTAACTATCCACCACAATGTCATTAGTCAAAATCCAAGACTAACTCTGTCATACAATGACCATCGGTCGTGGTATTTGCACATCAAGGACGTTCAAGAAGAAGATCGAGGATGGTACATGTGTCAGGTAAACACCGATCCCATGCGCAGTAGACAAGGATACTTACAAGTTGTTGGTACGTATTGTTATCGTTTAGTGAAAATAGCTGGCATTAATATTGTAATTTATTATTAACAGATAAATATTTTTATATTTTTTACAGTTCCTCCGAGTATTGTAGACAAGGAGACGAGCACAGACATGGTAGTACGCGAGGCGAGTAATGCTACTTTAGTATGCAAAGCGGCCGGGTATCCGGAGCCGTATGTTATGTGGCGACGAGAGGACGGAGACGATATTAATTATAACGGAGAAACAGGTACGATTACACGCGTTTAAAATAAATATACGATTACACGTATTACAGCTGTGCATGTGTTTAATTCGTGTGAAAGTACTATGGTAATATTTCGCAATAACAAGGTGGGAAGTATAAAGCTTTATGTTTGAGTGTACGGTAACCATCGAAATCAAAATAATAATTGCAAGATTACTTCTCGATGAATTTCGTTAGGTGCGCGTTATTCAGCCTATATCAACAACTATGTTTAATAGTTACCAAGAATTAAAGACAACATATTAATCATAAGAGTAAGCGATTCCTAGAAAATTAAATGAACCAGTCGATTTCGTCAAATATTAATCATATAATTTAGTACAGTTAACGCGATTAATTTACTAAAACATATCGTTTCACTACACTAACACGAAAATGCATTAATTATTTTATTTATAAACTTTTTAAAGGCTTTTAAAATTATGTTTTGTTTGTATTTAATAAAAATTCAATTTTCATAGTATCAAACATATATCAGTGGATATTTTAGTAAAATCATAAAATGTAATTAGATTTTTACTTCATATTAGTGGACTAGTCATAAAAAAAAAGAACACCATATTTTATTTTGAAATAGAAGACATGCCACTTAGACTAATTGATTTGGCAATAGATAGTCGAAATCTGTTTTCTTTCTTTGTTAACAAAGTCAAGGAAATAAGAGTATAAAAAGAGGAACTAAATGCAATCAAGTGTAACGATCACGTCTAAAAAAATGGATAAAAGCATAGCAGACCAGTAGTACTAATTGAAATAATACAGAGGCTTTTTGGAATAAAAAAATGAAATTGTTACAGACAAAAAAATAGTTTTGTGATCGTGCATACAAAAAATTAAATAAGATATAATAATTTACTGAACAAAATGTATCCAACGTAAGTTATAAAGTATATTTTTACTACCTTTAAAATGTTAAGTTGAGTATAAATAAGATATTATCTTGAAGTAATTTTTTTGTATTATATCTTATATTTATTACTATTATTATGTCTTGACCTTACATACTTATAGTTTAAGGCAATTTTAATTAATAAATTTATGTTTTTAATTGTAGAAAAAAGATAGAGTCTGTATAAAATATACAATAAGTACTTATGATAAAAAAAAATTATTGTACATATGTAACTTTGGAAAAAAAAACAATAATTTGTGGATATTCCACCCAGTGGTGGAACTCCAACTGACTTAGTAATTTAGTAAATTAAAAAGTTATTATAATATAATTAATTTTATAATTGAAGTAGATCCCTACTCCAAGATCTTGGCGATCCGGAGGATTATCTGGAATTTTTTGGGATGATAGGATTTGAATGATTTTGAAGTCGGTTGTGGAATTTTTTGTATTTAAAGATAGTTTATTTTACGGTAAGGAGTTAGAGGTCATTACGGATTGTTTTATATGATATGTAAGGAGGGACGTTGAGTATACGGCGAAGACACTTAGATTGGAAAACATGAATTTTGTTAATGTTCTATATTTTTATCAAACAGCAACACATTCTTTTGTGATATACATTGTTATTCAATAGTACTAACACACATGTACAACCACGTTAATTTTAATTATGGTGAGAAATTCATATTTAATGTAATTTTTGAACATCAAAATTTTAGGCATTAGTACTCTAAGGTAATTTTTCAACTATCTTTCTTAAATATTCTATAATGCATAATTACAGTATTATACAAATTTCAAATTTAAAATCCATTCACTGAAGTCAAGAAAAATCTTAGAAACTTAACCTCGTCTTCTTACGCCAACTTACTCTAAGTAAAGTGCTTAATTTTTATTGTTGTTTTTTAGTGTTTTGAGCAATTAAATACATAGTTCACTTTCTAAATCGAGTAACATTCTTTGAATATTAGAGAATAATATAATCAATGTATAATAAATAATTTCTCGGGATATAATTTTCGTTTAAATTGAATTATTACAAAAGTTAAAAAGTTATACTAGAATCACTTTTTCACATTTTACATCAACAAAACGCATCTATCAACTGTTTTCTAAAACATTTTATTTTTGTAAAATAATGTGAATATTTTTTCATTTAAAAATTTCGTTGGATTACATACATTCAATAAAAACTTACCTAATAAACCATAACGTCAAACCGCCGTTGTTTATTTAAGGTCATAAATAAAACCTTATTCTTTACCTTTTTCTACTGTCACCGACTGCAGAGTTTCAAGATTACTGCAAAATGAATTGCTTTCCATACGTACTATCTATTCGCCGTGAGCGCTTTATGATGAAAAATTATAATTCTTTTAGTTTACATACGTGTGTTGTAATTGTGCGCACCAGAAAAACTCTTTTTTTGCAATTTACGAAATAGTTGGATGTCATAATATAAATTCAAATACGGGAAGAATTTTTCAAGCATATAATTTAACATTCTATTAATATAAATTTAAATTAATGATAAATATTCAAAGGATATTGCACTAATAACAATTTTTATAATTGTTATTGAATCAACAATTATTTTTGAAGAATTACTTTTGTTTATTGTTTTAATGCCGTTTTACATCATTTTATTCAATTTTATTTATTTATGTTACAAAAAATTTTTAAATTTTGTTCAGTGATTTAGCATGAATTTATATTTCAATAATTTTTTAGTTACATTAACAACATTAACTGACTTGCAATCGGAAATAGTAATATTATTTAGAAAAATTGCATTTATTAAAAATGTATAAAATTATTTTTTAGTGTAGGACATCAAATGAATAAATATTTAGGAATCCCTGTAATATTAATAGTAAACATAACATTTGCGTTACTCATTTATCAAATTCTTTTTACTTTAAATTTAATTAATAAAATTTTCACTTAAATTTTAGTTTTTCGTGTTTAAAAATAATATTTATTCGTGTAATATAAGTCTTAGCTTTTCATTTGAATATAATAACTTAAAATTTTATTTTTTGACTATATCGAAAATGAAGGATATGTTATCTATATAATTATTGTGAATAATTATCATTATCAGATATTATCTTTTTTTCTAATAAGAATTCTCTTAGAAAATCAAAAAACTTCCAGCCTTTACTATTCACCTTAGAACTTAGGGTTTATTTGTGCCACTATTATAGGATTGCCTAATGGTCCTAAGTAAAATGTTGCCGTGTGGTAAACTCAAGGGATTCGTCCCACATGCTGTTTAGTAATGTATAACATTAATTGACCGTATCGTCAGTATCTCATGGTGACCAACCAGCTTTTTTTACATGCACTTATGGTCGTATCGATTTACACTTGTCATGGTAACTTTTATTACTCTATGCAGAGAGTGTGTAGGCTTGTGATTATAATCACTGTATACTTAATAACTCACGTGATCAACACCCATTTTGATCGGCCACAGTTGCCAATAATGTCACAGCTTAATAAGATATATTTTCTGGTCATTTATTGTGTGTATGTCCATCATACTGACTGTAGTTTAATTTGACACACCTCCGTGCCAATCGTAGAAATATTCCGTTTGCCCTAAGCAATTTATATATTACATCCGGACGGATGGCCGCTCGGGAAAACAAAACCAAGTTCTGTACACAAAATACATTCAATACTTGTCCGTCGATCGAAAAGCTGTGTAATTTATCCGGTTTTCCTTTTCTATTGCCCACCTACATTCCGCTGAACTATTGTCAGTTTACCAACATAGTCTATTGCGTGCAGTAATGAAACGGATGTTCTGTACTCGCATGTACATGATAAGGTAGATATTCGACTGGACAGATTTTTGCTAAAGCCCCCGGGCACATTGTTCTGCAGAATGCCATAGTACGTCTAACTCTCTGGAGACATTCACTGACCTACGTATCCTTTCCTTATACATATATTACTCGTATAAACTTCACAAGCACTTCCCACCTGTTTATACTTACTTTGGTAAATATATGAGTCGCAGCGGGTAATTTCGTATATCATATATATTTTTCGTGTTTTCTGGAGAATATTATGTTACTAAAATATGACCTCTGCAACCAAATTTTTGATCTTCGACGAAAATGATTGCGCCATGAATTTTAATTTAAGTTCATATATAAAATAATAAATAATGATGTATGATTTCCCGTTATTCGAATATAAATTACATTTTATTTGAATAACGGTAAATCATACATACATGTTGATAAAGTTTTAACTTTTTTATTTGATAAGATAAAATACGATTTTTAAAAATGGAGTCACTACCAACAAAGAATCTAAGTGTATACTTGTTGTTATAAAGTTCCTACAATAAAATATTAAAGAGGGTGCACAACTTCGAAAGCTAAGAAAAATATCATTTTCTTAGTCAATAATAAATGAATACATATCAAATGCATTGTAAATCGTACACAATTCTGTATATTCTCTAGTGCTTGTGAATATACACATTTTTTAATAATTAAGTTTAATCTTGGAAATTAAACTCTTATGTTTCGTATTACAGATAAATTATGAAAATATTTGTAAAGATTTTCACAGTACTATAAACATTTTTGAAACTTAATTGATTTTTTCAATATGATTATTTGAGCTAAACATAAAACTCTTCAGTTCGTAAATAAAAACATCTAAATGTTTGTCCATTGTATCACCAAACCTTGCAACAAATTTTAAACTTTTTAAGAACACTCAAGTCAAATACCCCAATCCTTATCATCGCCTCCAGCTTTGTCATTTAACGGCAACTTTAAAACTGCCATGATAAATATATTGAACAATAAAAGAAACTTTGAAGTAATCAATAAGTTACCCTACATGTTAAACCGTAACTTGGAGACTTTCTTTAGGTAAGCGAATAAAAAAAAAATACAGGACCAATAGAATTTTAAAGACCAGCAACTCATAAATAAAGAGGGAAACCGTAGAGTGGCGAATGTTGACAAAAATAATGTTATACCATATCTATTATATCTGACATATCTAAAATTTTTAAATTAATTACAAGATCATGATGATTGTGATATTTTATTTATTTATAAAATATATGAATATTTTTTATGATATGATGTTATAACTTCTAAAAAACATTAATATTTGTTAATTAAGTTGGTAAAATTATTTAGGTTGTTTTAAAAATAAAAAAGCTAACATGTTAAAAAATTTATTTTAGATATCATTAAACAAATTAATATATTGAAATAAACTTATTAACTATAAATTATCGATTTCTCATCAACAACTGGGTGTAACTTTAAGTACTTAAATCACCGCTAAATGTATTAACTAATGTTTTATGTATTTCAGTAGTATATTTATATGAGATTAATATAATGTAATCAATGTTTTATAAATTAATATTTGAGACAATTAAATTTTTTGCCTGAAAGGGGTCGGCCTGACCTAAAATTATTTTTGTGAGAATATCGTAAGTTAAATTAAAAGAATATTAAAATAATATTTTATGCATTATTCTGTTTAAAATAAAAATAGCCAACAACACGTAGTGTTCCCAAGCGGTCACCCATCCAAGTACTAACTACGCCCGACGTTGCTTAACTTCAGTGATCGGACGAGAACTGGTGTATTCAACGTGGTATGGTCGTTGGCAAGAGCTAATAAAGTTTTAACAAAATATGAATGTAGTGTAGTTTTTTTCTATATAAATATGTTTTAATTGGTGATTGACTTCTGTAAGAATATTTATTACTATGATCTTATTACTTATATTATACACGTTGTATTTTCATTGCATATAATTTATAATATTAATTAAAACATATTTAGATAGAAATAAACTACAGTACATTCATATTTCGTTAAAACATTATGAGCTCTCGCCAACGACCATACCACGTTGAATACACCAGTTCTCGTCCGATCACTGACGTTAAGCAACGTCGGGCGTAGTTAGTACTTGGATGGGTGACCGCTTGGGAACACTACGTGTCATTGGCTTTGTTTTTTGTTTTAACTATTTTTTAATAGTTATTTACAACACTGAACCGTTATGGTTTTAAATTATAAAGTTTATTGTTGAAAATTGTTTTATTTATTTAAAATTTTTTATTGCGAGTGATTTTGTGTTTTAATATGTAGTTCAATGATTTATCATATGTAATAAAATGTTTAAGTGCAATTGTTAAATGCATCAGTAAAATTTTGATTCATATTTTCAACACTAGTTTTTTACTTAATCAATGAAAATAGTATAAAAACTACTAAGCATCTATACATAAAAATAAAATTAGGGTTTTAAATTTAAAATATTTTAGAATTGAAAATTTCACTCTTCGTAAAATATTTCAAATTGAAAATTTGAAAAATATTTCTTTCCTACTTAGAGTTATATATATAGATAGTACTGGTGACTTTTTAGTTTTAATATGTTATTGTGCCACGTTTTTTCGAATGAAATCAGTTGAGTTTCAGGCTTATATATTACTTATGCTTATATATGACCATACTTCTGCGAGAGAGGTAAATTATAATGATAATTTAACTGAAATTAGTATTTGTTAATAAAATGGATATCGTAAATGATCATAGCTTGGCCATTGTTAACAATTTATAAATATTGCAACTATGAACAATCATCAGATTTGTTCTGTTCTATGAATTTCGCAGTATCACAATAGATTCAAATAATTTAATTTTATAGATTTAATGCAAAATTTAAGTTATATAAATGGGGAAACATAAACACTGAATAGGTGTTCAACCATGTTCTGACATTTTTAATAACTTATATCCAGCAATTATTTTTTGTAATTTAAAAAAAATAATTTAAACAATTTGGGACAATTTTACTATTAAAAGCATATTTTATTCATTGTCTCCTATAAGAATAAATATGTTTCTAAACACAATATTTTTTTACTTCTAACTTTCAACATTTTAAAACATCTTTTTTTTAGTCCTTTTCTTAGAAAATTATTTGATGAGTTGATTATAACAACTTTAGAATAAGTACTTATTGAGTTATATGCACTTTAACACATAACCATTTAATAAATTCAAACTTTATACATTCAGTAGTTAATATAAACATTTAACAAATTATATTTTTCATTAAAATAAAATAATTCACAATAATAAATTTCATGAAATTTTATAATCCTAAATATAATAAAATATAGTGCCTATGAACTTTGAAATATAATTGTTGAAGTTTTTATTGAAAGCTCTCACAATAATAAATCTAGTAATTTGTCCAATATACATTATGTGTATATTCATATATTAAAGGTTCTAAGTATTATCAAATAAATAATTAATCTTCCATCGCTCTATTAAAAATTCTAATTAAAATAATAAACTTAAAAAACATTTAATTTTTTTATAGATGATTTTAGTGTTACTCTGTATTAAAAGGTCGTCATTCAATGAAAACGTTACATAAAAGTGACAATTTTTAACAACTTATTTAGTACTGAAAAATATGAACCACTCATATTCAAAAATAAAATAATGACTATAAACTTTTATTTTATGACATAATTTTAATAATGAAATTATAGTTATTTCGTATGTATTAATTGTTTGCTTATTAATTCAATGATTTATTACATTTTACTTCTTCATTAACATGTTATTTCGTTTTACATGTTACGATGTACAATTATGTTTTGAATTTTGTGGTGCTTAAGTCTTAAAGACAAAAATTAATTTTTTTCGTTTCTTGTAAAGTAGTGTACACAACCTTCTTTTTATTTATTTATAAATAAATAATTATGTATAACATTATCTACATTTATTTTTTCCTATCAATGTAGGAAATGTAATTTTTTCAACTATAACTGTCGAAATTAAAATATATTATTATTAAATACAATTTTAACTAAACAATAAGGAATTAATTTTTAGCTAATTAGCAAAAGCAACCCCTCCTACTTATGCGTATACACATTACAGGCATATAAAATATACTTTGATCATGTTTAAATATTTCTTTATTATACACGTCGTTTTTTATAATTAAGAAACATTTTTTAATGATTCAAAATGTAATGCAAGACAGTGAAATAAATACGTATTTTGGTTAAGTTGTATAAATGTATACGACTTATTTATTTTATTTTATTTTTTAGAATATGTAAAATAATGATCATAAAACTATTTTTAATATCTCGAGTAATTTAAAAATAATTATTTTTGCACTTTTAATTACACTGTATAAGTTATAAGTAAGCATTTATAATACATACAGTTGATATAAAATCGTTTTTAATGATAATTGAAGAATATTTCAGACTATTAAAAATTTAATTTAAATATTAAAAATCAACATTCATAGATATATCAATGAGTATAAAAATACCTGTATTATACTTCATTTAACATAAATTTGAATATTCATTATTCCAACTACCTTCTAGCTAAAGGCAATGTAAAAAGCAGTTAAAGAAAAACAAAACTTCTCAACCAAGATATTTACATATTTTATTACGTTTTAAATGTTATACTACACCCGTTTAGTCTTTAAAGAAAAATGGAAGTAATTATGAGTTGGAAAAAGTAGGAAACTGATTTTGTATTAAAACGGTGTACCATTTTAAAAATGTAAATTTACAGCTACCGTATCCTACGTTAATAATCATAAAATTATTAAAAATGTGTAGAAGAATAATTCAATGTACAAAAGTTTTATTAGTTATATTTAGTCATCATTCTACAAGAATTTGATATTTGAATATTTAGTGTATCTAATTTTATACACAGTATTTAAAACATTGTACGAATTTTGATGATTCAATGAATAGGCGTTAAAACCCTGAAAAAAGTATTAAAAAAATCACAATTGTTATGAATATAGAAATTATGGTATCCAATCAGTTCATCACGTAGGTCAATCGTCGTCAAAATTAACCTAATAAAAATCTAAAAAAAGTTCAAATGAGTAAAGAATTTTTTTATTTTTTAGCTTTTAGGTAACGCAAACATTTAAGTTTATAATAATAATGGAGTCCAATTAAGGTGCCTCAACGCTCTTTATAAAAAATAAATTCGAACTAGGTAAAATTATTTGATAAAAAACGGTATCAGTATTATCTTGTAAAATGACACCATTTCATTGATCAATAATAATATAATTTTATTCGTTGTTATTGGCCAATGAAAAATTGGTACGTCCCGAATGAAATCGATGTGCTGACAAACAAAATGATAACGATATCACTTATGTATTGGATTTTCACGCATTGATTGACATATTGCTCGACTACAGTACATTGTTATTATTATCGTATTCGAATTGATAGAACATATTTATGTGGGTGCTGTTCCAAAAATAGAAGTGACAAAAGGTGTTAATTTAATTCAAAGTTTAGTCTGTCATAAAAATAATATAAAAATGAATTATAGCAAGGCGATAAATAATTTATTGTATATTTGAATAAATAATTATTGTTCTACGATAAATAAATTAATGAATTAATGAGCTATCATCGAAAAATTATAAGAAATTTATTTTTAATTTAATATAATAATATAATTTAATACTTTAAAAAATTCTCAATATTTTTTCCTTTGTAATGTTTCAGTTAACTTTGTCGATGGTGAAGTTTTTCACATAACAAGAGTTAGCCGATTACATATGGGCGCATATTTATGTATAGCATCTAACGGTGTACCTCCGTCCATTAGCAAAAGAGTCACGCTCAAAGTCCAATGTAAGTACATCAATTTTATAACATTGAGTTTACTATGCAGGGTTGGAAAAAAACCTTGCTTTTCTTTGACCAAGGCGTCACGGTTTTTTTAGGGATTTATCTAAAACACCAACCGGGTTTTGTATCAACCTATTACCCGGATCATTTTAGCAGGTTTTTACTTTTATAAAAAATCCGTCTTCAATAATAAATATATTTATGATACAAATAATAATTTTTTATATTGACCGACACAAACAAATAATAACAAAATTAAAATATCACAATATCCTCTACGCCCCCCTATCGGAATTAAAATATTGTATTTTTTATTTTTATACTTTTAAATATTGATTAAAATAAAAATAAAAAGCATAATTTTTTATAAAAAAAGAAAACAGTTTTTCAGAAGAAATTTGTTTTATGATTAATGAAATTTACAAATTAACAGTACGGATTTTTAAAAAAATTGTCTGGATTTAGCCCAGTGGATTTTTTTGGATGAGTTTTTTTCACCAACTCTGTTGCTATTTTTTTAATATTTATATCATTTTTCCTAACGTATTTGAATAAATGTGTTTTTTTACCAAAATTTTGAATATTTATAAACATATTTTGAATGAATTTTATNTATTTATATCATTTTTCCTAACGTATTTGAATAAATGTGTTTTTTTATCAAAATTTTGAATATTTATAAACATATTTTGAATGAATTTTATTACAGTTCCGCCAATGTTGACAATATCAAATCAATTAGTTGGAGGATATATTGGCCAGGATATTAAACTGGAATGTCACACAGAAGCATTTCCAACGTCCATTAATTTTTGGACGACCGAAAAAGGGGATATGATTGTTTCAGGTAAGTTCAAATAAGTGATTTTGTGAAAAACTGAACAAAAGTAGATATGACTGTTTCAGGGGAAAAATACGAGGCAGTTTCTACTGACAATGGATACAATAAATACATGATTTTGAAAATTAGAAAACTGTCTCCACAAGATTTTGGATCTTATAAGTGTGTGGCAAAAAACTCACTTGGAGAAACCGATGGATTCATCAAGCTTGATCGTAAGTTTTTAAAATTAAAAAAAAATACTGATTAATAATATTGATATACAATTTGTATATAGTTAAATAATATTAATATTAACATTAATTATATTTTTATTAAAAATATATGAAATTATACTGTTTTACATGTTAAGAAATAGTTTTACGGAAGTTATTATTATATTTAATAGGTTTTTCGTGATTTTCTAATATCGACTTTTGGAAATTGAATTACCTATTACATGAAAAACTAATATTTAATATATAGGTTTATAGGTTTATGCATTTTATTTTTCATTAAAATAATACGTTCCAATATTTTAATAAAAAATTCATTTAAAAAAACTGCAAAAATATTAAAGTTTAAACTAATAGAAAATTATAATACATTTCTATTTTCCATAAAATTTTAAAGCTAAAACGAGAATAATTTGACAAAATCAAATGTATTAGTTTTTTAGTTTTCAATTATTGATACTTCACTTTTGGTTATGGTTAGTTAAGGTAAGTGCGTTACTAAAAACAAAAAAAAAGTATATATATTTATCATAACTAGGGTTCAAAACTTTATGGAATTCTAAAAAATGCTTAGATAGTTACTAGGGAACTTGTTTGTGTACTTAATTTTGTTCATAACTGACATATTCTATGTGATATATTTTATTTATTTATCCTTGATGTGAGTTTGAGAAAGCGAAAATTTCGCAGGATTTCAATCGTTATGACAAAAGTCAATTTTAATTTTTACATACTGTGTGTACTTATTTTCAACAAAAATGCTAGTAGACGTTAAACTATAATTAATTACAAAGTAATGTGAAAAATAATTACCTGCTAGATTTATACATTAATTAATTACATAAATAATATCCGATATGATTTTTTTAAAGAATGCTTGCAGTTTCGCTAATTTTGTACAGAATTTAGATATTTTAACTTAAAAATAATCTTAAAATATTATGGCATAGGTATGGCATTTAAATGTTTATTTTTTATGCTGATCATTATAATATGTTGAAAAATTGTGTACAAAATGAGTACATCTTAAATCTATTTCTACACGAAAATAATTTGTTTTTTACTTAGCAATAAATTTTAGTCCTAAAAACATGAACAAATGTGTAACAAACACTGTAGTTTCGTTTAAGTACGTTTATTTTATATCTTCTTTACAAGAAGCTACATTCATTCCATTTTACATTTTCACATTTCATAATTTTATTTTCCAATTGTTCTAATTTATTTTTGGACTCTACAAGTTCTACATACTCGGTGCAACACCATATTGCTGTAACAATTATACTAAAAAGTTATTTGATAAATGTTTATGTCCAATATTTGCTATGTATTACCTCAAAAATAATTTACGGTTATAATAATGTTTGATGTATAAAGTAATATTTTAATGATTAATATTAGTTCTTATAAATATATTATTATATTATTTACCATATTACGTAGTGACATAGCATATTTATAAATTTTAAATACTTTTATATTAACTCCTATTATTTTAGCTTATAATTTCAGGAATTTATAATTTAAAAAGATATATGTCTGAGGAATAACAATAAAAATGGCAAATAAAAACATAAATAGATAATTAAAATATTAATAAATAAATAGAAGTTTTAAAAGCTATGGTAAATATATATGTTTGTGTTTGTCCATAGTTTTATTTTCGATTAGCATCGATCGGCAAGTTCTATACTGTATTGTGTAATGAACAAATTTATTAAATTGAATACTGTAATTCAATTAACAATGGTCTTTAATAAATGAATTAATAAAGATGAGTAAATGATATTGTTTACATAAAGAGAGACATCAAAATAGTTGGATTACATAGTCAAACTAATTAGCTCTTACAGACGATTAATCTCAATAGTTAATTTGTATAACTGATACTGATTATGAATATTTGTTTACAATAACCCAAGCATAATTTAAATTAAAGGAAGAATTGAAAAATAAGTTCTTTAAATTTATATTCCTTTTCAATTTACTAAGAAAAACTTAGATATTTTTTATGTAAATTTAGTTATTATTGACAAAATGAAGCTTTTATGTAACATATATATATATATTTAAATAAATATTATATTTTTATAATTTTCAAAGTTAAGGAAAATTACATTTTAACACGTAGATATGATATTCTACACATTAAGTGACATTAATTTTCATTTTCGAGCAATGAGCATTTTATTTTGTTAGTTATATGCACAACTTTTCATAATAATTTATACAATTTTAGACTCCATAAAAATGGGCCAAAACAATAATATATATTTTATGTACTTATTGCCCAAATTAAAATGTTTTCATAGAACCTTTTGAACCTAAAAATTAATTAGAAATTTGATAAAATTATATTTATATGCTTGAGTTTGAGTAATTATCTTTTTTATTATGGTAATTATGTTAAATATTATGTTTTGTTTAATAGAGATCCCAATGCCATCTAAACCTATGATAAGTTTTGAAGATATTGACATTGATAATGAAATTGAAAAAGGTACGTTTAAAATACTATCCGTCTATTCTTGATTTATCACTAAAAAAAATTATTTTATCTGGTTAAATCAATTATTTAGTTAATTAGATAATAGAGTTTTATTTTTATTAAAACAATTTTGTAAAATAAATCCATTTTAAATGTAAACATTGATATGCACAACAAATAAAGCTGTATCTCAAAAGGTTTGATTTTGAGGCAAATGATTAGATGAGGTATTTGAATTTAAGTTTTATTTCTCTTATAATTAATATGGTCTGTCGAACAGGAATTAAAGAAAAATATTTAATTAAACTAATTAAATCACTCTGAAGTTTAAATATTTGATAACTGATTAGACTTAGATTATTTAATTAATAATACACAAACAAAAATTAACTAGTTGAATATTAGACCTATGTTTTTTTTTTATCGTTATGCAATATTTTAGCAGTCTACTACTCTATCTTATTAAAGTCATTTTTCTTATTATAATAAATTAAGTATAATTAAAAATGTATGTAGTGTAAAATAGATTGATAGTAAATTTTACGAATAAATAATAATTATTCGATTGATAAATTATTTATCAATCGAATTAAATTTGCGTAGACTAATTCTTGGATTTTCTTTTAAGTTTTTTTTTTTTTTTGTGTAATTTAACAGCTAATCTTAAATACAAAGGCTGCTACCTAATCCTAAATAATAATACACGGACTACGACAATAACGAATAAATAATAATAACAAAATAATAATAATAATAACACAACAAATATAATAAGATAAATACAATTTTGGTAACTAAAATCATTATAAATATCGTAAGTTGAATTGGTACGTATCAAAATTTACTAGAACAAATTTACTAATTCGCAGTAGCAATGGACCACAATTAATGTATTTTTGATACCTTAAAAAAATTTTAATTTATGTAACAACATGTATACTACTCAATTTAAATTATTTATATTAACGACAATAAGAAAAAAACTGATAATTATATTTACCAATTAGCCGCAATTGATGCAGTTACATAAAAGTTAATATTTTTTTCGTTTCACTAAATTATATGTCTGTTTCTATAAAACAAAATAAACTTTTCTCAATATAAATTTTAACAAAAACGATCATTTTTATCAACAGATTATTATTAATTAAGTGTTTAAATAGATGTAACAATTGATCGACCGATAGTAGTGATATTCACAACGTATAGTGTACACAGTCTTATTGTAGTGGCAAACACGCACAGCTCTATGTTGCACCCGCAACATCATTATTCGTTGCGCATATCATCATAATATTTTGTAATCAAATTCTAATTATTTTAATTAAATTATATTATACAATTTGTAATCAATTAATTTACATTATGGCGATAATATCGTCATCAGTGGTTGGAACCTTTCAAAAAAGAATCGGTTCAAAACAATTTCTGATGAAGATAATGAAGAATCCCCAACTGGAACCTCAAATTATTTTTTATATAGAGTCCTTTGAAGTACGGAACCCTACAAAAACACGGTTCTTTTAAAGGTTCAATTATAAACTATGTTACCATAATCTATATGAATAACGCGTTACCATTTTAAAATAAAAATTATGTTATTATTACAATAATATTTAGCGGTAGAAATCATAATGGTAGAAATAATATTTATTGAAAATAAATATTATTATTATTTATGATGGAAAAATAATCAATTTTTACTTGTTGAAAGTCGCATGACATCAAATATTTTTGAAAAAACATTCGAGTCAAAAAAAGACTATACTGATTCTTAATGCCTTTTGCATTTCTTTGGCTCATGTTCATTTGTTGTTCAAAGACTAAAAATATAACTTTCCTAAAAAATTGCTTTATTATAGACGCAACCAAAAAATTCTTAGTGAAAAATAATTGTATGTATATAGGACTTTATATGTAATAATATACAGTTACCTCAATTAGGCCGTCAAGAATAAATATGATTACTTCTAAATATAACTCTGTATATAACAATAAGGTTATTTATATGATCACCTATTGGGCAGTACCCTTTTATAACCAGTTCTTAACAGAATCCCTTAAAAAATAAAAGTTTATGAACTCTAATAGAACCGGAACCTCCTATTTTTTATTTTATGAATATCTTTAGAATTGGTTCCTAAAAATCTCAAATGTTCCAACCCTTGTTCATCATTATATTTTATTTAAATGATAATCTAATTATTATTATTGGTGATTAATTTTCATGTCAATTTTATGAATTATTTCATTTTCTTTGTGTATTTTTTTTAGGCATTTATGAAGAAAACACATCATCAGATTTAATTTTGTTATCATTTCCGACCGATAACAACTTTTCCAGTTCAGCGTTTTCCCTTAACTATTCCTATTCTAGTTGGATTTTAAGACAATATTTTATAAGCATATCAATTATCTTGCTCTATTTTTTTAAATATTTTCCACTTGACTTTTAGAGTAACGATTTATATATCTTTGTAAAACATTGTTATTTTATGTTGCATTTAAATCATGTAAATAAATGTAAAGTAGCATCATAAAATTTGTAAATAAGTCATTTATGTTTTTAAATATGATTGATTTTTTTTTATTTATAAGATGATAGAACTATTCAAAATAAAATGTATATGTAAAATATTGATGAAAAAAGTTTAATTTTTTGTTTTTATCCTTTTGTCTCAGATAATTCATAATATTACATAATCTGAACAACCATTTTTTCGTTCACTATTTTTGGTATATTAATGAACTAAAATAAAGTTTGTAATAAGAACAAATAATTGAACGGCTTAATTTTCAAAGCTGAATGAAATTTATATCTAACAATAAACAAACTATTATTTAATGAGAGTAGTTCAAAATCTTTGCCAAAATTATACTTCAATTGTGTTGTCCAATTTGTTTATTATAGTACTTGTAAGATTAAAAGCTAAACCATCGAAACAACTAATTCCCAGCAAATTTGGGTTAAATTACAGGGTAAACCGTTTATATGAGCCACTTAATTAAACATAGAATATAAATAATTTTTAAAACATTTTTTTGGTTACTTTTAGTTATATATTTTTCTCGATCTATTAACTATTTAGTACTTTTTGAGTTCATTCGAGGAATTATCGTATATTATATATGTATTTAAAATGTTTGAAAACTTTTATATCTAAGTATTGCATTTAATAAACGGATGATGTTGTATTAAAAATTGAAAAGCGATTAAAAAACACTTAAACAATTGTATTAAATGCAAAATAGGCGTTGCAATTAAAAAGTATAAATTTGACATTATTATAAGGTATAAGATATGAACTTCAAAAGTTTGTATGACTAATAATTCAAAAACAATATTTAACTAAAAGAAACGAAACAAAATTTACAAACTTGTTTATACTTTGCGAGTAATTGAGTGGTTTATGATAAACGGATCACCCTGTATAGAGAAAGAGTTTACCGAGGGTCTACAGTGGACACATAGTATAACAACATGTTATCAAACATTTGGAGAAATGTATGCTTAAGTGGGTGTAAGATGAGTCAGTGAAAAGTCAGTAAAGGTATTGAGCTAGACGGATAAACATACTACACGTAGTCGTATATAATGTTCTTTGTGCAACGTGTATTTACTTTCTCTCTCTATTTTTCATTGCAACTGTATACAGCTGTTTCTTTAAAAATTTATCGCCTCTGTCAGACTCTATCGATCGGATCGTATATCTCGATGGACCAGCGGATGGTTTCCCGGGAGAAACACTTAATCTGCATATAGCGATGCCTATCGAAACAAATTGACTGAATTGACCAATAGACAGTAAGATAGTGAGTAATTAAGGTATTAATATAAACTATTTTAATTAGTTTTTTCTTATTACCAATATGGTATATTATATCACATCAAATCTATTATAAATTGATAACTTTTGACAAACAAACGTACTTAATGAAAGTACATTACATTGTTTAATCTCTTTTCCTGTAATTGAAGGGCTTGGTGCATTAACCAAGTAAGTCCATTTAATTTAATTTTTCGGGTGAAACAATTTTATAAAAAAATTTTCCTTAAAAGCGATAGTAAAATGTTTTTTTTTTAAATTAAATATCTTTACAAATAATAGGAAAATAGAAATAGCTTCTGTAATGAATTCTACAGGAAAATCATATCTGTTCAAAATTGATAACAAAATTATTTTCCGCAGAAATTGGATTTATATGGTTGTTGCATCGAGCCCTTCAATTTGAAAAACATATCAACCCAGTATAAGACTTAGAAATTTGCTAAAAAGAAGTTCTGAAAAGTTATGAATAACTCTGACAACCTTTGTTATTATTTTACAATATATATTTTTTTATTATTAAATTTGTTATCATCTCGTTTTAATAACTTATTTAGCTTATTTATAATTAAAAATATATTTGAAATATTAATTCACTAAAAAACTAGAAGAAGGGGAAAATTAGGCATTTATAAAACTCAACGTGAAAGTTGTACTAAATGTTACGTAGGACAAACAAAAAGAAACATAGGGGTCATGTTTAAATCTCATGTTGCTGAACATTTATTGGCACATAACGATTCCATTAAAACCATAAAACTAATTGAAATCGTAAACAATTACAAAGAACTTATTATGAGGGAAGCAATAGAAGTATTTAAAAATAAATATAATTAAATTTTTTGAGATTAGAAATGCATTGTTTTACTTGTGTAAACTGGCAAAATGTGACAATCGACTAGGTGATAACATCGCTTAGAGATAATCTCACTAAGTGATAAGGTCCCTAGAGGTAAGTAAGGGAATTTTTTTCGGTTCGTGTGTCAGTATGTGTTTAGCGTTGATAACGGTAACATTGTTTCCGAAAAACGGGTCCGCAATTTTTCAGTAATTTTTGGGGTTTTTTTAGTTTTAAATTAACATTTTAAATTATATTAGTCACAAGTAATCAATTTTTATTATATATTTAGTTTACTTTAAGAATGGAAAAACTTCAATCCTTCATTAACATATGGTGAATTTATAAAATTATGTAATGTTAAATATATATATATTGTCGAATCAAAATAACTGAGGTTGAAAATATATGTATTCAATTAATATGTCAACCCAATTTAGAAAGTGAAAATTAAATTTAACGTTTCGCATCATATATCATAAGTTATTAAATATTTTACCTATTTACGTTTAATATATTTTGGTAGCCTTCTTTTTTTTTGGCTTTTTCTTATTTGTGGGATCAACAATATTGCTCACTGTGCGTTTAAAAAAGGATTTTGCAATTTCAGTTTTTTCCTAAACTCATAGTATATCGGTACTTCGAAATTGAACCTCACCGTCGCCGCGGGTTAATAGAATACGTATACTGCACAATGTATATGAGATAGTGTATTCGTTTACTGTGTTATGGCGCTGTCGGCCGTTGATAGATTGAGTACATTTCGGTTATTTTTATTAAACCGACGACGATCTGGGAAAAAATAAATGAAACACAAAACAAAGTGTAATGTTTTTGCACGCCCACCCAAGGAGTTGTAGGAAAGCGGGTTAAATCCTAAAGGAGATACAAACGATCTGTGATTTTTCACGTAATAATGTTAAAAAAGTTTCTTCTTCGCTTCAACAAATTTGCATAGCTATTGCCAGAGATCTAACGTGTAACTTCCTGGAAGTTAATTGGTAAGATTATATGATATTCCATCCCGATTCTAAAGATTACGTGTAAAGTGACAAAATGATACCCATTCATTTTTTCGTTCTATATTTAATACTTATGTTGAGTTGCCAATAGTTGAGCTGTTTGCGTTCAATGCTACGGACTGCACATGAAATACAGAAAACGTATATCGAATGTACAAAGAAAATATTACAAACATTGGTAAACAAATAAAATTATTATCATTAACTGACCATTATACTGTTATATAATTTAATTGAAAATATTTTTTTAATTACCCTTTTTTTTTTTATCATCAATACTAATGCTATAAAAAAAAATCAATATAAATAATACAAATTTCATTTTTATTTCTTATAACTAATGTCAACTCCTGAGAAGAAATTCCTATTAAAAAATAAAGGTGAGTCAATTAAAAATTTTACAAGATACTTTTGTTTATATTTAATATATTTTGTAAAACACTTTTCATTATAAAATCACTCATATGTAAAATACAAAAATAACAGGTAAAAAGACATTTGTATAGTTTGTTAAATGCGTAAATTATTGTATAATTTTGAATTTTACACGTCAAATAAAGAACTTACAGAGTTAAGAAACTTCCTATTAGAGGGGATCGCAATCGCGTTCAATTGGTCGTATAAAGCGATTAAAAAATAAAGAACTTATAAGGAATTATTTAAATACATTTATTATAAAACATGTTTAGATCAACAAATTAGGTTTTTTTTAAAAATATGTTGTTTTTTAAATATGAATAAAAAACTACCCTATTCCTATTCTTGAATTTTCAACGCTCTTGTTGCAAGGAAATCACAACAAAACTTCAAATTTTGTTGCTTATAGTAATAAATAAAATTGGGGCGTCTCGCAAACAAAAAATACATATATTGTTTTTACTTTATATATAACAGAGGGCCAATCTAATATTACCCTTATGTAAATAAATCACTTAAAAAAAAATACATTGAAATGGTTGTGAATTCAATAGAAAATAATAAATAAATTATTATAACGGTAACACTATAAATATTAATATAAATAAATAGTGATTCTAATACAAATAAATAGAATCTAATGGGGACAGCCCAAGTTAAACTCTCTCTCGAGTCTTTTATTTCGCTTCTTCTAACCTACTATCTCATTATTAGATTCATAAATCTAATAATTAAAAGTTTGGTAACTCAACGTCACCCTTTTTAATTACATTTTATGTCACGACATATTAAGTAGTTTCGTTATTGTAATTTGTAATTCAAGTTAAGTTGCTACTCAACACTGTGCGTATTCCATGAATTGAAATGCTTGTAACTCAGTAAGTATTCGTTGTAAAGTTATTATCGATCAATTAATTATTTTTGTGAAAAATTTGAAGAAATTAAAAATTATAAAAAATATGATTTTAACATAGTCTAATAATAAATATAAAAAGAATAAAAAATCATTTTTTTGATAACCCTGATTGGGGTTGCAAATTGAGTTCAACTATTTAAAACTAGTCTATTACTTGGGACGCATACTTGCTGTACTTAGCCGTACTGCTGTGGACGATGGTCGGTGAATACCCGAAGACCTTCAATTACAAAAGTTGTCGATGTATGTCTTTCATGTTTATTTTCTTTTTCTCTGTTCCCTTTAATTTGTAAACAAGGTTTTTTGGTTCCTGTTAGTTTAATTTGTTTTTTTTATTAATTAATTTCTTTTAAATTAGTATAATCATAACACTCTTTATCTCTTGTGTTCCGTCTTCAACGGTCTTGTGTATCTCTTTCTCTAACACTTCAAAAATTATTTTCCTCTAGTTTATATTATTATACAGGCAACGGTTTTTTCTGAGGTCATACCATCTAATTACGGTCTAAACTCTTATTTCGAGATAATAGTTTTACATCAGCATTCAACGACTCAAGTATTATATTTTAAATTGAAAAATTATTTCTATCGCTTAGTGTTTAGTCTGACAACGTCGATTATAAAAAAAAACTAAGTTTTATTTTTAATAAATAAACTTGATATGACATAAACAATATTGAACAACATAATTTCTTTCATTATTACTATCGGTAAAATTTTATTGAAACGCTATAAGGATGCACTATTATTCACCTAAGCCAAACGATATCATAGTATGGACTTGTTAAGTTATGCGACCGATGTAACTATTACATAAGTATAACGCAATTTTTAGTTTTTAAAATATATTCGGTTAGTTCTATCATTAAAATTATTCATTTAAAATCCAATTAATGTGACAAATATAATTATTTGATAACTATTTGAAATATTTCAAATACTTTTACAATTCATTACTTAGAAATAAAGAGTAAGTTAATCATTATACCTTGCTGTTCGCCAACTTAAACAGAAAACTTTAAGCAGCAATGAATTAACCAGTCACTTATCTTTATTGTTATGTACGTGAAATAGTTTAGAAACTAGACGGTGCGTAAAAATTAAGGACATGTATCAGCTTATACACTATCCACGACACAAAGACTTAACATTTAAGAAAACACTATAATCAACCAAAAGACCATGTTTGTGTTAGATGTTAATAATTATTATTGTAAATGTATGCCAGAATAAGGAAAGTTATACGTTAAATTTAAACATTAGTTTATCATGACTTCTGGGTAGTCAAATCTTCAAATTTAACCGGGTGAAACAAAGGTATGTTTTTCATATATTAAAAAAAAAAAAAAGTTTTCAGAATATTCAAAACTTTTGTCAATTAACACATTAAATTTAAATTTGTGTATCATTAAATTTTTAACTTAAACTAAATTTAATTCAAATTAAAGTTAAATTTTTGTTTCAATTAAGTTTTTAAATTACTAAAATAAAATAAAAAAATATATTACTCTTGACAATCATTGATGTGTAGTAAAGTATTAATCATAAACTTATAGTAAGTTTTATGCTCTTTAGTAATTCCATTGTTATCTTTATTAGTGTAATCATGCACCCCTTTGATTGTATAATTGTCTTATTAACTCGTTTAGTGTTGTTATACAAGGAACATATATATATAAATCCTTTATAAAATAATATATTTAATTAATAGATAATACGTGTAAAATATTTATTTAATAGTAATTTGTATGATGTTAGGATAATTTAAGGTAAATTAAATTAAATTTTGTTTAAAACTGGTGACATTTTGATAAATTTAGTCTCGTGAATTACCGTTTAAATTAAATTCTGATTACTCTACTTAAAATTCATAAAATTCTTTGTGAATTGATGCAAGTTTCATATTTTTGTGATTTTTTCAAGCCACAGGACAATTAAAAAAAAAGTGACCAAAATAATGGACACTGTAATGTAAATTCCTCAAAATTGTGAAATATTGAAGACTATATAATGATTTAAATTCAATAATAAATGTATTAGGTTAGATAAGATTTTAAAAAGTATTTTGCTCAAGTATAACAGTAGTGAATCATAAATTGTTGGGATAAACACAAAAACCGAAAAGAAAATCATTTTGAAATGAACAAAATTCTATAGAGTAAATATAGTGAATTGATTTTATAAACATATATTTATGATACTTGTGCACAAAGACGTATCTATTCATGCGATTTTTCTCGGTCTAATGGAAAACTCATTTATAAGGAATAATTTCAGAGAATTTGTTGTGGGGGCACGTTTACTAAATAAATGATTTGTATGTTCGTCGAAAAAATCTTTTTTTTTGCTAAAGATTGATATTCTTTCTGCTATTTTTGATGTTGGGACATAATTTCCGATTGCAGATTACTATGTGGTTAGTTTAGTTTGGTTCCATGGTGACCTAAATTTCATGTTACTTAAGAGAACATGCAAAATAATTAAAAATAAACGATTAAAAATTTAACAAATAATAACGGAATCTTTTATACTATTTTATTAAAAAAAAAAAACAACTGAATAAAAGATAAAATTAATCCGTGACCTCAATTTTTAAACAGAGGAGATTTTATCAAAATATGGATATGGTGTCACATTTTTAAGAAACTGTGTTTCTACCAGGTCTATCTATATGTTTAGTTATTTTATCTACATCGCATATATAATATACAATTATATTCAGTGGCGTATCCAGGATTTTAGGATTAAGGGGCAAACTTCAAATTAAAGTTAAATACAAAAAGCATTTTAAGTATAATTTGATAACAATTTTTGCGTGGTTGATAAGTAAAAAAATTTTACAAATATTATATTTATTCATCTTATATTATAAAAAATATATATAAGCAAAATATACTTTCAGAATAGTCATTCGGAGAGGAGGCAACTGCCCTACTAGTCTCCTGCAAATACACCACAAATTTTTATACACATATTATTGTCTATTAATTATACGTTTGATCATACAATAAATTAACGAAATCAGTGAAAACCAAGAAACTTTAGCTTATATAATTAAATTATACTGATACAAATTTAACTAAAATCTACCAAATTCAGTCACCATATTATTTTGAGTAGCGGCTGCTCCCAAGAGGGGAGACATATCGCTCATCACCCTCCTCAGCACAAGCCTAATTCAGATTATGTGTCACTATAAATATTGTATATTTTATATTATTATTATTTATATTATTTTATTTTTATGTTTGCTATATTCATGTCTACTATAAAAATAGGATGCTGATAACTTTTTTAAAAATAAAATCTCAGTGTAAAAGTTTATTTTAAATAAAATAAAGTAAAAATGTTTTATAACTTTGAAAATATATTTTAGTATGAGTTTAAATCTATCTGACCGTGAACAGTTTCTTTATTTTTAAAACGTTAATCATTCTCGATATAAAATAAAAAAATCTAGTGCGATTTAGAACTAAAAAACCCACTTAAAATTTTGTATCACGAATATTTTATAAATTAATGGATCAGTCGGAGACTTAAAAATCTTATAAACGCTTCCAACAAAAAATAAATCACTATGAATAGTTGGTAAAGATTGACGCATCAACTTCTAAGAATTATGTAAGAAAATGTCCGGGGCGGTCTCATAAAAAAACATCACAATATACTGCCTAATAATCTCTAACCTAAAGAAAATACATTATTTATCACTAAAGCAGGTTTATGATCATGAAGAATGGTTCGTTTTAAGTTTAATTTTGTACAAATTAGCCCGTATAACTTGTAGTAGTTCTCAAAAATAAAAACACGATAGAGTTCCGGACTCCTGTTCGGAACCAAATTTAAAACAACAAATAGATTTATAGAATCGACCACTTTATAACAGAAGAACAACTCTCACTCAAATAACATTTTATTGAACGTATAATTCTTCTGGAGAAACATAAATCAAATAACAAAGAAAGGCTAGATACTCTTACACGTGTTCTTGTTTCCATTGTTAGACTGTTGTTGGTGGGTAATATGGCATTTTCTGACTTTTACTGTATTCACGGAAAATATTGACTAAAGTTATTCCTCCTCTTACTTAACCCACTAGTTTGTATAAATGTTTACCGGAAGCTTTATTGACCTCGGGTAATCTTACAATTCAATTACAAATTACAAGTTGTTAGCAAGCGCAAAAGAAAGACGTGCACTTTTTACTTAATACAATTACACCGTCTTAGTTTATCGGAAGCCAAGTTATTATTATAACCCGTACAACTTCTTACTCATAATGTGAGTAAACTACCGCACACCAATCAACACATGCATTTGTATACAAACGTCACATATTATATGACAGTCGTATACACTTCAGCGTGAATTGGTTGAAATAAATTAATCTACTTCGCCGGTAAATAAAAACACCAATGTTACTTCTTTGGGTGGTATAATTAATATTTTAAGAGTTTTTTCACGAAATAAATCGTCGTTGTATGTAAATGAAAGTTTGGTAAAGTTTTAATACGTTTTTCAAATAAATTGCAAGTAAATACATAATTTTTACACAGAGTTGAAAATAAACTACTTTAATACGGTCGATTAAAAAACAGAACGCGAAAAAAGTTTAAAAAACCTTAATGACTTTGGTGGACAAAAACATTTTTAGTAGTTCTCGTTTGTTACATAAACAATACATTATAATAATTTTATTCATTTATTTTGATTTATAAAAAAACACGAATGCTTTATTTTATTTTCATTTAAGTAAAAAATTTCATCTTGTAATACAGTTCTAAAAACAATATATTATAATTAAGCTATAACATTTCAGCGATAATAAAGACTTGAAAATTAAATTTTTACTAACAGAAATATAGGTCAATTGCATTTTCAATTCAAAATCTCAACATTTTTTAAAATAACGTATCAAATATTTTGCGTTTAAAATAAATAACAAATATTTAAGTAAATAAAAAAAAATCCTTTTATTTACTGTTAACTAAAAATTTGGCCTCGGCAAAGATTTTTTTAGGGTATTTTTAATATAACTAAATGCCTTATCTTTAGTGTTTTAAATAAATATGGATTTGGAGGGTAGTAATTATTCTTATGATATAAATACTAGAATTTTGAGCCACACGAAAAAATGTTATTTCGGGAATGGAGGTCAGAGTATGTTTAAAATGTTGAGGGTTTTCTACGGTTTGACGTTAATAACTGCTATAAAATGACGTAAGTAGAAGAATGTGAGGAATTCTGCTACACTAATGTAGACTTAAGGGCCCTAAGTTCTTTAAATCTATAGGGTCATTCTGTCTTTTCAAGATACTGATTTTTTTTTCAATCGAATTGGAAGGAGCGCATTAATGTTTTTCTCGTTAGTCGTGAATTTATATGCTTATGCCACAACTGCCACAAGAAATAATTTCGTCCAATTATAACATATTATTCATTAAAATCCGACTAATTAGAGTAATTATACGATCAGACACAAAACAATACATTATTATAAAAATATCTTCAATGCATCATTTCGTAGCTGAAATTGTGTGTTGACGGGAAATCTATTAAAATATAATCCATTAAGCTTCGATAGCCCATTCAAAACAATCACAATACAACAACATATACAAATTATAAAGTTTTTCATCAAACATACGTTGTTGTACGCGTAGGTTAACAAAATCATGTAACATAATACCTATGCATTGTTATTCGTAGTCACATTGTATTATACAGTCGACTAGACGCTGATTTGATTTTTCAAACCGAAACTTACGAGATAACACTGCAGCGATCGGCAATCCGAATAATATAATTATATACCAATCTTGTTAAACAATAATATGGTTTTTTTTATATTTTAACTCAATGTTTTTTGTCCTATAATACGCTAAACATTTGTAGATTCTAAGTTAACTGCCAATAAATTTATGATATTCTCATCATTTATTGGCAATTTACTAAGAATTTGTTCACGTTCTCGTCCTATTCGAACTTACATGTTAACAAAAAGTGATATTTGGAGTAAAAATAATTTAAAAAAGCTAAACAATGGCGTTGTCAATTTTTTTTTTTCAATTCTAGTGTTGTAATATATCAATACATATGTCTAAAAGATTATTATGGTTTTTATCGATGTAAAAATATCTACACATTCTCCACATTAATAACAAAGTATATTAGTTGTTGACATACAAACAAATATTTAACACGTTTAAAAAATATACAAAGAAGAGCATTTTAATACAAACGATGAAATACACATAAAACGATTTTCGTAAAAATATTGCTTTGAATAAAACGTATGCCTACCTTAAAAAGTATTAAAAATATCTGCATACTGTTATTTATCAAAATAAGGACACGGGTTTAAAATAGGAATGACAAAGAGAATATAATATTGCTTTGCTAATCGTTTAGGGTACCCGACTACAGTGTCAACGTGGTGTCGGATAGGCAAAATTATTTGGAGGGCAATTTTTTCTCTATCTCACAATAACAGCTGGATTTATATCTATTTTGTACTAGAGCAATACTGAAAGTTTAGCCGCTAGATACTCGGATAGTATACTACTTTGACCACAATGACAATTCTAAAAAATAAAAACGATAATAAGTCACGGGAATCTCGGAGCAATAATTTAAATTTTTCAATGGTTATACTGAACAATAAAATGATTTTATATGCTATTTGTATAAATATTAATGCAATTTCAACTATAAAACGCAATGTAAAAATAATTTTCTGTCATAAGAGATAGAAATTTAGATTTATTTTAAGAGTCAATCAAATATTATTATTTTAGTATTAAAAAATGCAAATATTTGTTTGAAGTTAAAAATGACGAAAATGCTGTTTAATTGGAGACGTAGTATTTTATGTTTCTTTTTGAACTTCATTGTTTATTGCTTAAAAAAAATTAAGATTTCGGCAAAATAGTAATCATTTTTTTTTTCATACTAATTCCACCGTTTTATTATTATATTTTTATATAATTTAAAAAATTAACTAATTACACAATATATGTATACATGTAAAAGGTCACATTGGATTTAGTATACAAATTATGTATAATACACATTATTATTTTAAACAAAGTTCGGTATTTGTCCGTACTCTTTAAACCGCCGTAAATACGGTCTTAATTAGTAGGATATTATTAATTATATACTAGCCGTATCATTTTTACTTCACTCTCAATTTTTTACTCGCTAATTTTACTAAAAAATATATAAAGCAATATTGGTTCTACCACTAGTGTAAAATTTATACACGGGAGACAGAAAATCTTTCTAGTACCTTTTTATTCTTTCTGTCTTACGCACAGTCGCGCTTTGCGTGTAGACGTAAGTGGTTCGGTGGTGGCATCGGTGCTCAATAAAATGTCAACCAGTTTATCTTGAATTATTACCTCTTAGCTTGTAGACGTCTGTGGGATTTACAGACGCCTTGCGAATGAACGCCTAAAAGAAAACGTTTCAATGTGAATCGATGCTCTTTCTTCTTGCACCAGTCCATCTCATAGTCTTCTCTCTCGCAACTCGTATATTTATACTAACAGAATTCTACCATAACTTAAAACCTTGTCGAAACCTTTATTTATTCCTTTTTTCAGTTCCAGACACGTTTTTTCAGCATAATACTTAACTTTTTTTATTTGATATTGCCACTGCATTATATACATTCGGTGTATATACTCTAACAGCTAAATTCATTATACCTATATGGTTATACTTATTTCTGTGATCAAATAAGGCCGGAAGTTTTGCCGTCGTTGGTAAACAAACTCTTAGTACATTATTTTAGGGGTTAGGACTGATATCAAAAGGTATGGTGGTTGATTAATTGCTGACTTACATGATTGATAATGTCGAAATTTAGAGGTAGTTACAACTATTGGTCGCTAGTTGGAAGTTTAATTAACACATTGCCTGTAATGCATGACACTGTTTCGCAGAAAGTACACATAATCTTAAAGACAATAGAAAGTTGTGCATTTCGAAAAGTTAACATACACTTACAACACATTAAACTATGTGTGACGTCTACTCGGTAAACATTAAGTGGTTCGATATGACTTTTTGTTGTTTGATGGTGATTTGTGATTACAGTTTAAAAACAACTAATACGTAACTTTGTTTTATTATAGTAAGACTTAATAAATAATAAATTCGAAAAATTCATTTTGTTAATATTTGTTTGAAAACGTTTAAACAATGTTTATTTATAATAAAAAAATTAATTTATAAAATTGTTTTAGGTTTTTGACTAGTATTCAAGATCTTCTTCAATGATCATTTTGTAAATTATAAATTTTGTCTTGGAATATAAAAGTTCTAGCGAAAATATTTAAATTAGAAAGAAAGGCTTTTTTTTTTAACCATGTTATAATGTTAAGTGATAAATAATTAAATATCTATACAATTTTAGCATGAATATTCTGGTAAATATTCAATGTTGATTTTAAAATATTTATCTTGAACATAATTTTGTATGTCATATTTCATAAATAAAGAAAAGTAAATTAAGTATTAATTATGATAATTTCATGATTAAATTAAAAATCAAATCACACATATATATATACAATGAACATAGTTATTCTAACTAGGAAAAGATAGCGTATGTTAAAGTTTCTACCGAAACCACCTTTTAAATCAAGAACTATTTATTTTTCTTCTGTATTAACTTATTCACGCCTATCTAATTTAAATGCTCAATAGATAAATCCAGACTGAATAGAAAAACACAATATTAATTCTTCAATTTAAGATCTTTAATATAAGCAGTAACGATATTTACAAAATTAATTCAGTATAAAAGATCATTACTTAAATTAACAAACATTTGTTTTTCAATTATACACATACTTTACGAAATATTACTCACGCAAATCATTTAGTTATATACAAGTATTAGTTGTTTTTAAATAAATACGGTTAAATTGAATATTTTACTCCAATAATTTATGAAAAGCTTATCATACTAATCTCCTGCGAATTCTTAATAAGAGTTTCAGTACTTTGTAAGCACTAATAACTGCACCTGTGGCTGCCATTGACGGAATGCCCCATCCTGTAGCGGCAGCTGCAATTGTCAACCCTGTTACGCCTATGGTGGTTTCCAATACATCACCAGTAATCAAAGCGTCTGAAATACATATACATTTTAATATTTTTTTAAAACAATTCACAATCTCGTAAAAAGAAATTTTTATTTTTATTAAGAAAAAGTAAGTAATTATAGCTGGTCTAACTACTAAAAGTTTAGCCTATATCTTATTACATATAATCATAAAATTAAAAATTTTTTTTTATACTTTTCAAAATTACCTAAATGCTATGCAGTATATGCTATGTAATTCTTAGGTAATTATTATTTATTAGAAAAATAAATCATAAAAAGAAGTTTATATTAATTTTTGATCATTTATTTTTTAAAAAAATTCTATCTTAAAAAGGATAATAATATTCTAATCATATAGAAAATAAAACGAAACCGTTTTTCTAAATCTACTAAAGGTATTATAGCTAACAAATCTTTGAAGAGTAGTCAATGATAACATTTTCGATATTTGTCATATAAAAGATAAATTTAAAATCTTAAAATTGAAATACTTTTTTAGAATTTCACCGACCAAAGTATTTTTTAACATAGCAGATGAATTTGTTATTAATCAAAAGATTTTTTACTCACATCCTAAATATTACCGCGTTAATAATGTCAAATTTAGTAATTTTTAGAGATAAAAAAAATAAAATGATGGGAACATAAAGAAATGTACTGAAGATAGTACTAAATTTGAAATGTATTGAAGATTCGTAAATAATTACTCATTACATTTAATTATTAATATTATTGTAATTAATATTTTTTGTATATAAAATATTTTAAAATATATAATTTAAATTATAATATAACATCTCACCGCTTTTGACATGTGATTTTTATATTGATTCAGTTAATTTTAACCCGGAAAATTTTTTCCGGGATTAAAAAAAAATTGTAATTTTTAATAATTTTAGTAAGTCTGTCCACCTATTATTTAATAGAAATTTAAGTTAATGATTAATAAAATTACAAAAAAGAAGACATTTTTGAATATTTTTTTTAAACTTAACTGTTGTGTGAATTATACATATTACTAAAAAAAAGTTAAATCAGTTTAAAATTTAAATTATACTTTATTTTGAATATTTATTTCCCAATAATGATTTCTTTAACATTTTATTTCTTTTCACATAAATCGATAAATAAACCTAATCGTACTATGTAAAAAGTACTACAGAATGTTTTATTGAAAGTTGCGAATGATTCTTTTTAGAATTGAATCGATCATCAAGATTTTTTAATTAAGAATAAACTTATTTAGTTATGAAGGCCGAAGAAAACTTACTGGTCTTCAATGGAATTGCAAGACATTTTCTAATATATTCGGAATAGTGAATTTGATAAACACAAAAGTACAATGTTTTAATTCGAGTATATTTTTATTATTAATTTGTAAAAGTTCACGCAAAGTAATCGAAAACATTTTCCTTAACAAAACATATGAGTATTGTATTGTTTTGCCAGACTAATAATTTTTGGTTAAAAAAAAATACAATTATATAATAATATATCTCATACAAATACATACTTGTTTTTGTATTATATATTATTTTATATTGCTTGCATTGTTATTTTACGTATCATATCATATTACATAATTCAAATTTAATTTATTAATTTCTTATACTCACATTTTAATGGTGCATTCATTTTCAATATGAAATCTAGTTGCAATATGTTTTAATCAAATTGTCTAAAAACTTTTGAACATATTTAAAACACATATAATGAGCGATTTTAAAATAAAATTATAACTTCTACTGCGTAGTAAAACAAATACATTCATTGGCAGTTGACATTATGTTGCGATATGTTAGTAAGTGGGTACTGAGGTAGCTGCCAACATTAAAACAGCTGATCGCGGATTGCAATGAGTCAAGGATTTTTTTGTAATGATTGTTTAGAATACTACTGATTACTACTCGTCGCATTTTATGAATTCCTAGAACCGCTGTAGTCCTAGTGGCAGATACCTGGGGATTGTGACCCTCATAATCCACCAAAATAGGTACATCATATTTTATGTACTAGTTGGAAAATTATATTAACGTATCATATAAATTTAAAAAAAAATCCAACAAAAAAAGACTTAATTCTATAAAATAAAAGAATGTACCTCAAATACTTAGGCCAATGAGAGAAGATGATCAGAAAAAATTAAACTATAAAATGACTTAATGACATTGAACTATGAATGTTACTATTTTAATGGTAACAATAATTTAAATGTACATAATTTAAAACATTAAATTATTAAAAAGTTCTCAACCATATTGTACTATAGGCTTTCAAAACAAGTTGTTATTGGTAGAAAATGCATAAAATTTTATTTTGTGACTTGACGTCATAATTTGTATTAGGAATTTCTAGAAAATTTTTATGTGAGTAATTTTATTTTTTGGTAATTTCAAAGTAAAAAAATTAAAAAACCGTAATTTTAGACTCTAAAAAAAATTCTAATACATCAATCATTAAAAGAAAACCATTTTGTAGTAAATACCGCTGATTTCATAAACCTCATATTTATCATACAAATTAGAATAACTTTCTAATCAAAATTATCATACACATGATAAGTGTTACTAACTACCGAAAAGAAAATTTATTATTGTTTTTAATAATAAAAAAATAAAACATTTTCAACATTTTAAAATAAACAAATTTCAAGAATTTACAACATATTCAAACAAAGTGGGTATATTATAACGTTGGTTGAGTAAACATTTTAACTTTGCAGTGGTGAAAATATGAATCAAAATTTTACTGATGCATTTAACAATTGCACTTAAACATTTTATTACATATGATAAATCATTGAACTANTATTTAACAAATGCACTTAAACATTTTATTACATATGATAAATCATTGAGCTACATATTAAAACACAAAATCACTCGCAATAAAAATTTTTAAATAAATAAAACAATTTTCAACAATAAACATTATAATTTAAAACTATAACGGTTCAGTGTAGTAAATAACTATTAAAAAATAGAACAAAAAACAAAGCCAACGACACGTAGTGTTCCCAAGCGGTCACCCATCCAAGTACTAACTACGCCCGACGTTGCTTAACTTCAGTGATCGGACGAGAACTGGTGTATTCAACGTGGTATGGTCGTTGGCGAAAGCATTTAAAGTTTTAACAAAATATGAATGTAGTGTAGTTTTTTCTATATAAATATGTTTTAATTGGCGATTGACTTCTGTAAGAATATTTATTACTATGATCTTATCACTTATATTATACACGTTGTATTTTCATTTCATATAATTTGTAAAATTAATTAGAATTAAAAAAAAGATATATATATATATATCATACTTTATTAGTTAACATTGTTTATAAATCATACTGTTTATAAAAACAATATTCTATTTACAAGTGACTAATTTAATAACATTTCTTAAAATTTTTAAGATATTTATTACATTTAATAAGAGATAGATCACTAGAAGAAAAATGAATTTTTACATAATAAAACAATTATGTCCACAAAATAAATTAATAATAAAATACTTATATAATTTTGATCAGTTAACATTTTTTTAAAACTTTTTTCCTTTGCCAACGACCATACCACGTTGAATACACCAGTTCTCGTCCGATCACTGAAGTTAAGCAACGTCGAGCGTAGTTAGTACTTGGATGGGTGACCGCTTGGGAACACTACGTGTCGTTGGCTTTTTTTATTTTAAACAGAATAATGCATAAAATATTATTTTAATATTCTTTTAATTAAACTTACGATATTCTCACAAAAATAATTTTAGGTCAGGCCGACCCCTTTCAGGCAAAAAATTTAATTGTCTCAAATATTAATTTATAAAACATTGATTACATTATATTAATCTTATATAAATATACTACTGAAATACATAAAACATTAGTTAATACATTTAGCGGTGATTTAAGTACTTAAAGTTACACCCAGTTGTTGATGAGAAATCGATAATTTATAGTTAATAAAGTTATATCAATATATTAATTTGTTTAATGATATCTAAAATAAATTTTTTAACATGTTAACTTTTTTATTTTTAAAACAACCTAAATAATTTTACCAACTTAATTAACAAATATTAATGTTTTTTAGAAGTTATAACATTATATCATAAAATATATCCATATATTTTATAAATAAATAAAATATCACAATCATCATGATCTTATAATTAATTTAAAAATTTTTATTTTTGTCAACATTCGCCACTCTACGGTTTCCCTCGTTATTTATGAGCTACTGGTCTTTAAAATTCTATTGGTCCTGTATTTTTTTTTATTCGCTTACCTAAAGAAAGTCTCCAAGTTACGGTTTAACTACATTTATATTTTGTTAAAACTTTAAAAGCTTTCGCCAACGACCATACCACGTTGAATACACCAGTTCTCGTCCGATCACTGAAGTTAAGCAACGTCGGGCGTAGTTAGTACTTGGATGGGTGACCGCTTGGGAACACTACGTGTCGTTGGCTTTTTTTATTTTAAACAGAATAATGCATAAAATATTATTTTAATATTCTTTTAATTAAACTTACGATATTCTCACAAAAATAATTTTAGGTCAGGCCGACCCCTTTCAGGCAAAAAATTTAATTGTCTCAAATATTAATTTATAAAACATTGATTACATTATATTAATCTTATATAAATATACTACTGAAATACATAAAACATTAGTTAATACATTTAGCGGTGATTTAAGTACTTAAAGTTACACCCAGTTGTTGATGAGAAATCGATAATTTATAGTTAATAAAGTTATATCAATATATTAATTTGTTTAATGATATCTAAAATAAATTTTTTAACATGTTAACTTTTTTATTTTTAAAACAACCTAAATAATTTTACCAACTTAATTAACAAATATTAATGTTTTTTAGAAGTTATAACATTATATCATAAAATATATCCATATATTTTATAAATAAATAAAATATCACAATCATCATGATCTTATAATTAATTTAAAAATTTTTATTTTTGTCAACATTCGCCACTCTACGGTTTCCCTCGTTATTTATGAGCTACTGGTCTTTAAAATTCTATTGGTCCTGTATTTTTTTTTATTCGCTTACCTAAAGAAAGTCTCCAAGTTACGGTTTAACTACATTTATATTTTGTTAAAACTTTAAAAGCTTTCGCCAACGACCATACCACGTTGAATACACCAGTTCTCGTCCGATCACTGAAGTTAAGCAACGTCGGGCGTAGTTAGTACTTGGATGGGTGACCGCTTGGGAACACTACGTGTCGTTGGCTTTTATTATTTTTAACAGAATAATGCATAAAATATTATTTTAATATTTTTAAAATTAAACTTAAGGTATTCTCACAGGAACACTACTTGTAGTTGGCTTTGTTTTTTGTTCTAACTTTTCTTTAATAATTATTTATGACACTGAATTGTTATAATACTAAGCTGAAAAAATTTAATTAGATAATAATTATTTTAATGTAATATATTATTTTTAATAAAACTTTTATTTTTTCAAAATAAAGTGTCTTTCTTACAAATAAAAAAATTAACGAAATTTGTGAAGTATTATCATATTTTGTAATCGAAGGCATAAATTAAATACAGGAAGTCGGGATGGTGGCCAAGAGGTGCCAGTAAACTCTTTGGATATTTTTTATCAGTAACAAAACAAAATATTGTAAAACATGCAATCCTACCAAATATTTTAATTTTAATTTAGTTTTGTCAATGGAAAATAGATTCTGTGGCAACTGTTACTAGAAAAATTCTAAAAACTAGAAGCATTATTTTAAATAACTTATTTTGGGGAATTAAAGTGTATTATCTATTTATTTTTAGACCTATTCAAAATAATTAATAATGTAAACAATACAGTAATTAATTTTCTTATATGTTATATGTTATGTAATAGATATATTTATTAATATTATGGTATAATGTGGTGTAGAAGGTGCATATATAGAATATCTTTTTCAGGATGATGGTTAAAAAGTATTTTTAAATTCGCATAGAAATGTATGATTCATTTTTTTTATGACCTGATTTTTTTTTTTGCTTATAATTCTTAATCCATTTTCAGTAAAAAAATTAGGTTGTCTTAAGAATTTAGGGGTGGGGCAAACCTTTCTAGCTATTGGGTTTGGGAATTACCTTCAATACATTAACTGTTGTTAATAATTATTGCACCCCTGTGAAGTATTTTTATAGGAGTCTTTAATTAATTATGTGCATTTAATAAATACTGGAAGTGAATAAAATTTATCATGATAAATTTACTAGGAGTCATTGTTGTATAGGATAATTCTTTTAATATTAGTCATTCGTTTTCTTTTAAAATAATAATTATATTAAGAATATTCTATATAGTAATTATTAATTTCATTATTATAATAAAACAAAGAAAAAAGCGTTATTCTGGGAAAATTAATTTGGGTACTTAGATTTTTGAACATTTTTTTTCCAACGAAAGTACTTTGTCATGGTACTCTGGAATAATTATTGGCGAAGGTCGGAAAATGTTTGTCCACAAGCAAGGTTTTAATAAGAGTATTGACTCATTTCTGCGCATATGTATATCGTGTTCTTTAAATTGTGGAAATTGAATTTTCATGCCGATGTTAATTTTTTTATTGAATTAATTGTTTGTCCGCCGATCGGATATGGCGCCACTTGCGTACCACCGGTTCACGCGATCGAGTTTTTTTGCTCGTTGAGTGTGTACGGCGAGTCTGGTTTTGGCGCTTATGCTATTAAGAACGATCCTATGACGGACAGTGGAGCGCCTCAACTTGAGAGCCCACAGCTAAGTTCCGTGATCGCCAATTCAATAGCAAAAAGAAATTTTGGATGCCCATCCGCGGGTTCATGTTGTGGAGAACGTGTCTGGTCCTAGTATACGAATAAACGAAGTAACCAGGTTGCATATAAGGAATTTAAATATATAATTGTGTAGTAATGGTAGATTAATTTATGTAATATTGTGTTTAGTAATAATAAAATTTACATTTGTTCTGTCAAAGAGTATTGTCATTAAATTTTAGTTAGTCAAGTCGTGTCCATAACAGGCGAAGATACTGAGTGTCCCCACCTAGAAGTGTTTTCGAGTCGGTGGCATAACATTAATTTTTAATATATCGCACCCCTAGATCTAAACTGTTGTAACTCAAAAATGCGATTTTTGAGATAATGTTCATTTTAGGATTTCTGATTCTATTACCCGCATGAGAATAAAACCGTAGTAACTATATCTTGTTTGGTTTCCAATAGAAAGCGCTAGAAGACAGTTTACTGAATGACAGCATGCAAGTTTCACATCAGTTTTTCTTGAATTGTGAAAAAAGAGGTTTTTTGAGTTACAACAGTTTAAATCTAGGGGTGCGATATGTTATTGTTGTCATATATGAATTGATTGGGTCAGATTATTAACTATATTTTTGTTTTGATATTATGTTTGTTATTTTTATATATTATGTTTATTTTCTTAATTGTACAGATTCCTTCTGTCGATTTTTTTGAAATATGTTTTTAGGTTTTTTTAATTATTCTATAATATTAATACAATTATTATAATTAGAATATTAATAATTATTGCGTATGTCAAGGGCGTAGTTAACAGGGACATGGGTTATTGCTTTCCTTTAACCAACGCTATCAATATTTTTATAGGTGACTTCTAAGAAATATGGACCTAATGACCTTTCATTTTGATGATCATCGCAATTTTTAGCAAAAAATATTCTATAGCATATACATATTTTTGTTACATTGTTTCCGATGTGATATTTTTCCTGTAAAACACTTATTGTGCCAGACGTAGCCGGGTCTCCTACTGGAATCATCGGCCTACTTACAAGGATGGTCCAAAGAGGCTTACGTGCCGAAGGTACGTGAGGTTTGTAGGACCCCAGCTAGGCGAAGCCTAATCTTATACATTTTTCGATTTATTAATAATTAAGTATGTTATTATATCATTCCTTATAACTTATAAGGGTATCAACTTTATTTTTTTTAATTGCAACATACATATTTACTACCTCTTAAATAAAAGTATGATTTTATTAAGAAAATGACTGGTTAATAACAACTTTTGAACTAGTATTCTGAAAGATATTAACATCTTAAAGTATAGAGTAGATAAAGAGTGCGACAGAATAATGATAAAAACCACCATTGTATGTTTAAAAATAGTTATAACTTCCGAATTAATGGATAAATAGTTGTTTTCGACCAATCATTTTTTTTATGATCTAGCTAAATATATATGTTGCCATTTAAAAAAAGTTCAAACCCTTATAAGCTAAAGAGATAAATTTAAAAAAATACTTAATAATTATTAATTCGAAAGATACCAAAAATAATTTGTTTAACATAATTATTACTTTAAGAGAAATCGAGTATCTAATATTAAAACAATCAAACCTAATAACTCAAAGAGGTACTGAGCCGATGACGAAGACTCTTGTTTTAATGTTAAGTATAATATAAGTTATTTTACTTTAATTTAAATTACTAGCCCTTTAATCGCATCTTTTGCGAGTGCGTTTTAAATTAAAACATTCAATTTAACAAAAATCTTTAAAATTTTTTTTTCTATAAATTTTTTTTCCTTTAATCAAATCTTTGAAAATATTAAATCTGTTTCTTAGGAAATTATTTAATCTTTTTTCATCCATAAAATTTGAGAAACATACGTTTGCTAGTACTTATCGTGACATTCAACAAACATATGTAGTAACATTGTATATTCATGGTAATTTTATCTTAATAGTTTGTAACAGTGTCAATGAAATATGGGTTCATGGGTAAGAAAAAAATCAAACAAAGTGATCAATTTCAACTGTATACTATGGATACGAATTCCCATAGCGTGTGAAAATGGTTTAATATGATACTCTCCGACTGCCAAAAGGTACACAAAAAGGACGAAAAAATAATCCAAGCGTTTTATTTTCTTTTTTTCTTTACCTTCGAAGAGAATGCGGAAAGAACGAAGAAATACCAGTTGTATAAGCAATGTGTTGTGTAGACGTGACGTCCGTGAAAAAAAACTGGTGCCAACTTTTTATCAAGATCCAAGCACGTTTTTTTTTTTTTTGATACCCCACCTTCTTGTATATTTTCTTTATCCTCACAGTATTCATCTCAGGAGTACGGGTACTTGATAGCAGTATTCAAATGTTGTCAACTTCCCCACTCTCACAGCTTACTTCTAAGTTAAATTCTGAACTTTCGTGAACTGATTCACAATGGATCCTACAGACTTCAGACAAAATATTTCCACTAGTTTATTATCATTACATATTTTTTGAGTTACCTTGTCGTAACGACAACAAGCAAATTTGCATTTAAACGCCTCCAAATTGAAATGCGGAAAATAATTTTTTTCACGTTTGTTTGTTAAAAAGTTAAATTTTGTTTTATTTTTTTTCACAAAATCTACATTATAATATTAGAATATAATAAGAGTATGACATCTGTTAGCGTTATTTCTTCAACTCGCATTATATTAAACAGAACAACACAAAGCTTACGAACAATACAATGTAATTTTAGTTTGGTAAAATAATATACAAATTGAATAACTATACGAGAAAAATGATCAATTGTCATTCATTAATTACTAAATTATATTTTTTTAGCTTAACGGAGTTATAAAAATTATACGTTAATTTAATTTCCCTTTTATTAATTTAACGACAATGCATATTTTACTTTTTGTTAAATACCTCTTTTTAATAAAATTCTAAACATGATAAAAACATTTCTTTAACAGATCGACTAATTTTTGAAATATTATTATTATAATTAAATATTGTGGACTTGGAGAGTATAGCGTACGCTGCATGACATAAATGCGTATCTCGATTTTACGAAATTATTCTAGAGATAAAAAAGAATACGCTATTTTCGTACAGTTAACAATAAAAATAAGGTTTTAAACCTATATTATCTTAAGAAGTAATAGAAATTAATTATTCCAAAATCTATTATAATGTGAATAAGTATTTCTTAAAAAAAAAGTCTCAAAATATCGATATAAGTAGACGGTTTTGCAATGAAGACAAACAATATGACGTTATTTCCACTAGTTTGTAATAATTAAGTACATTTTTTGAACAAATATTATGCCATACATTTTTTTTTGTTTAAATAATTATGGTCTTTTTATATAATAAGAATTGATTACTCTTGACTAATACTTTTTAAAATTAAAAAATAAAAATATTCAACTAAAAAAAAAAAATACTAAAATATCATGTATACGTATTTTTGTGGCTTTTAGAGTTAAATATTTTAAAATTTAAACACAAGTATTTTTTATACATATAACACACATATATATATATATATATTGTTTATTACTGTTTTAACAAATTAATTTTCTTTTGATAAATTTCAACTTCATAATGATTACACTTTTTCTTATAAATATACAATGACGTCATAAATATATTCTTGTTACACTAAAATATTATACAGGGTGTTCAGTAAGTCAGGAAACGGGTATCTTGTTCTCATTGTTACAAACAATGAGAACAAGATACCCGTTTCCTGACTTACTGAACACTCTGTATGTTTCATATTGTTACTCATTTACCATCATAAGTCTTGAAGCATAAAATATATGTCCCTGCAATTTTCAATAAATCCCGTGGGGAGATCTGAACCTTTTCTATTTTCTTTTGAGATTTGGTTTCATGTAAACTTATCTAGTTCTAATAACTGTTTATATTTGCATTCACCAAATTCAAATTATTCCACCGTGTTCAAGGTAAAAAAAAATTGGTGAAATATAGATTTACTTAATTTAAATATAAATATTATAGAAAAGTATTATATTATATAACCAAAAATAGTAATTTTTTCGATATTTAGAGATAATTTTTTTTTTGTCATATCAAACACTATGTCGGTTTATTATTACACAACAAATAAAATAATAATTTTAATATTCATATAAGATTATTGATTTAACTTTAATGTAAAAGTTTAGTCTAATTTTTTTAAGTTAAGTTTAAAAGCTCAAAATAACAGGTTAAATTTGTCGCAGCTATTTTAAATTTTTTAAAAATCTTTAATATACTATTAAAATAAATTAAAAATTTAATTTATTAAAAATTAATTAAAAAAAAAAAAAAATTATGAATTTTAAAATTTGTAGTTTATACTATAACTAGTAAAAACTACATGTTTTATTATATTTATAATAATATAATAATTATATTTATAATAATATAATAAATATAATAATTATATTTTATTTATTAAAAATCATATTTTCATGTATTTTTTAAACATGCCATAGATTTTCCTAAAATTGGTGGTAAATCTAATAGACTATTGAGAATTAGTTATTTTAATATTTATGCAAATAAGAACCTTCAATAAATTGTTAACTTATTTTTATATTTTGTATAAAATATTTAAGTTATACCTATAAATAAAAAAATTATGTAAATTAATATAATACTCTATTATAAATTAACTAAATAAAGAACAATTTTTTTTCGTTGTAAAAACTAAATTATACAAGAAAATTATTTAATTTACAAGTAATGCATAAAGTCAAGTCAAAAAATGTACAATTTTTTAATTTGCTAATCATTGTTATGCATTAATAACAATTACTATTCATTGTAATTTTTTATGAAATTAATTTAATGGAAATTAATTTTTTAAGAATCTCTTGTGAAATATTAGTTACTTTACAAGGGATTCATAAATGTATATTAGTTTAGCTGATTTACATTTTTATGATTCAAAAAAGTGTCGAATCCAATCTTTGAATCTAATATATGTAACTGCTAGTTATTAGAATAACACACAGTTAGATCTATACAACTCAGGGATCAAAAAGCACGACTAGCTCTTAACATAGACCTTGCTCTTATACATAGGCTTTTTAATAAATTTACATTATAAATCGTTGGATTAGCTTACAAAAACATAATGTTTAATTATCTCCGAATAACGTTTTCAATAAACAGTTATCAAAATATGAAAGTTCAAAAAGTATGTTTATAATCTAAGTATTATTAGTTTTAGCATCACAATTCCGGATGATGTTATAAAACTTGTCAAAAACATTATTTTATTTGTTTATTAGATTTTACTTAGATTTAATTTAAACATAGATATATAATGTAATGTACACGTTGATATATTAAAATAAAATAATATATATGTTTATACCATAGCATTTATTGATAAAATTACGTGCTAATGATACAAAGTGTTTAATTTCCAATATCTTAAATTTTATAGTGTAACCATTAATTAATAAATAACACATAATATGATGGAATGTCAGATACTTAACATTGTTTCAACTATCTAGAAAAAATAGTTTTAGTTTATATTCAATTATTATTATATTATATTTAAATTTATTTATAGTACACTTTAAAATACATAAAAACATTATTTTGTGTTATTAAAATTCTTATATTCGATAAACTCACATAGCGACCTATTATAGAAATATTATTTTACTTACATTATTCAGTAAAATGGTATAAAGTTAAATTAATAAATAATATATTACTTATAATATATTATATATGACATAATTTTTTTATTATTTATTATGCCATTTTTATTTGGTATTTTATAGTATCACAATTAACATTATTTATCAAATTTTCATTTCAAAAACACATACTTACTGGTATGTAACACATTATTTGTATTTACATTAAAAATTAGTAAAAGGCTATTAGTAATAGTTATAAAATTAATAACAAGTTATAATTTTATAAATACATGTTAAATAAAATATAGTTTTAAATAGGTAATTCAAATTTATAACTCGATAACAGTTAAAATTTGCTTTTTAGTAAAATACTAAATCTGAATTGCATGTAAATATAACGTTTTATATAAGTATCTAAGACAACAGTAAGTAAAATTAAACTTCATATTAACGTAAAGAAAATTTATCGATATGACTATATTTTGTTTCATAACACTTTTAATATGTCTTCATATTGGTAAAAGCATTATCGTAGAATACTTGCGTGACGAAAAAAATTTGGAAATAGTGTATAATAATTTAATGCAATTTGATTTTGGAATTCCACAAATAGATCACCTTAAAAAAATTGCAACATCACCAAAAAATTTAATAAAATTGACACGAAATAATTTACTAAAACAAGCAATTGTAGCTAGAGTAAAAGATTTAGAATGTGGAATTAAAATAATGAGTTTGTCTGTAATATTAGTGACTGAAATAGAAATAAATTACATTGAACTAAAAAATAGAATGGATGTAATACGGTTGCATTATGTACCAAGATTTTGTCAAACTACTTACAAAATGTTAAGAATACTTTATAATTTGGGATTGAAAAATCTCTTGGATATTTGGATGTTTGCAATGATTTTCTGTGAAGCCCCATACAGGACTGTTGATAATGCCTTACAAGATTTAAAGAAAGCGAGAGATCTGATATATCAAAAACTTAAAAAATCAACTATGACTTGCAGTGTAGAAAGCATACATGACATTACAAATCCACAACATTTGATGCATGATAAATACATAAAATTAAATTCAGGTTCAATTACAAATTTTACAGAAGTTTATCATATGGAGAGAGATATTTGCAATGAAGTTATAAATGCTTTGTCTATGTATGACGAGTCTTCTATCATTTCAAAAAATAGTCATAAAATTTATAGAAATAATTTATATTTATGTTATAATGATGTTCTAAATATATACCTAAATGATGCTGTAGGTTATTTACAGAACAATTATGGAAACAATATAGAATGGGGAAATGCTATTAACATGATCAAGACATCAATGGAAGAAGCCAGAAGTGTCAAAAAAATATTAAATAGATTTGAAAGTATAAAAATATTGCACACTCAATTTTATGCTCAAATGAATATTATATTCTCTCGGCTGATGGCGACTCATATTTTAATGATTTGTGACAAAATAGCTAATAAAAGAAACGAATTCATGACTGAAGACGGTATGCAAGATTTTGTATTAGATGCAAACTATAAAATTAAACAAAAGATTATTTTATTTACAAATTTAACTGGTTATTCTAAAAATAATTATTTTAATAATTTAAAAAACTATTTTTCTTCTGATGTGTATACATTTTGTGAACAAAAATACTTCCAGATAAATACAATAAAAATACAGCTTAAAGAGTTATGTCTAATGTTCGGAAACGAATGTAATGCAACTAAAACATTGGAAACAAATTCTATTGATTTTGATGAATCTGAATAAGTTGTATCAAAATGTTAAGAATATTGAATTAGTAGAAAAGACAAGTCTTATCGATAATGAGGATGAATTTATTTTTGTAGATAATACTTATCGCTTGTATAAAATTGTTGATATATTTTTGAAACATTTAAGTTTTATTTTATCAGGCGTAGACAACGATTTAATAAATGAAATGCTATGTCTTGATGTTGATGATTAGCTGTATACATTCCACTTATAAAAATGAGCATGGCATATTATTCGTAATAACATTAGTAATATTTTTTTTTGTTTGATACTTGATGTTTATTTTTATTTTAATGTTGTAGTATAAAGTTTTACTAAAATTATTTGATTTTTACTAAAATTATAGCGTTTTGATATAGGAAATTTTTTTCTACAAATAACTATTAATATTTATTCTATATCTTTAAATAATATAATGTGTTCTTATTTATTAATTTTTTTTTTTTTTAATTTATTTAGTTTGATTATGGAAACATTTTTTATAAAAAATTAATTTACTTTAAAAAAACTGAAAATTGATAGACAATAAAGTTATTTGATTGATTACTAAGACAATTTGTTATAAACAATACGGGAACTACGTATATTACACTATTATATATATAGTAAAAATTACATTAAAATATTAAACTCTGAAATCGAAGTTATTTGTGATATAAAATATTTGTCGTGTAAAAGCTATGGTATATTTTTATTCAAGTAGCATGAGATGGTCGATGATATACTCTTTTTATTTTTTAAGAAATTTGAGAAGGATAGTAATTTGTTAGACAATAAATCTAACTTAACAATATACTAATTTTTGATTAAGTATTATAGTATTTTGCACTAATACATTAATGCAATATTTATGATAAGAGATTTAGGCCATTTTTATTAGGCTTACTTGGAAAAGTATTGTCGAGGGCAGCATTATAATTACATTAAATCGATAGTAAAAAGCCATAATTTTAATTAACTTAAGTTTAATTTATATTTAAAAAATCCGATATTTGAAATTATAGTAAATATAACTTGCATATCTGTTATATTAGGAATATACATTATAAGATGATATTGCAGTATTATTGGTGGACTAAAAGGCTATTGGCTCAGAGCCACAATAATTGTGATGTTCTAGATATATAGCAAATATTTTCAATGTTCCATAAAAAAAAAATGGTTTAAAATCAGTTATACAAGCCAGATTGTGTTAATCATAGAGGCCCAAAAAGCATTTTGTCCCTTTCCAGTCTGCTTCAGGTTATCATATTGTTATATAATCATTATTAGTGTACATTATATGTTACTTTTATTTATAATTTCATAACTTAAGAATGTAAAAAACTTAATTTTTATGATACTTTAAAGGTTGTTTTAGGTTTTGAGATTGACCTAAGGATATGTACTCGTTATTTTACAGAGACATGGCACTTTATTACATTGCCTACTCCACAACAAAATTGTTCATCAATATTCTTCTTCTTTGCCTTAATCCCTACCACTTGGGGTCGGCCAGTCTTATCCTAAATTTCCACTTGACACGATCTCCCACATCCTCTACGCTCAGATCAGATGTCCTCATATCGCATTCAATAACATCTCTTCATCTCTTTTTTGGTCTTCCTCTAACTCTTCTTCCTTCAACATTCATTTCTATAACTGTTCTTACGGCTTCCGATTCTTCTCTTCTCATAACATGACCAAACCATCTAATTCTATTTTCTCTCATCTTATCCATGATTGACGCTACACCTATACTCCCTCTTATATGCTCATTTTTTATCTTATCTTCTCTAGTCACTCCACTCATCCATCTACGCATTCTCATCTCTGCTCTACTTTCTTCATGCCTACTCCAAACAAAATTGTTCATCAATAACTACTTAAAAATTAAATCAAATCTAATAAGAAGTAATAGAAAATAACTTTTTATATATATTATTTATAATTTTTTTTATATTTTAAGTTTATGAATATTAACACGCGAACAATAATTAAAAAAAATAAATTATATTATATTGCTGTGCTTATTTAAATCACACACTCATCAATGTACCGCTGTAGAAATATTAATCAGCTATTAGCAGCACTATTAATAATATAATAAAATGCAATACATTTAAGAAATGTATAACCACTATTGTAGCACTATTGTATTCTAATAATCAGTCGTCCTAAACGGTTATAAAATTACCCGTGAAAAAAATAAGACAAATTGAAAATAAATATAAGGTTTAAAAATACAACTAATCTTAAATATAATATAATAATAAATAATCTGCGCACGCAATCACTCTATTTATACTTACTTCTAATAACCAGAATTAACCATTAATCTTACGATACTTAGAATTATTATTAAATCTAATTTTTAATAACAAAATAACTTAGCTAAAAATGAATAAATATATTGATCTATAGCATGGAGGTATGGCCAAAACAGAAAAGAAACACACTTATCATATGTGCTAGGACATTAAAGTAGCTAAAGCTCACTGGGCCCAAAATTGCACTTAATTGATTTCAGTATATTAATTTAAATTACGCTTCAATAGTATAAGGACTAATGGATTATTTACTCCGAATTTAAACAAACTACGCTTTGGATACCAATGTTCTCCTAAACAGACTCCTAAAATCGCGGTTGGCCTGACTAACTTAGGGAATGTAAAAGAATGTCCTATAACTTTATTAGTTATAGAAACCAAAAAAAAGAGGATTTGTATATAACAACAATATTAATATATAATTAATAATCAAGTTATGTTTGGGCATCCCCACTTGCATTACTAATAAACCACTAAATATTACAATGAAAATGAATACATGTAAAAGATTTATAAGTATCGTAATACTATCATATCATTATACTTAACCCAACTATGCCACGTCACCACTGTGCCGCGACCACCCTGTGCTGGGGTTTTTTTTTTGTGCCTGTGAAGGCTCAATCTCATCTCTCGCTGGACTGAGTTTGATGGACAATACGTTCAATAAAAGATTATATATCGTATCTAGTCAAAGACATTACCCTCAAAAATTGAAATAATTTCTCTCATTCCTCGTAAATGGAAGAAATCTCCAAACAAGTTACAAATTTAAAAAACCCAGCATAGTAGTAGCATAGCGAAATGTCAAAAGATCACAAATCGTATCTAATTGAAAACATTACCCTTAAAAATTGAAAAAAATTCCATCGTGGCTCGTAACTTGGGGAAATTTTGTTATTTTTTTCACTTTTAGCTTCGATGCGAAGCGAAGAAGATATTGGTTTTACTATGATGTTTTTTTTTGTATCTGTTTCCACTTTTTCTCAAATCTCACCCAAACGATTTCTTTCAATGATAAGTCAAAAGATCACAAATCGTATCTAGTCGAAGACATTATCCTGAAAAATTAAAAAAAATTCTATCGTTCCCCGTAAATGGAAGAAACCTCCAAAAAAATTACAAATTTAAAAATGGCTAATTTTCGAAATTTTTTAAATTTTTTATTCTTAAAACTGCCATAACATTTTTAAAAATGATCAAATCAATATAATGTTGTTTTATATAGATACCTATCATTTTGTATATTTTTTTTATAAATTTGACCTTTTACCTGCCCAAAGGGGGGATTTAAAATTGCAACTTTTTCAACTTAACTTTTGAAAGTGTTCCGGAAACTCTGACACTTTTGTATATATCTTAAATTAAAGATAATATAATATACTTTATTATGGAAAAAAAAAATTTCGGACTTTATTTTGTCTTAACGGTGAAAATAGTTACCGAATGCTATTTGTTTAGTACGAGGCAGTTAGACCGTAGGACGGCTAGTTGTTCATCGCTCTAAAATGCCGTTTTACGCTAAGCCTGTTTAAATCGTTATTATTGATGCGGGAGTGGATCACCTAAAGGATGACGGCTAACGATATATCCAATAAGTAACGAGAGTAGACAATATTTAAATCACAAATGAACACATATATTAGAAATTCCTCAGAGAGTATCTTAAATTTAAGGGGTAACGGGGGGCTCTTAAATACTAGTGGCCGGCGAAGCGCCATAAAACAAAATAGTTAATATCAATTAAAACAAACAATAAATAACATTAAAAATAATATAAAATCAGCTGAACAGATGAAGTTGTTGATAATGATGAGTGAACTGTATGAGATCTTGTGGTAATGGTGTCGAACATCTGAGTATGACCAGTCAGAGTGTAAATCCAAGTACGTAATGGCAGATGAGAACAGACCGCGAAAAAGCGACTAAGCCAATGAAGATATTTAGTGATGGTCAGGGCCCAATCACTAGTGGCATGCAAGGGCATGTAAACTTTGAGCACAAGAGTACAATAAACAAATAAAAGAATAACGGCGTACAATGGTCGAACAATTTACCATTCAAGCGAAGCACTTGTTACAGAAAAATTATGACACAAAAACAATTGATTGACTGACTTACGACAATGAACTGTACACGGATGAAAACCGACACGGAGGCATCGATTTGCCGTGCTGGGTGGGCAAGGGGGTGAGTAAAGCAAGACGCAGGTGAACAGCTGTCCCACGAAATAATATAACCAATGATCTTTGTAACAACTGGTCAACTAGATCCTTCTAAAGGCGTTCTGTATCATACACTATTTTTGTGTGGAAATTCTCGATTTTATATTTTTAAATTTATAATGCTATAACTTATTGAATAGTGTATGGATCAATACAATTTTTTTATGAGAAATAATATTTATATCCCTCTTTCATTCGACATACTTTATCTTAATCAAGATATGAATAAGGAAATAGCAGATAAAATAGCTTTTGGAATAATTCACCAATTTTTTAAAATTAAACATTATCTTATGATTTGCATCGAAGCGTTTTTTATGATAGTGATTTTAATCACTGTCAGATATCATTATATGGAGGAAATCTCCAAACAAGTTACAAATTTAAAAATCGCTAATTTTCTACATTTTTTCTATTTTTTTTTACTTAAAACTTTTTTAAAAATGATCAAATCAATATAATGTTTTTTTATTTAAATACATGAGGTATTTAGCTATCATTTGGTATATTTTTTTTTTTATAAATTTGATCCTTTACCTGCCTACAGGGGGGGATTTAAAATGACAACTTTTTTACAAAAGATTAATTTTTTCAACTTAACTTTTGAAATAGTTCCGGAAATACTGTCACTTTAATATATATCTTAAATAAAAGCATATGCAATATACTTTATTATGGAAATAAAAAATTGTCGGACTTTATTTTGTCTTCACAGTGTAAATGGCTACTGTATGCTATTTTTGTGTTGAAATTCTCGATTTTATATTTTGAATTTTTAAAATTATAATGCTATAACTTATTGAATAGTATATGAATCAATACAATTTTTTTATGAGAAATAATAATTATATACTTCTCTCATTCAAAATACTTTTTTTTTTAATCATATCATTTTCTTATATACAGAGGGTTCAAAACTTAAAAATTCATATAGAAAATATAACTTTTTCAACTTATTTTTAATTTAAATATCTTTATTGTTTATTTATATATAACCTAAAAATAAAATATAAATATTTGTTATATTAATTAGAAGGATTTTGTTATTATTTAGGCCATATGTGACACTGCAATTGCAAATTTCGCACAAAAATAGGTTTAGGAAAGTATATCTTGATCTCGGATGAAAATTCCTTGTAGACCAGTGAATTTATTTATGAATAAAAAACAATTTTTTTTGCATTAAGACATTCGACTTATATATACGTTTACCATAAAAGTAATAACTACTTTATAATTGTTTATAATTTCTCCGTAAAAATTACAATACTAATTTATTAAATGTCAATTTCATACTAATTTAATTGCTATAACAAATATTTATACATATATTTTATTTTTATTCAAAAAACTACTAATCAGGATATAATTAAGGAAAAAGGAGTTGGTGTTGCTTTTGTAATTATCCACCATTTTTTTAGACTTAAACACTATCAACAGATTTGCATCAAAGTGTTTCTTATGATAATGATTTTAATCACTTTCAGATATCATATATACTTATCCCAACTATGCCATATCCACACTGTGCCGCTGTATTACCGTTTTTAGAATTATCCTTTATAAATTATAGGGGTGTCAGTTTTATTTTTTCAAAGACAATAATATTACATATTTGACTAACTTATATAAGAGGATTTATTAGACAAAGAATTGGTGGGTAACAATGGATTGATAATAACTTTGTGAACAGTAGTTTAGAAGTTATTAACATTTTTATACCTTGATGGATGAGGAGTATGCATGAGAAATGTTAAATCATGGAAATAGTAATACCTACGTCATTTCCACAGTTTTTAATGATAAAATCCTTATAACTTTGAACTACTTTAATTAAATTTGATATTAATCCATTAAAAAAAAAAAAAACTTATACTTATACACTTATAAATTAAAGGTATGCTAAAAGTAATTAATAACTGATAAATCAACAAAACTATAAATACAGTTAACATATATATATATATAGTATGTCGTATATATATATATATAGTTTTATGTACAGATAATGTGACACAAAAATTTTAACAATACAATCATAATTGATATTTATACTAAACACCTTTTTAAAAACATAACAATAAAAAAATTCAATTAATTGAAACAAACAGTAAACACTATAAATTTTCTTTGAGAGGATTTTTTCATAATTTATATTAGAATAATATCATACAAATTTGATTTTTTTATTTTAAAACTATATCCGTTAGCACAAGTGTGTAACACATTTTTCATTCTTCATATTGCAGATAAGTAAACTTTGGTTAGAATTAGATAAATTAGGTTATATATTTTTATATATATTTACACATTTTTATACAATTTTACACATCTTACACATATTTAATGGCGCTTTCGAAGGCCAATATTTTAAATGTTAGTTCAACAGTAGTTTCACAATAAGGGCACTCTATCACTTCAAAAATTTGACTATTACTAACAAAAACTTCTTATATATAATAATTATGATAATGGTATACTGATATATATATGATATGTAATATAGTATATATAATATTATGATATAATAAGATTAGTATAAAATGATAATGGAAAATGTTAATATCAAACCGATAATAGTTAAATATGATTTGAGGTAACGTTTGTACAATACTGTTTAAATACATTCAAAGGTATGAAAAAAACCTCTGACTCCTTAAGTCATTATAATTTCACACATTTGCATTCACTAAATTAGATAGTGTATATCTAAGACAATCTTATTATATTTTCTATTTCTAAGGCTTCTTAAATATGTACATTTCTAAGGCTTCTAAAATTATATGCATTTCTAAGACTTCTTAAAATATAGTAATTATACAATTTTCTGACAGCTTATTAATCTTAACAATACTATTTTTTTATTCCCTAAAAATTTTCAATTTAATAATGTAAATTTCAAACTTGAAGTTGAGTTAAAAGTTATGATAACAAATTCAACTTTTAGCTTCGATGCGAAGCGGAGAAGGTATTAATTTTACTATGATGTGTTTTTTTTTTTTTTTATGTCTGTTGCCACTTTTTCTCAGCTCTCACTGGACCGATTTCTTTCAAAAATACGTCAAAAGATCACAAATCGTATCTAGTTGAAGACATTACCCTTAAAAATTGAAAAAAATTCCCTCGTTCCCCGCAAATGGGGGAAATATCCAAAAAAATTACAAATTTAAAAATCGCTAATTTTCGAAATTTTTTCACTTTTTTTTCTTAAAACTTCCATAACTTTTTGAAAAATCAACAAATCAACATAATTTTTTTTTATACTAAAACCTTAGATATTTACCTTTCATTTGATATCATTTTTTTGAAAATCTATCACTTAACCTGCTCATTGGGGGGGATTTAAAATGGCAACTTTTTTACAAAAATTAATTTTTTCAACTTAATTTTTGAAAATGTTCCGGAAATACTGCGTCCTTTAAACATATATCAAATTAAAGCTTATTTTATGTACTACAAAATGAAAAAAAAAAATTTGTCCCGACACTTTTTTTTCTACATTTAAACGGCTGCCGTAGTTAAAAAAACACTATTTTTGTGTTAAAATTTTCGATTTTCGATTTTAAATTTTCAACTTAAAAATGCTCTAACTTTTTGAAAAATGTATATATCAGCACAAATTTTTTTTTTCTAAATACATTATAAGTAAATTTTTCATTTGCCATACTTTTTATTAAAATTGGACAATTTCCCCTTATATAAGGGGCGTTCAAAACTTAAAATATTGTAAAAAACATATCTTTTTCAACTGAACTTTTGAAAATGTTCCGGAAATACTGCGTCCTTTAAACATATATCAAATCAAAGGTTATGTTATATACTATCAAATGAAAAAAAAAAATTTGTCCCGACAATCTATCTTCTATACGCAAATGGCTACCATATTGAAAAATATACTATTTTTGTATGATAATTATGGGTTTTGTATTTTATTTTAATAGAAGTTGATGTTGCTTTTGCAATTATCCATCAATTTTTTAAAATTAAACACTATCTACAGATTTGCATCGAAGCGTTTCTTATGATAGTGATTTTAATCACTGTCAGATTAAATCTATACTGGACCCTACTATGCAATGTCTCCACTATGCCGCGACCCCACTGTGCTACCGTTTATTTTTTTTTTTATATTATAACCTTTAAAATAATCAACTTCAAAATACCAAAAAATAGATTAAAAATTATATTATGCACTGATTATTTTTAAAATATTAAAAATCTAAATCTGTAATAATTTAAAAATAATTTTTTTGCGTTTTTAATTATTTTTTTATTGTAATAAATCATTTCAAAAGAAATATTAATAATTTCTTTATAACTCTTGGTGTTTAAATAGATGATACAATTGAAATATTCAGAACTCTTTTTCTTATAATAAGTTTTGCGTCATTCTCCGAAAAGATATTAAATTATTAAATATTTATTTCATACTACGTTTAATTGCTTCAATAGATATTTATTCATAAATTATACTTATAAAGCAACTACTAATAGGGACTAATGATAGTAATAGGAGTTAATTTTTCTTTAAGAATAATCAACCAATTTCTTAAAATTAATGATAATCTACAAATTTGCATCGAAGAATTATTTATGATAGTGATTTTAATCACTGTCGGATATCATCTATACTGGACCCAACTATATCACGTCCCTACTGTGCCACGACCCTATTGAGCAGGGTTTTATTTTTATAGTTTCCATGCAAAACTAAGAAGTTATTAGTGTTGTGATGTTATGCGTTTTTTGTCTGTCCATAGAAATTCTCAGCTCTCACTGAACCATATTTGATAATAAGTCAAAAGAACCGGTTTTTAATTGAGTTGAACTAATAGTCATCAAAAATTATAATTTTAAATTTAAAAATACTATAGTCAGATAGTTTCTCATTAAATTCCCATTTTTAAAAAAACAATTTAATTAGAGTTGTTTATTCCTGTGTTTATTATATTTGATTATTATAAATACAGTTTAATATGGGATTTTTAGATATATATGTGTGTGTGTGCGTATGTATGTGAATATATACAAATATAACATTTTGTTTTTAGAATAATTTTAGTGTCAATAAAAATTAAAAATATAATTGAAGTAACAATAATGCACAATGACGTCTCAAATATATATATATTTATTTAAAATTAAACAGAAGAAAAAAAAGAAAAATATAAATAAGTATTTTTATATTAGATATAAAAAAAATGTGTCAGTGTACGACGTGTCATTGACGGATACAGATCATTTACGTAGGATGTCCAAAAGCAAGACAGAGCGTTCACCACCGATGCTTGGTGGTCGTCCGCACTCTAGTAGATAGACTTTGCACCCTAGTTAGATAGCGGAGGTACTCTAATCAGGCTGGACTCGCGATGTAATAAGGCGGCTGATGGAAGAGACGAGGTGACTATGTATTAAACGTATCGCAAAATATACAGTACCGTGTCAAATTCATATGCAGTTAAGATAAAAATGTAACATTAATCCCCTTAATATACCTAAACTATAACCACGGTAACAACATATTACTAAAATTTCTAGACAAATAATAGCAATTTGTACGGACAGAAAATAAGTTCAGAACTACTTGACAAAATCCATAAATGAATATAATTTCTGGCAGTAATAATAATTAAAAACAAATTATTTCAAATTATTCTTTTTAACAACTATCCTCTTAATAAATATATGAAAAGTAGTCATAAAACATCATAATTGAACTTTAAACTAAAGAAATAAATAGAATAAATATTTTAAAATAAACACCTATCTTAAAATAACAGTCTGTATAAATCTAAGCGCTTGGGAACACATGTTAAATAAAATATAGTTTTAAATGAGTAGTTCAAATTTATAACTCGATAACAGTTTAAAATTTGCTTTTTAGTAAAATACTAAAATCCGATAAATTGTATGTAAATATAACGTTTTATATAAGTATCTAAGTATCTAAGACAACAGCAAATAAAATTACACTTCATAATAATGTAAAGAAAATTTATCGATATGACTATAATTTGTTTCATACCACTTTTAATATTTCTTCATATTGGTCAAAGCATTATCGTAGAATACTTGCGTGACGAAAAAAATTTGGAAATAGTGTATGATAATTTAATGCAATTTGATTTTGGAATTCCAAAAATAGACCACCTTAAAAAAATTGCAACATCACCAAAAAATTTAATAAAATTGACACGAAATAATTTACTAAAACAAGCAATTGTAGCTAGAGTAAAAGATTTAGAATGTGGAATTAAAATAATGAGTTTTTCTGTAATATTAGTGACTGAAATAGAAATAAATTACATTGAACTAAAATTTAAAAGGTATGATAAACCACTGATAATGATGTTTATTGAAGCAAGAATTTGGAAAACTGTTTACGATATGTTAAGAATACTTTATAACTTGGGATTGAAAAATCTTTTGGATATTTGGATGTTTGCAATGTTTTACTGTGAATCACCATACAGTTTTGATGCTAAAGCCTTACCAGATTTAAAGAAAGCGAGAGATCTGATACATCAAGAACTTAAAAAATCAACTATGACTTGCAGTGTAGAAAGCATACATGACATCACTAATCCAAAACATTTGTTGCATGATAAATATATAAAATTAAATTCAGGTTCAATTACAAATTTAACAGAAGTTTATGATATCGAGAGAGAAATTTTCAATGAAGTTATAGATGCTTTCTCTATATATGACGAGTCTTCTATTATTTCAAAAAATAGTCATAAAATTTATAGAAATAATTTATACTTATGTTATAATGATGATCTAAATATATACCTAAATGATGCTGTAGGTTATTTACAGAACAATTATGGAAACAATATAGAATGGGGAAATGCTATTAACATGATCAAAACATCAATGGAAGAAGCCAGAGGTGTCAAAAAAATATTAAATAGATTTGAAAGTATAAAAATATTGCACACTCAATTTTATGCTCAAATGAATATTATATTCTCTCGGCTGATGGCGACTCATATTTTAATGATTTGTGACAAAATAGCCAATAAAAGAAACGAATTCATGACTGAAGACGGTATGCAAGATTTTGTATTAGATGCAAACTATAAAATTAAACAAAAGGTTATTTTATTTACAAATTTAACTGGTTATTCTAAAAATAATTATTTTAATAATTTAAAAAATTATTTTTCTTCTGATGTGTATACATTTTGTGAACAAAAATACTTCCAGATAAATACAATAAAAATACAGCTTAAAGAGTTATGTCTAATGTTCGGAAACGAATGTAATGCAACTAAAACATTGGAAACAAATTCTATTGATTTTGATGATCTGAATAAGTTGTATCAAAATGTTAAGAATATTGTATTAGTTGAAAAGCCAAGTCTTATCGATAATGAGGATGAATTTATTATTGTAGATAATACTTATCGCTTGTATAAAATTGTTGATACATTTTTGAAACATTTAAGTTTTATTTTATCAGGCGTAAACAACGATTTAATAAATGAAATGCTTTGTCTTGATGTTGATGATTAGCTGTATACATTCCACTTATAAAAATGAGCATGGCATATTATTCGTAATAACATTAGTAATATTTTTTTTTGTTTGATACTTGATGTTTATTTTTATTTTAATGTTGTAGTATAAAGTTTTACTAAAATTATTTGATTTTTACTAAAATTATAGCGTTTTGATATAGGAAATTTTTTTCTACAAATAACTATTAATATTTATTCTATATCTTTAAATAATATAATGTGTTCTTATTTATTAATTTTTTTTTTTTTTAATTTATTTAGTTTGATTATGGAAACATTTTTTATAAAAAATTAATTTACTTTAAAAAAACTGAAAATTGATAGACAATAAAGTTATTTGATTGATTACTAAGACAATTTGTTATAAACAATACGGGAACTACGTATATTACACTATTATATATATAGTAAAAATTACATTAAAATATTAAACTCTGAAATCGAAGTTATTTGTGATATAAAATATTTGTCGTGTAAAAGCTATGGTATATTTTTATTCAAGTAGCATGAGATGGTCGATGATATACTCTTTTTATTTTTTAAGAAATTTGAGAAGGATAGTAATTTGTTAGACAATAAATCTAACTTAACAATATACTAATTTTTGATTAAGTATTATAGTATTTTGCACTAATACATTAATGCAATATTTATGATAAGAGATTTAGGCCATTTTTATTAGGCTTACTTGGAAAAGTATTGTCGAGGGCAGCATTATAATTACATTAAATCGATAGTAAAAAGCCATAATTTTAATTAACTTAAGTTTAATTTATATTTAAAAAATCCGATATTTGAAATTATAGTAAATATAACTTGCATATCTGTTATATTAGGAATATACATTATAAGATGATATTGCAGTATTATTGGTGGACTAAAAGGCTATTGGCTCAGAGCCACAATAATTGTGATGTTCTAGATATATAGCAAATATTTTCAATGTTCCATAAAAAAAAAATGGTTTAAAATCAGTTATACAAGCCAGATTGTGTTAATCATAGAGGCCCAAAAAGCATTTTGTCCCTTTCCAGTCTGCTTCAGGTTATCATATTGTTATATAATCATTATTAGTGTACATTATATGTTACTTTTATTTATAATTTCATAACTTAAGAATGTAAAAAACTTAATTTTTATGATACTTTAAAGGTTGTTTTAGGTTTTGAGATTGACCTAAGGATATGTACTCGTTATTTTACAGAGACATGGCACTTTATTACATTGCCTACTCCACAACAAAATTGTTCATCAATATTCTTCTTCTTTGCCTTAATCCCTACCACTTGGGGCCGGCCACTCTTATCCTAAATTTCCACTTGATACGATCTCCCACATCCTCTACGCTCAGATCAGATGTTTCGAGATTCCTCTCGTTCATTTGCTATTTCTTCCGGGTTTTCAAGTATCCTAAAATTCTGGTTGGGCATGTCTATCCACATTTCCTTCGGTCTGCCCAATAGTCTCTGGCCTTTTGGTTTTCAATTTAGCGCATCCTTCATTATGCCATTCGATCTCCGTACGTATCCAAGCCAGCTCATTTTTCTTCCTTTAAATTTTTGTATAATGTCCTCTTCTCCTAACAGGTCTTTAATTTCATTATTGGATCTTATTTCCTATTCACTTGTTTGATTATTTTTTGGGGACCAAAAATGCGTCGTATGAATCTCCTTTCTAGAAATACTAGTTCTCTTTCGTTCTCATTTGACATTGGCTACGTTTCGCGTATAAAATTATTGGTCTAATTAATACCTTGTATAATCTGATTTTTTAATTTTTTTGATAATATATTGGACTTGAAGGTTTTTGTGACGCGCAATAACATCTGTTTCCATATTTTAATCTCAGGTTTATTTCTTCGTGGTATTTATTGTGACTACTTTTATCCACTCCCAGATATTTAAAGCTTTCTACTTTTTCGAAACAATAATTTTCAATATCAAAATTTCTGTTTTTGTGACTGATTTCGCTGGTATAACGAACTGTTCCATGCTTTTCCACAGTGATTTTCTCTTGATAGAATCGTATACCTGCTTAAAATCTATAAACAGTAAGTGTAATGGCTTATTATACTCGTAATGTTTTTCTATTAGCTGTCTTAGTGCGTGATCAACTGTATATTTTCCTAGTTTAAAGCCGCATTGGTATTCACTTACTATTTCTTTCGTATATGGTTTTAATCTATTTAAGATAACATTTGATAATATTTTATAAGCCGCATTGAGTAACGATATACACCTATAATTATGACAGTCTTCTGGATCCCCTTTTTTAAATATGGAGTATATTACTGCTACCTTCCATTCTTTTGGTATCTGTTCTTGTTTCCATATTTTTTTAATTATTTCCCCTTCCTTTTTTATAAGTTCGGCTCCTATCATGTCTTCACCTAGAACTTTAGCTTCTTTAGCATTTCTATTGCTTCTTTATTTTCTTCCTTTCCTGGTATGCATGGGTATTGTTTTACAATTGTAAGTACAGAGTTATTCTACCCTTGGTCCTCTACTTCTGGTTGGTCCAACATTTCTTGGAAAACTCTTTTGAATTCTTCAGTAATGGCTTGTTCGCCTGTTATCAGTTCATTATTCTCATTTTTCATTATTGACACTTTTCGTTTATATGGTTTTCTTATATCGTTAGATTTTCTAAAAAATATTTTAGAATCTGTTAATAATCGTGAATGGACTGTTATCACAAGTAATAAAAACAGAGTATGAAGCTCTACCATGTGTAATATATATCAAATGTTGTTATAACCTAACTGCATGAGTAACCTACGCTGGTTAACCAGTAATACTATATGCGTTACGTCGTGTAGCTGAATCTGTGAATATTGTGCAAATAGCCCTTAACATGTCGTGGTACCCGCAGAGTACCATCGACACATAAGAGTAGAGTACCGCCTTGCACGAGTGCCCTAGACGTCAATCGACCACCGCAGTGCGCCGGCAACGATGACTATAAAACAGAAATAATTAAAATATAGTTAAGGCACCATACTCTAATTATTTCTTTCTGATTATGTGAATTATGCCTAATGTAGCTGTGCGCAGGTGAACTTATGCAGTTAACTTATTTAGAATTGCTCTAAATGTTACTCTAAATAATATTGTGTTATGTATAAATTTGTCTATTGTAGACAAATTTATTCTATGCAATAAAATAAAAACAAACTTACTTATAGTTAATGATCAAACACAAATTTGCTTTATTTAAGAAAATAATTTTCAACAAAAATAACTAAATAAATATGTAATATAAGAAAGTGGAATATCAGCTGCGTCCTTCTTCTTCTACTTGGTTCTGAAAACTGACCGTCGTTGAGACTACAAGCAACCCTCATTACCCTTCAGCCTGGTAGGTAGTACCGATCCCTTCTGTAACGCTAGGCAGTTGGTCAACCGGTCCGAACTACCTGCCTCTCTGTTCGCCGACAGAATCTTTGTAAGATTCTTCCATCGTTATGATCCGTTGTTGTTCTCACACTCTTTTTTCTCTTCTTATTATTCTTTTCATTTTTCTTTGTTCCTGGGCTAGTATTTTTTTATTTTCTATACTACTCTCCATAACCACCAAGGACTTTGCTTTATCTCTTTCTTACAGTTTTCATTGAACTATTGTTGGTCTTTTGACTGTAACATCTTTTATCGTTTTTCTTAATTATGACAAATGTTCTTGATATTATAGGTATAAGTTGTTGTTCATCTTGTCTTTTAATTTTTTTCTATATTCATAAGCTATCTATTCCTCCTTTAATTTATGTTTTAAATTTTAAAACTTAAATAGTTTTAAGTTTTTCTTTTTTGATTCCATTTTGTGGGTAGTTTTATATGCAGTTTTACCTTGACTAGAAAATGATCTGAATGACTACTCATCCCTCTGTAGCTTTTTACATCTTGTACACTATGTTTGAGTTTTTCAACCACCACAACTTGGTCTATCTGGTTTTTTTTTGTATGACCATCAGGCGACATCCAGGTTTGTTTATGTAATTCTTTGTTGGGAAACACGAATAAATGAGATAACTTTGCTCCTATTATCGTTGGATATTATGAGTAGGCTGTGTTTGTAGGTTTGAATATTTGTTCTTTATCAATTTTTGCGTTAAATTCTCCTATTATAATCTTTCTGGTCCTATGAGGTATACTGCCATCAATTCTTTCTAGTTGGTTTTAGAACTCTTCATTAGCTTGGTCCTCTTTATTCTTAGTTGGAACATGACAGTTTATTATTGCGATGTTTCCCTATTTACACTCCAACTGTAGGAGTCAAATTCTTTCGCTATGTGTTATGAAGTTTCTTACTAATGGTAATATGTTGTTGTTTACTATGAACTCAACGCCATATTCATGGCTTCGACCACAATTATAGAATATAGTCGCGTCACGAAATTTGATGTTCCCTACATTCGTCTATCTGATCTCTTTTATGGCTACTATTTCGCATCGATATCTTTATGCAGTGCGGATAGTACTGTCGTCATTGCTTCTGCTGCGTACATCATACGTATATTCCATGTCCCTAAAATAAACTTTTGCAATTTATTTGTCATCCGAAGCTTTGCTGTGTTTTGTTTCGGAACCAAGTTATTTTTATGAGTTGGGTGGTTAACCCCCTACGCCAACCCCCATTAATGGAGGGCCCAAGTTTTGAAGGATTTTTCCTCTCTCCTAACTGGGTACATTACTGAAACTAGCGAGGGGCTATTCCGGTGTTTTCCACACCGGGCGATGGGAACGCCACTTTCCTTACGCCATTACCTGCTGGAATCGTCCACCTGAGGTTTTTCGCCAGTAGGAACTCAGGACCTAGGGCTCACTACGTCCGTAGTACTAATTGCTTATTACTCTCTGAGGGGACGCTACATCTCTATTTCCTCTTATATGTTCGTTGCTTATCCTATCTTCTCTAGCAACTTCACTCAACCATATAAGCATTATCATCTCTGCTTTACTTTGAAAAATTACATATATATCAACTTATAATTTTATGGCCACAACGGAAAATGTACCTTTTATGGCGCCTAACAAAAATAAACGAAACTGATCGCCAACCTATTGAGCGAGACATTAAGTCGGACTGGAATAATATTTTAAAGAAAAAAAACTAACAATGTAAATAATTTAATTATTTTTATCAAATAAAAATAAACTTCAAGTATTATCTTATATTTCTAGTCACCATACAAAAAAAAATTATTCTTTTTAACCTTGCATAAATATATATTTAGGACAATAAAATTGTACACTTAGAAACATTAGTTTGTATCAACTGATCATTGAGTCGTTAACAGTCGATGTAAATCAAAACCTCGTGACTAAGTATTCACTTTACCATGATAAAATGGAATGACCTCAAACAAAAACCCGTTGTCCGTACCTTATAAACTTGGGGAAGATGATTTTTGAATGGTAAAAAAAATGAAATACATGAGTCGGTTAAAGGCAGAACACGCAAGAAAAATAGTTTATTATTCAGTTAAATGAAAGGGAATTTCTTAAAAAAAAAAAAAACAATTTAAGTTAATGCGAAGCAAAAAAACATAATGATCAAAAAACCTCGTCTGCAAATTAAAGGAAATAGAGAATAAAAAAACCCAGCACAGGGGGGTCGCGGCACAGTGGTAACGTGACATATTTGGATCAAGTATAATGATATCTGACAGTGATTAAAATCACTATCATAAAAAACGTTTCGATGCAAATCGTTAGATAGTGTTTAATTATAAAAAATAGGTGGATTATTCCAAAAGCAACATGATCTGCTAGTTCGTTATTAATATCCTGATTCAGATAAAGTATGTCGAATAAAAGAGGGATATAAATATTATTAATAAGTATATCGAATGAAAAAGAGATTATTAAAAATTATTATTTCTCATAAAAAAATTATGTTGATCCATACACTTTTCAATAAGTTATAGCATTATAAAGTTAAAAATAAAAAAATAAAATCGAGAATTTTCACACAAAAATAGCATTCGGTAGCCAATTTCACCCTGAAGACAAAATAAAGTCCAAAATTTTTTTTTTCATGATAAAGTACATTACATTAGCTTTAATTTAAGATATATATAAAAGTGTCAGACCTTCCGGAACATTTTCAAAAGTTAAGTTGAAAAAGTTAATTTTTTGTAAAAATGTTGTCATTTTAAATCCCCCCTATGGACAGTTAAAGGATCAGATATAACAAAAAAATATACCAAATGAAAGGTTATGATATCATGCATCCGTATAAAAAAAAGTATATTAATATGTTCATTTTTAAAAAAGTTATGGCAGTTTTTAGTAAAAAAAATTGAAAAAATTTTGAAAATTAGCGATTTTTAAATTTGTAATTTTTTTGGAGGTTTCCCCCATTTACGGGAAACGAGGGATTTTTTTTCAATTTTTAAGGGTAATGTCTTCGACTAAATACGATTTGTGATCTTTTGACGTATTGTTGAAAGAAATCCGTTCGGTGAGAGCTGAGAAAAAGTGGTAACAGACACAAAAAAAAAACACATCTTAGTAAAACCAATACCTTCTCAGCTTCGCATCGAAGCTAAAAAATTATACCTACAACTTTTTAGGAAAGAAATGGGGTGAAAGCCTCAGTGTGATCGACTAGCGTCAAACGTGGTACCCCCATTCTAGTCGACCATATGACTCCAATCTAACGAACTATTTGTTTGTAGTTTGGCCATTACTTACAAGATATTGGGATACCATGAGTTAAAGAACGTACCACTATTCATATCACATTGTCAGTAGAATATTCACAAAAACAAATATTTACAAAGTTTTATAAAATACATTAACATGACAGGTGGTGATGTGACACTCCTGTCATGTTGAGGGACCTAAAAAAAATGGAGACACATACAAAGAAATAATAAAAAAAATCATCACACGTCCTTATGCCACGACGCACTAAAAAAAAAACAAAATTCTGACTCAAAACATTATAAAAAAAACTATACATTACCAGCCCCGAAGAGCTGAGGAATTGGAGGTCGATTCAGTCGACGCCGTAGAACCAAAAATATCACATATTAAACATAGCGGACACTCATATAAAATACAATAAAAAAAATATATAATATTTAAATAAGTTGCAGTGCACTCAACTAAAAATAAAACTACAGCGTATCGAACCGGTCGACTGACAAAGGTGACAAGAAGTACCAAGCTTTGAGAGGGGTTAAGGTTAGTCGAAAATTACGGAAACCAAGATAACAAAATTATTTATCCCACACTGGACAATGTAATATACAATAATACGTTTAGTGGCGTTCAAGTGCATCGGAGAACTAGAAAGAGAGTGGAGAGTAAAGTGTACAAAATTTGATACCTCCTAACCTGTTTGTCGATGTAGCATTTATGACACATCTAACACAGATAACAACATGCTTTGTCTTACTCCTTTATTCTTAAACCCTTTTTTTAAAGAGCTAATCTCCACACCTCTAGCTTTGATTAATACCGTCATTATTTTCTCCTACTAATACTATATTGTATGCAAACCATGGCACCTCTCCTTGTAGTTCTCTGATAATTTCAACCATCACTATAGAAAACAAGTAAGGGAATAAAGAAGAATCTTGGTGTACTCTTGTGACTCTTACCCTAAAACCTTCTGATACTCCTCTTACACTTTTTAACCTGGTACAAGTCCCATCATACATATCCTCTATTATATTAATGTACCTTTTCGGAACTCTTTTTCTCATTAATGCCCACTTTAAAACCTCTTTCGGTACTCTATAATACGCCTTCTCCAAATCTATAAATACCATACAAAGCTTTTTCTTTTTTTCCCTAAACTTTTCTATTAGTTGCCTCACACAAAATAATGGCTCCATTGTTGATTTACCAGGCATAAATCCAAACTGGTTTTTAGATACCGATGTCTCATTTCTTATTCTCTTATTTATTATCTTTTTCCGAATTTTCATACTGTGACTCATAAGCGTTATGCCTCTATAATTTTCACACTCCTGTATGTCTCCTTTACCTTTAAATATCGGGCAATACACAAATGACAGTGTACCTAATTCAATAGACGAATCAAGAAAATTAAAAAGATCAATCAAACAAAGAAGATAGAGACTATTTGGACATACTCTAAAACACGAGAATGAACTACATCACAAAATTTTGAAAGACAGATACAAGGCAAGAGAGGTAGAGGACGGACAAAAAAAACAATGATGAATAAAATTATTAAAGATGCCAGACTGCAAACCTTATAGGTAACTAAAAATAATAGTCCCTAATAGGGAAAAATGGAGTGAATATAAAAGAAGAAAGTTGTAAAACCAGCCTTAGGGTTGATTACTGAAAAAAAAAGATATAATTCACAGCTGCATGTTTTTTGATAAAGATTGTAGTTTTTATTATTGAAGGAACCATAGTAGTTAAGCCAGTATAGTAAATGGATAATGCTACATTAAAAAATATTTTATATTCTAAATACAAATAAATTCCAAATGTATTTAAAAAGTATTCATAACACATTTACCTAAGATTATTCTTAAGCATATGTAAAATTTAACAAGCCTGTATTAATTTTTGAATTAGCAAATATTATTTTACTAAAAAAGTTTGATTATGACAGTTCCGTAAATTGACCATGATAGTTTCCAAAGTTAATGACAAGGTAATTTTATAAATTGTATTTTAGTACATTATTAATAGTTATTAAAGTAATATAATAAAAAAAATTATGCATTTTAAAGAGTAATAATTATAAACTATCGATTTTGTTTTATCTGATCACTAAAAATAATACCTTTACCAGCTTTTTTATCTTTTATCGACTAATCAAATCAAGCACATTTTTAGCTATTAAATTTTTGTCTCCTTCATTTAAAAAATATTTCCGGTTTCCCAGTATATAATTCTACAAGTAATTATACTTAAATCAGATAGAATTAACTTATTTCTAAATTTTCTAGGTTTTGTATGTTATTTATGATTTATATTTTGTTAAACTTCGGTAGGATTTTGAATAACAATCATTATAAATTCTTTATCTGAAACAACACAAAATATTATTTAAAGTTCTATTTGTAAGAGTTAAAAAATATAAATAAATCTAATGAATAAAATTAAAAATAGTATTTAAATACAGGAATTTCAATAGGAATTTTGATGTTCATATAAATAAATATAATAAATACCTACTTGATAAACAAAAAAACATATACAGAGTGTTCAGTAAGTCAGGAAACGGGTTTCTATTGTTCTCATTGTTTGTAACAATGAGAACAATAGAAACCCGTTTCCTGACTTACTGAACACCCTGTATAACACCATTGTTTTTATACAGTGTCAATAATTTAACGATAGTGGTTATTCTAAGTAAATTATTGTTGCACACTTTAAAAATAAAATTTGTCGCAATAATTTATTTTTTGAAGCACGGAATAATATGTTATATTATAACTCATAATCTATGAGTATTAGTAATTATTTAACATAAAAATATCTATAAGCACTTGTTTCAAGTGTATGTACAAAAGAATCTTTAAGTGGAAAGAGCATTTATTTTATCATGAGATCAATTTTTTTTAAGAAGTGGAGACTAATTACTTTTATGGCATCCTTGAAATTTTAATCAATGAAGTATTCATTTTTTTATAAAACTTATCAATAATTTTAATAAAATTTAAAAAAAAAACCCAGCAAAGGGGGGTTGCGGTACAGTGGTGACGTGGCATAGTTGGATCAAGTATAATGATATCTGACAGTGATTAAAATCACTATCAAAAAAAAACGCTTCGATGCAAATCTTTAGATAGTGTTTAATTTTAAAAAATTGGTGGATTATTCCAAAAGCTTCATAAACTGCTAGTTCCTTATTAATATCCTGATTAAGACAAAGTATGTAGAATAAAAAAGAGATTATTAGAAAATAGTATTTCCCATAAAAAAATTATATTGATCAATACACTTTTCAATAAGTTATAGCATTATAA
>NW_026099574.1:28771959-28772712 GCF_025091365.1 Daktulosphaira vitifoliae
TTATAGCACTTTAAAGTAAAAAATGTAAATTATAAAATCGAAAATTTTCACACAAAAATAGCATTCGGTAGCCGTTTTCAGCGTGAAGATAAAATAAAGTCCAAAATTTTTTTTTACCATAATAAAGTATATTACATTAGCTTTAATTTAAGATATATATAAAAGTGTCAGACCTTCCGGAACACTTTCAAAAGTTAAGTTGAAAAAGTTAATTTTTTGTGAAAAAGTTGTCATTTTAAATCCCCCCCTGTGGGCAGGTTAAGTGTCAGATTTACAAAAAAAATATACCAAATGATAAGTAAAGACATCAAGCATCTATATAAAAAAAAATTATATTGATATGTTCATTTTTGAAAAAGTTAGAGCATTATTAAGTTAAAAATATAAAAAAAAATTATTTTACAAAAATCGTAATTTTTTATTAACTTTGATGTCAACTTTCACCACGAAGACAAGTCCAGAGGTCAAATTTTTTTTTTTCAAATTAAAGTATATTACATTAGCTTTAATTTAAGATATATATAAAAGTGTCAGACCTTCCGGAACATTTTCAAAAGTTAAGTTGAAAAAGTTAATTTTTTGTGAAAAAGTTGTCATTTTAAATCCCCCCCTGTGGGCAGGTTAAGTGTCAGATTTACAAAAAAAATATACCAAATGATAGGTAAAGACATCAAGCATCTATAAAAAAAAATTATATTGATATGTTCATTTTTGAAAAAGTTACGACAGTTTTTTTAGTAAAAAAAATTAAAA
>NW_026099574.1:28772842-28778684 GCF_025091365.1 Daktulosphaira vitifoliae
AACGAGGGAAATTTTTTCAATTTTTGAGGGTAATGTCTTCGACTAGATACGATTTGTGATCTTTTGACGTATCGTTGAAAGAAATCCGTTCGGTGAGAGCTGAGAAAAAGTGGTAACAGACACAAAAAAAAAAAACACATCATAGTAAAACCAATACCTTCTCAGCTTCGCATCGAAGCTAAAACATAATTAAGTTAGTTATGTTACTTAAGTAATTTACCAAGATATAAACATTTGAATAAAAATAAGGAATTAAAAAAAATTAAGATTTTTTATTAATTTCTTTTTTTTTTTATAGAATTTATTTTGTATAAAATGTTTCTTCGACCTTAAATCTAAACTTTTATTATGGACATAAATCAATTAATTACCTGGAGCCACTATAATCTCGTGTTTTTTTGTTCGCATTCGTAAAAACATTAAATCGTTCGATGGATCTAAATCTCGTACAACACTTCTTGCTTTGTCGGTCAATTGCTGTATTAAGCCCGCATATTGAACAGAAGTAGTATTATCCAATGTAGATTTTATTGCAATTCCTTAAAAATAACTTATAGTACAGCTCAATTTTTTTACCAAATTATTTTAAAACGTTATTTAAATATCAAAAAATATGTTGCTTAGGTGAATCCTTTGGCTATCATGTATATATTCATCGTAAACTCCATGACAAAACTATGAAACTAGAATTTTCAAAATTATTCAGGAAGAATTAAAGTAAATACCTTTTTGTAAATCTAACTAATTATGATAATAATTGAGATTTAATACTCAATTATGCCAAGAAATAAAAGAAATATTTTTTTTTTGTGTATAAAAAAATTACCAAAATAATGCATAAAAACTTATCTCCTTATAAGTCACCTAATTCTACAATATATAATATCATTCAATTTTTGATAAGAATCTTATTTTCTCAGAAACAATTTAATATTTTAATTTTTTTTTTTAAATATTTAATTATAAGCTTAACACTACTATAAGATACCTAAATACCACAAGGATAAATTGACACAGATTAATTATTTATCACGGAATTCAAAAAAATAGATGGAACCAATACAATTTTAAAAATCCTTTATAAATTTTCAAAATTTTTAGACAAATTTTAATTTTAAGCCCTTTTTGGGAAATATGTTAGTCTATGAAATTTAATACCTGAGAATTAAGTTTATGATATGTGTTTTATTTTACTTTATTAATTCTTTATAACAAAAACATTTTAAACAAATAGTTTAATTAAACATAATAAAAAATGCACACAAGTTAATTGATTTCTACAAACATAAGTTATATATAAGGTATAATTAAATTGTATCTAGTTGAAGACATTAGTCTCAACAATTGGAAAAATTTATCTGTTTTTCATAAATAAGATCAATCCACTTAGAAATTACAATCCTGACACCATATAAATATTTTAAATTAAAGTAAATGTAATATTTTTTAGTTTGAAAAACTAGATGATATCTGACAGTGATTAAAATTACTATCATAAAAAACGCTTCGATACAAATTTATAGATAGTGTTTAATTAAAAACAAAAATTTGTCAAAAAAGTAGGGCAAGTGAGAGCTAAGAAAATAAATGATAACTATAAAAAAAAAACCACATAGTAAAATAATATTAATATGAAATTCTTCTTGCGAGAGGAGACTACAGTAATGGGATCCTTGATATTTATTGAAGTTATTGAATCTAAATGAGATAAAAATCAAATGAGTTAAACATTTTTTTCTAACTCAAAAAGAATTAAGAAAAAATTCAGTGCCACAGGCGTGAAAGACTCAAGTGTTACCGTTACAGAAACCGTACGTCGAATTTCGTACGTCGAAGGGTCAAATTTATAAAAAAAAATATACCCAAAGATAGGTAAAGACATTATGCATCTATGAAAATAAAATTATATTGATTTGATTATTTTTGAAAAAGTTATGGCAGTTTTAAGTAAAAAAATTTAAAAAATGTTGAAAATTAGCGATTTTTAAATTTCTAATTGTTTTGGAGATTTCCCCAATTTAGGGACAACGAGGGAAATTTTTTCAATTTTTGAGGGTAATGTCTTCGACTAGATACGATTTGTGATCTTTTGACGTATTGTTGAAAGAAATCGATTCGGTGAGAGCTGAGAAAAAGTGGTAACAGACACAAAAAAATAAATAAATAAACACATCATGGTAAAATTAATTCATTCTCTATTTTGCATCGAAGCTAAAAATTTTATTCAATAGTAAAGACAATCTATACAATTTTATACAGTGTAAAACTACCAAGATGAAATTGATAGTATTCAATGATATAATTCTATAATTTCTTATAATTCTAAATTATATTAGAGCATTTTAATAATATAAGAATAATTATCAATTTCCATTAAAATTCACAAAAGTATCGAATATTCAATATTTTTGAATAAATGATTACTTAAAATAATAGTTATTAATAGTTTATTATTATATCGGGGAATAAAGTGTATAAACATTTAATTATCATTTACTTATACATGACAAATTTTTTTGTACATCTATTTTTATAAGCAAAAAATTTAATTCCTAAAACATAATTTTCGTATTGTGCGTGAATTATTAAATTGTTATCAGGTTTATTATTAGAATCAATATTCCATTTCCATTGCTCATCATTGTTTAAAGCAGCATAATTTCGTTTTGATTTCATTAAATGTCGACATAATAAGAATTGATTATAAAATTTATCCGTTGAACCGTTGAACCATTGATTTGCATCATACACTACTTTATTTGAATTCATTTCTAACACTAAATTCTCAACACAATCAAGAGGTAGTGTAGAAATATAATATTCTTGAAATGCTAAAGAAATATATTGTAAAACTTCCATAAATTTTTCTATAATGAAAGCTACCAATGGAAAATTAATTGTAATTTTAAACAAACTAAAATCTTCTTTATAATCTACATTTTTATCGAATTGTGCAAGAATATTTAAAAATTCAAGTTGTAACAAACAAAATCTGTCTACTAATGTTAAAGCAACGCTTTCCATAACATTCAGATAGTGTGTATAACATTGGATAATATTAGTATTGTTTTTAATACACGGTTGAATGATATTTCCTAATTTTTTACCAATAGTACCGTTAATGGGTACAGGAACATCTATTTCATTTTTTTGTGTCCATGTCCAAGGTTTTTTATATTCTCTAGGGTTAAAAAACGTGGATTGCACAACATCAGGATCGTCTAATATAGTATTTTCGTTGTAAGGCATTGGACAACGGGAAATATCTTTTCCTGTGTAATAATCGTGTTCTTGTAATGTCAACATTAAAAATGCGGGATACGCCTTGACAAGTTTATTCAAATTGTCAATAGTAATAGATGTTTGATTTTCAGTATTCTGACTCAATTTATCATTTGCATATACAATTATAACTTTTGAAACTATTATTTTAAGTAAAACAATATGTATTTCGCAAAAAAAAATCATTTTTACCTGTTGTAGTTATAGTTGAATAATACAGTCACTATTTAATGAATTAGTTATTATAAAAAAAAAATTTATTTTTATTGACAAATTGGTTACTGAAAAAATCAGTAACGTTTATAGAACGAATTTTGTTAAAATTTAAAATGTTAAATTTTTTATTTATTTTTAATTTTATTCATTTTACATCAGAATATAAAGCTCATAAAATATTTCTTTTAAACATTAAACTTTATACCTTACAAATGATCATTTATTTGTTTAAAAATAACGACAACCATATTGGAATATATTTAAATCTTTGTTACTTTATATTTAAATTTTTGAAAGAGTCATTTTGTGTGTTTACACAAAACACAAATAAATTATTCTTAAAATATACTACTAATACAAGTCCTTATATTTGAAAATTATATATAATTAAAACCAAATGATATTTTTTTCATTTAATTAAGTATTAAAATGAAAAAAATAGTCAAAAATATAAAGTTGTAAATTTTGCAGTTACTGTTTTATAGTATAAAAAAGTTATTGTTTTGTTGGAGAAAGTAGGATATTTTTAACTTATTATTTTATTTTAATTAAAGAAAGATTATATTTCGACATGACTTGATTAGTGTTTTAGCTTCGATGCGAACTTGAGAAGGAATTAATTTTACCATAATGTGTTTTTTTTTTTTTTTTTTTTTTTTNGTTTTAGCTTCGATGCGAACTTGAGAAGGAATTAATTTTACCATAATTTTTTTTTTTTTTTTTTTTGTCTGTTACCACTTTTTCTCAGCTCTCACCGAACGGATTTCTTTCAACAATACGTCAAAAGATCACAAATCGTATCTAGTTGAAGACAATAACCTTAAAAATTGAAAAAATTTCCCTCGTTGACCGTAAATTGGGGAAATCTCCAAAAAAATTAGAAATTTAAAAATCGCTAATTTTTGAAATTATTTCAATTTTTTTTACTAAAATGTGCCGTAACTTTTTCAAAAATGAACATATCAATATAATTTTTTTTTTATAGATGCTTGATGTCATTACCTATCATTTGATATATATTTTTTGTAAATTTGACACTTAACCTGCCATTAGGGAGGTATTTAAAATAGCAAATTTTTTACAAAAATTAACTTTTTCAACTTAATTTTTGAAAATGTTCAGGATGTACTGTGTCCTTTCAACATATATAAAATTAAAGCTTATATCATGTACTATAAAATTAAAAAAAAAAAATTTATCCCGACGACTTATCTTCTATGCGCAAATGGCTACAGTATTCAAAAATATGTTATTTTTGTTTTAAAATTCTGGATTTTATATTTTATTTTATTTTAAAATATCTTAATATGGGAATACACTGACTTTCATGTATATTATATAATTTAATTAACATAGAATAAAGTTCATAAGACATAAGTAATTAAACTTATTAATTTTTTTTTACTTTTTTAAAATCGAAAAAGTAATTTTTAAATTTGAGTTAGCTTAAATAGACAATTTTATCAAATTTTTTCAATTTTTGAGGGTAATGTCTTCGACTAGATTCGATTTGTGATCTTTTGATGTACAGTTGAAAGATATCGGTTTGGTGAGAGCTTAGAAAAAATGGTAACAGACACAAAAAAAAACGCATCATAGTAACACCAAACTATCTCAGCTTCGTATCGAAGCTAAAAAAAATTATAATTTTGTTCTTATTTATTTAACGGATCAATCGTTAAGATTTTTATATTGTTTAAATATTTTAATTTTAAGTAAAAACTTGTTATTAATTTGATTTTGTAATATCGGATCAGCAAAAATCTATTTCTATAGGTCATAAATTATTTTATAGTTATTACTAAAAATTTTTCTCTTCCTTGGTCAACCGATAATATATATATACATTAAATATAATAGTATATGCACTGCGCACACTCTCTTACTATTATAACAATCGTTATCACTAAACTTTAATATGCTGTAACAGATAAACGTCTGATTGTTTTAAAAATTAAAAGAACAAAATTGTTTGTAACTTTTAGCTTCGATCCGAAGCTGAGAAGGTATTGGTTTTACTATGATGTGTTTTTTTTTTTTTTTGTGTCTGTTACCACTTTTTCTCAGCTCTCACCGAACGGATTTCTTTCAACGATACGTCAAAAGATCACAAATCGTATCTAGTTGAAGACAATAACCTTAAAAATTGAAAAAATTTCCCTCGTTGACCGTAAATTGGGGAAATCTCCAAAAAAAATAGAAATTTAAAAATCGCTAATTTTTGAAATTATTTCAATTTTTTTTACTAAAATGTGCCGTAACTTTTTCAAAAATGAACATATCAATATAATTTTTTTTTTATAGATGCTTGATGTCATTACCTATCATTTGATATATATTTTTT
>NW_026099574.1:28778705-28806176 GCF_025091365.1 Daktulosphaira vitifoliae
TCTGACACTTTTATATATATCTTAAATTAAAGCTAATGTAATATACTTTATTATGGAAAAAAAAAATTTCGGACTTTATTTTATCTTCACGGTGAAAATGGCTACCAAATGCTATTATTGTGTGAAAATTCTCGATTTTATTTTTTACATTTTTAACTTTATAATGCTATGACATATTTAAAAGTGTATGGATCAACATTATTTTTTTATAAGAAATAATATTTTTTAATAATCCCTTTTTCATTCGACATACTTTATCTTAATTAGGATATTAATAATGAACTAGCAGATCATGTAGCTTTTGGAATAGTCCACCAATTTTTTAAAATTAAACACTATCTAAAGATTTGCATCGAAGCGTTTTTTTTTTATAGTGATTTTAATCACTGTCAGATATCATTATACTTGATCCATCTATGCCACGTCACCACTGTGCCGCGACCCCCCTGTGCTGGGTTTTTTAAAATTAAACACTATCTAAAGATTTGCATTGAAGCGTTTTTTTTTTTATAGTGATTTTAATAACTGTCAGATATCATTAACTTGATCCATCTATGCCACGTCACCACTGTGCTGGGTTTTTTTTTTTTTTATCATATTACTAAGTTATTTGTTTGGTCGAGGCCGCCTTTAACAAAGACCTAGTGGACCAGTTGAGTACATCATATCGCGTGACAACTGATCACTAGAATCTTTACTTATCTACCCATCGACCACCAATCACGGCAAATCGGTGGTCTATGTGTCAATTTTCATCCGTAAACAGTCCACTGTCAGTCCTCAACGAATGTCTGTTGTGTGAGCGCCTCCGCTTGTGTGTGCTATTGTTCGATCATAGTGCACCATATTTTCCACTAGGTTTTTGTTAAAGGTGCCCTTTATCAAACATTATATATTAAAGTTATTTTTTAATTTGGAGGTTCCCGTTTTAGAAAATTCAAGTGAAGATTTTTTTATACCACAAAGGATGAGAAAAAACTTTTTGGCTAGACAATAATTTAAAGTTTTTGCACCGAATAATTTTTCTCATGTCAAAAATTAAAAGTGTTCAATATTTTCTGAGTTAATAAATGTCTTACCCAAAATTGATTGTTCTATTTATTTTTAATTTATATTATTATAAAACATACCTTCACTGTTAACAACAATTGTACCTATAACGCCACGATGAGATTGAATTCGTTTAAGTGTATCTTCTATTTCACTTGCCATTTTCTTTATTAGATATCCACCAAGTCAAACTTTTCTATAAATAGTAAAAACAAAGTTTTGATTTGAAAATTAATTGAATTCTCTCAAACCCAGAGGTGGGTGAGTGATTTTTTTCTTACTAAGAAATATTGACCAAAAGTTAAAAATAAAAGTCGCGATTGGAGTGATTGGTTTATTTCTACTTTATATCAGAGTTTAGAATAAAAAAAAAATTTATTTAACGTTTATATATAATATAAATTAAGTTTAACGTTATATAAATTTTATGCTTAATATTTTTAATATTAGAAATGCTACAACTTTTCTTGTTAGACATTTTAAGATAACTAAATTTTTACGTTTAACGTTAAAAGGGTTCGAAACATAGTTCACTACCATTAGTAGTTTTTAACATGGACAAATGACCATTTTTTTCTAACATAGATTTTGTTAAAATATTATGTTTGAAAAGAAATTATTTTTGTTTTAATAAATATTATTTTAAGTTGTATAATATTTAACGATATTTTACGTTTATTGATATCATATATTTTTGGTTATTTGTTTTTCATTTTTTAATTACGTTTGAATAAAATTTATAGTTTTAAACGTTTTGATTAAAACACTATGCATACGTTTTCTTGTTCTGCTTTATATAATAAAGAAATAACGTGTTTTGTCCCAAAACACGTTATCGTTAACAAAATATGTTAGTTTCGTACATTTTTTCTTTCTTAAATTTAATTTATTCAATTTTTCCATCCTCTGAGCACTCCTATTTATTTTTACTTGAAGCATCTATCGGGTTAGCTATATTAAGACTGACAACTTACATTACAAAACTTTATTTTTATATATCAAGTAGTATGATTGATACTATAATGCTGGATTCAAATGTACTTACCCTTTTAGTTGTATGAGAAAATCTTTTGTTATTACTTCAACTTTACTTTTATTTTATTTTACTTTAAGCCCAAATTAAAATAAAACTGTTACTGTATCTAGAATATCTACAACTTATGTGACCGCGCATTTAAAATAGAGTTAATTGTTTACAACGTACAGGTAAGTTTACCCAACAAAGAAATATATTGATCTAACATTTTGAAAACTATATTGAACTAAGCACAATTCTATGATTCAATATTTCATGTTATTTTTTACCAATACTCGGAAATAATGCATTTATCAAATTTGTTTGGACCCCTTCCAAAAAGCCCAACTCTGAAAAATTATCATTGGTAAATGCAATAACATAAGAATATTATTTATTCTAGGCGATTGATCCCTACGCATAACTCTCATAATTATTTTCCTAATTATTATATATTGTCTAGTGTGAAGAAAAATAAAAAGGAATATCTATTTATCATTGACAAACAAGGGATCACTAAAATGAACTTTGTAAATGCATTAAATTCCGAGCTCTATTAATCACTATCTTATATGTAGCCGAAATTTTGTACATGTCTTAATTGGCACTTAACGTTAGATGTCAAGTAATAAAGACAATTATATTTAATAATTATTTCTTTTACAAATAATTACGATAGATCAAATACATTTTTTTGGAAAGTATTTGAATTTTGAAAATGCAAAAAAATTGTTTATTATACAAATTATTTTCTAATAAACCAAAATTAAGGAAAAAAATAAAGGTGATTAAAATGTTAGTTGACTTTGGCTGGACATTTAGAGGTAACAGTCAAATAATATTGCAAATTTTTGCAATATTCTTTAATAAAAATTGTGTTTCTTCTTCAGTAGTGTATTATTGTGTCTGTTTCATTATATAGTTGTTTTATAACATTATTTATTTTATGTTACTAGAGGTATCTCAAATATATCTTAAACATAATATAAATTAACAATAATAAAATATAAAAGAACCAATGATAAAATTTACAAAATTCTAGGATAAGCCCTCTCAAACCACCATTCAGTTACGCCAATTAGAGTATTCTTATAATTTTTAAAATTATAAACACAATTATCGCTGAAAGGACCTTACAAAATAATTGTTTAAAAATGTAATAACATTTTTTTCATTATTAATTTATTTGTATAGGTTTACGAGATAAATGTTTTACAATACGATATAATGTATGTTTAAAAAACTCAAAAATAACGATTTCAGCAGTGAATGTTTACAATTTATAACTCATAAAGTTCATAATTTATTCTTTGTCTTGCAATTACAGTGTTATTTATCTATTTCCTAAACTATTGAGTAGAATAATGTTTGAAGACAATTACGAAGTCGAAAAAAGATATTATACATTACAAATTTCATTTCTTACGTTCACTTCTAAGAGCAATGATGTAATGTCCTATTAATCATAGTGACGTTTTAAATGAAACAATAGTATCTACAAAGAATCCGGAAAATGTTTATCAAGTTATATTACATTTTAAAAATGTAATAAGTCTAATATATGACATATTTTATTTTCAAACTAGTTGTTCTTAATTTCTAAATCTATGCGAATTGATCCATTTTTGTGATAAAACTTTTTTTTAAGGGAAAATGTGATACTATTTTATAGTTATTAAATATTTTTCTTGTATTATTAGTCTTTTTAAACTACTATACATCCATTAATAGTTAATAAAGAATATCAATCAATTTAACACAGTGATTCAATAATTAACTATGACAGATTAGTTTGAGAAAAGGAGAGATCAAAGTGATGTCGGATATTGTACAAAAGCTACTATTCACCACGAAGTAAATGCCGCTGAATAATAAAAAAAGTTTCACATCATTCTTGTCCCTACATCTTCAACTAACGAAAATCCATTGAAAAGTGGTTTCATTAATTTCTTTAGCTTAAGGATTAAAAAAAAAATTTTAAATACAGCTGTCGGATATTCTTTTAAAATACAAGTATATTAATATAAAAGAACATCAAGGAAGAAGGAAAAAAACTAAATATATGTACTATCCTACGGCAAAAGCATGTATTAAAAAAAAAAATTAAAGAAATCTAATGATGATATTATGACACTATGATTAATTAAGCAATTTTCTTTATTTAAAAATAAATAATATTGATTAGATTAAATAATGCTGGAATACTACAAGGTGTACTCGAAAAAATCATAAATTATATTTTTGGAAAGCTATTTTTTTTTTTTTGCTTAACTGCTAAAAAATTACTTTAATAAAAAACTTTTTACTTAAACGTATTATATCAATACTTAGTCGATAGAAAAATGATGTTTCTTGAAACGGTACTAATAATTTTTTTATAATTATTTGTTAAATAAAATATTCTTTTCGTATTTTATAATAACTAATACATTCATTAATATTAATCTCATATTAAAAAAAATATCTATGGAGTTTTGAGGGTTAACTTTGAAAAATCAAATAGAAACACGTGTTATTTTATGCAACATTTAAAGTTTTTTTTTTTATAAATATTATCGTTGAAAGAAGTATTTTTTTACAGTTTTTGAGTTATATTCCTTTAAATTTTGTAGTATTATTTTAAAACATAACATTATAATAACTTATTGTTTAATATTATACTAATCTATAATATCTTATCAAAATTAAGGTATAAAAATGTAGTATAATAATAATAGAATCTCTATTCTTCATTAAGTTCGTTTGGAAATTTTGAGATATCATAAATAATTGATATCAGCTAACCATTTTCTTATTGAATTTATAATGTAATTACTAAAGATGGAAAAAAACTTAATATTCTTATAAATTTTAATGTTATCGCTCAAAAAATATTTGATTTCAATATAATTATGTATTTATTTATTAAATAAATACATTAAATATTGGAGTTAAAGAAAATACTTAAATAAATGTATAAAATATTTAATATAAAATATAATTATTTTATTTAAAGGATTTTTCCATGAAAAAATCCAGTATTACTTTATTATTTTTAGAGTCATAATACATTTATTTTATTTGCGTTACACAAAAAGTAATTTATATAGAAATATGTTTTGGAGAAAATTAATTATTGTTAAATGGATATAAATATGTTAAATAAAACATAAACACAATCCTAAACAAAATACACGATGGGACACTCGCCAATATTACACCCCATTTGGAGAATTGTATTTCTTTTTTATAAATCTCGCAATAAATACAACTTAATGACACTTACCGGATATAGCTACGTCGAACGTAAGATCCCACTAATCTAATTAATAGCAATATAATATATTATAGAATCGATAAAATAATAAATTACGAACATCTTTAAGTTTAATCCTAAAAAACGATTTCAGCACAATTTATGTGCAACTTTATTTCATAGAAAATAAATAATAGGTAACATTATAACATTTCAAATAAATAAAAACATATTTGTAATTTTGTAACTTCGTATCTAAATTATAATTGTTCCAATTTATATTACTTTTTACAGAATACCACAAAAAGTTATGCTAAAAAATTTATACAAGACAATTCCTTAACTATGACGATTTTTTTACTAAGTGGCACTATTATACAGGAGTAAACCTAAAAATTAAATGGTTTTCGATTAAAAATGGCAACAGATATCAAATTAGACTTCTAATGTGATATTTCCATAACATTCGTTTTTAGGTTAGATATTTTCAAAGCCATCTTATAAACAATGCGTTAAAAACAAAGAAGGTCTTTTTCCAAATACTGCTTCATGAGAAACCATAATCTTCTTTTTTATCGGTATTTGTATTATCTCCATTATTAATTATACTAGTTAATTATTCTTTTGCTATATTTTCAACACCAACTTGTTGAATGATATTTTAAAATGAATCTATAAGTCCTTTTTGGCTTCGTTTATTATTTTATTTATTTGATTTATTTTATTCCAATAACAAAGAAGTTAATTCTCGATCTTTCATCATTAATAGAGTTGTGATAAATTTACTATCAGCTTCATATCTATCTGTAGGTCCATCTACTCGTAGAAAAAACAATCAGTTTATTTCAGTTTGTTTACAACTTTTTCTACAACACAGCTACCCACAATTATCTTACACTTTTGTATAAATAAATGTGTTCGTTATTGCAAAACTCCAGCCGATGGTTTGAACTGGGGAAATTTGGATGCTAAGCCATCAATTGCGATGATCAATGTGAAATATTATTTGTGTATCACAATACATTTTAGATAATGACAAAGATATCCAAGAATGTACAGTGTTAATTGACCACTGCCATTATAAACATCAATTTTTAGTTCAATCAATAATTTTACTTTTTCAGTATTGTATGTTTTAAGTCAATTTATTCGTGCATGTTGATTAGATTGTGTTATCTACTTTTTCTGCATCAGGTTACCAGTCGCATTATAAACTCCATAGATCCATCATTAGATATGATTAATAATCATATCTAATGCCATTGAGCTATCGCACCGTACTCCATTGTAAAATTACTAAATTTTTAATATCAATTTCATATTAAATTGAATTGCTATAATAAGTATTTATTCCTGTATCATACTTATAAATCATAATACTTGCAATATATAATTAAGAAATAAGAGTTCATATTGCTTTTAGACTACCTCAATAATTTTTTCTAAAAATTAAGCACTATCTACAGATTTGCATCAAAGCGTTTTTTATGATAGTGATTTTAATCACTGTTAGATATTATCTATACTAGTCCCACATGCCACGCTCACGTTGTGCCGCGACCCCACTGTGCTATCATTTTTTTTTTTAGATAAATATACTTTGACAACTATTTTCACAGATTTAAACGTGAAAACGTTTTTGTTATCATTCACTCTCAAATATCGTTAACAACTTATTACTGTACTGGTTTTTATAATTATTCTAATTGTGAACTCATTTTATTCAAATTGACTTTTTAGCTTCGATGCAAAGCTGAGAAGGTATTGGTTTTACTATGATGTGTTTTTTTTTTTTTTTTTTTTTTTTTTTGTGTCTGTTACCACTTTTTCTCAGCTCTCACCGAACGGATTTCTTTCAACGATACGTCAAAAGATCACAAATCGTATCTAGTCGAAGACATTACCCTTCAAAATTGAAAAAATTTCCCTCGTTCCCCGTAAATGGGGGAAACCTCCAAAAAAATTACAAATTTAAAAATCGCTAATTTTCGAAATTTTTTCAATTTTTTTTACTAAAAACTGCCGTAACTTTTTCAAAAATGAACATATCAATATAATTTTTTTTTATATAGATGCTTGATGTCTTTACCTATCATTTGGTATATTTTTTTTGTAAATTTGACCTTTTATCTGCCCACAGGGGGGGATTTAAAATGACAACTTTTTCACAAAAAATTAACTTTTTCAACTTAACTTTTGAAAATGTTCCGGAAGGTCTGACACTTTTATATATATCTTAAATTAAAGCTAATGTAATATACTTTAATTTGAAAAAAAAAAATTTGACCTCTGGACTTGTCTTCACGGCGAAAATGGCTACCGAATGCTATTTTCGTGTGAAAATTCTCGATTTTATTATTTATATTATATTTAACTTTATAATGCTATAACTTATTGAAAAGTTTATGGATCCACACAATTTTTTTATGAGAAATAATATTTTTTAATAAACCCTTTTTCATTCGACATACTTTATCTTAATCGAGATATTAATAAGGAACCAGCAGATCAAGTAGCTTTTGGAATAAAACACCAATTTTTTTAAAATTAAACACTATCTAAAGATTTGCATCGAAGCGTTTATTTTTGATAGTGATTTTAATCACTGTCAGATATCATTATACTTGATCCAACTATGCCACGTCACCATTGTGCCGCGACCCCCCTGTGCTGGGTTTTTAGTTTTAAATTAATATTTTTTTAATTACAAGTAATCGTCAATTTTCATTTAATAAAATCTACTTGCTTATTATCTTTAATATAAAAGTATAAAAGTATAAAAGAATAAAAATATAATTGTATTTATTTTATAATATAATATAAAAATATAAAAGAATAAAAAGTAAAAATTTAGTTTTAAATTAACAAAAATAATTTAACACAGTGGGGTAGCGGCATAGTGGGTCCAACTAAAAATTGCTTTGAAGCAAAACAGTAGTGTTTAATTTAAAAAATTGGTGGATTATTCAAAACGCATCATGATTTCCTTATTTATATCCTTATTACAATTTTTATGATTTATAAGTTTAATATATGAATAAATATTTATTATAGCAATTAAATATAGTATAAAATTAATATTTAATAATTTAATATTGTAATTTTTACGGAGAATTTATAAAAAAATTATAAAGTAGTTATTACTTTTATGTCAAATGCGTATAAAAGTTGGTTGTTATTTATAAATGAATTTACTGATCTACAAGGAATTTTTGTCAAAGACCAAAATATACTTTTCTAAACCTATTTTTACACAATTTTTTCAAACTTTTTTAGACAAGATGAAATTTTTTTTTAATAATTATTTTTACATTACTTGATAGCAAGAATTTTTAATATATATTTAGGATGTCTGAATTCTATGACGACATAATTATTATTTTTTCACCAGTAAATCGCATCTGTCAAGTAAAGTAATGAGAGAACCGTCGTCATTATGGTGTAAAATATTGTATATTATTAAAAAATTTTACTTCGCAAGTGAATATAACATTTTTGTTTAAAATTGAATAAACTCAATTTTTACACAAATTATTAATATACAGAATAGTCCATAATGTTTTGACGAATATAATAAGTTTTGTTCTGCAAAATATATTTTGTAATACCAATTATTAGCTTCGATGTGAAGCTGAAAAAATATTAATTTTAATATGATGTACTTTTTTTTAATAATTTTTTCTCTTTGTGTGTCTGTTACCACTTATTCTCAGCTCTCACTAGACCTAATCGGTCTAGTGAGAGGTATTTTTTGAGAGTGATGAACAATACGTCAAAAAATCACAAATTGTATCTAGTCGAGGACATTACCCTCAAAAATTGAAAAAATTTTCACGCTCTCCGTAACTGGGGGAAATCACCCAAAAAATTACAATTTGAAAAATCGATTATTTTTTATATTTTTTCAATTTGTTTTTCTTAAAACAATGTTAACTTTTTTAAAAATGAACAAATCAATATATAATTTTTTTTTATGAATACCTTAGGTTTTTACTTATTATTTGATATATTTTTGTGAACATTTGACCCTTTACCTGTCCACAGAGGTGAGGTTCAAAATGGCTAATTCTCCACAAAAAAAGAACTTTTTCAACTTAACTTTTGAAAACGTTTCAGAAATACTGACATATATATAATTGTCTTAAATTAAAGCTTATGTAATATACTTTAATTTGAAAAGAAAAATCGAACTTTATATTGTCCTTATAGTAAAAATGGCTACCGTATTAAAAATATGCTATTTTTATGTTAAAATCTCGATTTCACATTTTTTATTTTATACTTCTATAACATTTTAATAATAATGAGTTATACACTCAGGGTCCGAAATACGATCCGAGCTAGTCAAAATAACTTTTATTGAATTTTTTTCTATGCTTTAATCAAAAATGAATATCATATTTTTTTTTTGTATTTTTCGCAAATATTTAAAGATATTGTTTTTAACAATATTTTCATAGTCCTAAAGTATAAAAATAATTAAAAAGAAAGTATTTAATAGATCAAAAGTTATTGGATTTTTCAAAACATTGTGGAACACTCTGTATATCAATATAAACATTATTGTTCCCTTGACGCAAAAAATAATTCATATATTTCGTTTTTAGTCCGATCCTACTATCAGTCCACCCCAAGCTATGTCCAACGGGGATTGACGAGCTTACTAATCCAAGTAAGAAAAAGTTCGAAAATATATAATCATTAAAAGAGGGTTTACAAAAGGTATAAAGGATTAAGCAGTTTTCACTTAATACGGGCGCAGTGGTATTAAGATGGCATAATTCACGGATACAAGGTTCTACTCACACTCGTGTGTGGGCTGAAAATGACTAAACTATTTATCGTATCCAGTTGCTTTTAATTACATACAATTTATAAATATAGAAAGTGTAGAGTAGTATGAGTGAATGCGTTCTAAAGCAAGGGAAGAATCAATGGTATTGACTTATCTAAAGGTTTAATAACAAGTAAAAACTTTTCTTGGGTCTGTTCAATCTATAAGAAAAAGAAGAGTAATCAACTGATGGTTTAGAGTAAATCAATCTTGTGAATTAAAGTTTATAAAAGCTGCAAAGTCTCTTGTGGCTTAAGACATCACGGCTGTTGAACACTGTACTAAAATGTTGATAAATTATTTGCAGATCACAGTGACGTCCAAGTTATAACAATACAACGCACTTTTGTGAATCTTAACAACAATATTAAACCGCCTAAATACTATAGCCTATAAATAATACAGGCCCATGTTGTTTCCAGAATTTCATAATGAGAGTGACAAATTAAATAAAATCTACAAAATTCTACATTTAGACCTGTTTTTTTTTCTCATCACTTCGTATTTGAAAATTGTTGTTAATAGAGGGTATAGCTCCCTTAACACTTCTCCTGGTTATACCAAAAAGGTGATCCGCTAATTATGACTCACGTAATATCTTCAATACTATAAGATAAAATGTAATTTTTCTTTTCGAATGTTGTGAGTATCCTACACACTTAAACTAATAGAAAAAAATATAACTCAATCCCCTCTTCTTTCCGCTTCATATTTAGTTTTTAAATGGAAACATACATATTTATCTTACTTATAAATAAGAAAATAATTCAATTAAGAAAATGACTGGTCGATAACAATTTTGAACCAGTATTTTGGAAATTTTTAGTATTATTGGACGGTGGAAGTGTGATTCATAAATGCTTAATGATAAAAATAAATAGACCCACGCTTCACTTTTAATAATTATAGTAAAATGTTATAGCTTTCGAAATATTAGTTCAAAAGCGGTTATTGACCAGTCATTTTCTTACTTGTTAGCCAATTAAATATGTACGTTTCTATTAAAAAATCTAGAGATGGTAAAAATTAAAGAAAGAAGAGAGAATAGGACTATATTTGCTTGTGTTAAAATTGTAAGTGGAAAAATGTATTTTACTTACTTGTAATGCAAAAATAATACTTCCCATTTCGACCATATATCGCTTACACATCCCCACTGTGCTGGGTTTTTATAATTTATAGTCATTGAATTTAAGTTTTAATACAGTTTTGTCATGAATATACATAGTAATTTATGTTATAAAAATTTATTTTAAATTCTCAGTACTTCAATGCATTGTTTAAATGTAATAAAAGTTGAAAAATGGTCTAACCAAAAAAATTAAAAATTTTTTAACCAGTATTTTAGAAGTCATGAATCTTTTAACACCTGAAGAGAAGCGCAGAAGAGAGTATTATGATAAAAATTACATAATTCACAACTCACCCCAGCCTATGTTTTAAAATGTTCATAACTTCCAAAATACTGATTCAAAAGTTGTTATTGACTAGTAATTTCCTTAATTGAATTATTTTCTATTAAATAAGGTAATAAAAATGTATGTTACTATTAAACAAAATAAAATTAGTGTCATTATTATAGATTAGATAGAGTTTGGTCACTTATAAATCGAGAAAGAAATAACATTAAATAAAATCAAAAATATGTATTCTCAAAGTTATTATTATTATTTAAGATACATTGTGTGGTTTATAATAAATGAATCATTCTGTATATATAATTTCCATTATAGTTCCATAGTTCTTGTTATTCTTTATCTGGGGAAGTGGTTAATATCCCCAGTTTTCTCTTATTTACATCTATGCTTACATTTCAGATCAAATAATGCATTACATTATTTAGTCATTGCAATCAAGTATTTATACAATATATATTAACAATTGAATAATTTCTTTTATGATTTTATAGTAGTTTATATTATTTAATTGTAACAGTTTTTATTTTTTTAAATTAATCATCTAATGAATTAGATATACCATTGCTGCAATGAGTATTGGTCATATTTATACATTATAGTAGTATAAACAGAAAAAAATAAAAATCAATGAAACATAACAAATTGATAACAAATATACAATAGATACAACTGAAAACATATATTTATATTTATAACTCAATCTATATATTTATGTAAAATAATTTGTACATAAAAATAGACTATTAATTAGTTTATTCGGATTCACTTCCTAATCCATCTGAATCATAAACAATTACTTTCCCTTTTTTTGGCGATTTTTCTATTAATGGCAAAGTTAAGCACCTTGCAAACACACGACCGGTTTCAGACAGACCAAGTGTTAAATGGCCATCATTTACACCGGATACACTGGGTACATCATTCACTGGAAAATCAACAATTTGAGACAATAGTTCATCATCATCATCAATACAATTTTGTTCAAAAATAGATTTTGAATTTGGGTTAAATTTTTTTGATGGCTGATCACTAATTGATTGTATACGTCTTTTCCTAGATATACTATCCGGGTATTCTACTTGAACACGCATAGGTGTGCGTAAATGTGAATTACCTAACTGAGTATGATGATTAATTGGTAAATTATTTTCATGTCTTCCATCACTACTTTGAGTATTTTCAATAGCATTTACATTAATTCTAATAGGTAAAGAACCACCATTACCCGTAAGTAAATTATCAGTCATTGTTGATAAAATGTACTGTCCTTCAAAAGTCAAGCCATTTTTAAGTCCAAACACCATAGGCCTAAGATAAAATAAAATATGATCTTAACAATTAAACATAAATTTTATAACTCTAAGTATAATACCAACATTCCAGGGGTACTGAAACGAATTGATACTGGAATGGATATGTGTTCAGCAAACGCTAATAATGGTCGAATTTCTTTTAAACAAAATGTTACACAACTTCCATTACCAACATCATATACTTCAAATTCTGATGATTGCAAACTCAATTCAGTTCGTAACATTTTTCTTATATCTTAAAGTTTTTAATAATATTTATAATTAAAAATTATATGTTAATACTTATATGCAGGGCCCAAACTGCATTTGATTTCAGGAGTAACACTTTTAATTTAATTAAATTAATATAGCAATATTAATAAATCAATAGCAGAAATAACCAGAATTTTTTTTGTGGAAGAGTTGTTATAATTTCAAATGATAATCTATTTACAATATAAAATTGATAATAAGAATATAATTAATTACCTCGACATGATTCAGGGTGACTTCTTAATAAGACTTTTTCAGATGTTACTTCCATAGTAATATCTGTTTCATTATTCTGAAAATGTTTTACAGCAGCTGATAATGCTTTAGAATCAATGCAGAGAAGATATGATGATTCTACATTTTGATTAACCTAAAATATATGAATTCATTAAAAAAAAATGTATTACATTTAGTTTTGATACTATTTTACTCACTTGCAATGCTGAATATTCTAGTACTGGAATCAAATGAGTTTTTATACAAAAATTAGAATAACGTAATTGTATAGTTATATTGTCTACATTATTTTTGATTTCTATATGACAAGATTCCAAACATCGGGCAAGATGAGGAGATTTAAATATCATAATACAAGACTTTCATAAAAAATGAATATATTATTAATGTTCCATACACATACATATATATTAAAAGTTTATTCTGATTTATATACTACCTTAAGAGAAATTTTACATTTCAATGAATTTTCACTATTTTGTTCATCATCTTCAGTAAAATAATAACTAGAAAAAAATGATGAATCAAATGTAAACCATGCATATACTGTATGCCAACTATTTGTGGTATGCATGACAAGTTGAGTAGAGTTAGGTTCAATATACAAATCTTCACCAATCCTACACATAGTATTTAATGCCCGTGATAGAACTGTAAATGACAAAGATTATTTGGTTTCTATTTATAACTAAAATTTATTATAACTTATCAAATCAAAATTATAAATTTTTGCAATAATAGGTGTAACCGATTTTCAATATTTCTTCATGAATAAACTACTACTTACTTTTTAAATTTTGCTTGGGTATGACACACTTCATTGCTAATTGATCGAAATAAAAATAAATCAGCAATACTAGTTGATTATAAATAAATATACTATCTTATTTTTCTACATATTTTTAGATCATTAAAAAATTTTCAGCAACAACAGATCAGTACAATTCTCAAAAGTACTGAATTTCTTAAGACCTTTTTACACATTAAAAATATTAGGTAATTTAATTAATTTAAAACAAAAAAAAATTCAAATTTTTATCGAAAAACGTCTACGACAATGATTACAACAGTATCAGCCATACAAAATCATTCAAATATATGATAACATAATATAATATATCATTATGAAAGATATAACTTGTTATCTTCTATTTTCAAATGTAATCTATAAACCTTGGCTATGCTGTACCACTTTAAATGAAATTAATATAGTCGGTGCAACACTGTAACTTATCAATTTGTCCGCCCGCATCATGCAAACAGTACTAATTACAGTTTTATATCTGTGTTCTTAAAAGTAATATCAAATATAAAAAATGATTAAATATAATTAAATATACATTTTAAGTATAATTAAACAAAAATTTTAGTTTAATAAAAATTTAGTTTTTTAAATACCTATACTTAAAACTTTATATTTTTCTAAATCATATTTTAAAATCTGTTATTTCAATAAACAAATTTTGAGTCATGGTTAATTTTAGTGGTAAAAAGGATATTATTAGCAAACTAAATTCCTTACAATATATATTTTGATTATAATATTATTTTAGAAGCTCAAGAGCAACTTAAAAAATACCGAGAAAATAATGAACGTAAAAGTAAAGATGTATTGGATCTATGGAATTCATCAATTAAACAAAAAATTAAAAGTCTTGGAAATGATCGTGAGTTATTGCATAAAAATATTCTTAGGATTATAGGATAATTTAAGAATTTGTTTAATGTGCACGTTTCATGCTATTTTCTTTAATTTTTGAATTTGATAATCAATAAAAAAAATATTTAAAAATAGACTTTATGGTAATACAATACATTTTGCAGTTTGATAATGAAATAATTAGTCTAATTACTAAAAAAAATTAATATTGATATGAAAATTATTTTTAGCATTAAAATAGCAGTTCAAACTCATTCCAGTAGATAATAATCTGTATACTTACAGTTAAAAATTTTTTTTAACAAATAAAATTTTAATTATGCAACATCTAAACTTAGTTTAAGAACTTCTATAAATTTCTAACTAATGACTGATTTTTTTATATTTCACCTACAGTGATATATATTGTTACATATTCAATACTTGATAACAAATTTAAAAATAAAAAATAAATTATTAATTTATAAGTTTATAATATTAAAAAAAATTTAAATCATTTTAGTGTCGCACCAAACTTAATCTACATATTTATTAGAAAGATTATATTTGGTCAAATAAATTAAGTTTTAAAATCAGTGTTCCAATAAAGCTAAAATGTGATATAAAATTCCTTTCAAATATTAAAATGACGAGAAAATATTACTAATTATGTGTTGAACAATTTTTCTGTAGGTGTTATAGTCTCATATTCTATTTCATTAATTAAGATAATCAACTTGACTGGGTTTAGTGTTTAAATGTATTTTTAATTTTAGGTTACCTAGTTTTGGAACAGGTTTTAATTGCTGCTTGTGATTGTAACCGTATTGATGTTGCAAAATCATGCTTGCAGATGCTACTAAATAAATTTCCAGACAGTCTTAGAGTGCGTAGATTAGCTGTAACTATTTTAGAAGCTGAAGAAAAGTAATAAGAGTTGTTTATTTATTTAAATAATATTTTTATGTTTTATTATTAATAACCATAGGTATGATGAAGCATTAGAAGCACTTGATAAATTAATTAAAGCTGATGAAACTAATGCTCAGACTAGAAGACATAAAGTTGCTATATTAAAAGCAAAATGTCAAATAAGTGAAGCCATCAAAGAACTTGTTGATTATTTAAAGAAGTAAAAACTTTTATAATAAGCTCTCATTAAAAAAAAATCAAAATATTAAATAGATTATATAAATTATTTCAGATTTATGGTTGACCAAGAAGGTTGGCAAGAACTAAGTAATTTATATTTGTTAGAAGGAGAATTTGCAAAATCAGCTTACTGTATGGAAGAAATGATTTTACACAATTCTCAGAACCATTTGTATCATCAACGACATGCAGATATTCGATACACGCATGTAGGCATATATTTACTGGATTTACAATCAAAATAAAATCTTTTAATCTATACATTAATTTATTTTGACAAATAATAATAAAAAAAAAAAACACACATTTTGTTTTATTTCCTTAGAAATAAATAAAATACTACAATACTGTTGTATGGTAATAATATAAACAGTATAAAATTTTTGGAAAAAAAAATGTACTGACATTAAAACTTATTCCCTGATAATTTTTAAAATGAATGTATGTTTATTTACAAGGATGGGCAAGTTAATTGAAATAATTAACTCAAGTTTTGTTAACTTAAGTATGAAATATGTTTATAAATTAACAGTTTAAAGTTACCAAATTATAAATTTAACTAGCCAAGTAATAAAATAAGTTGAAACTTTTTTTTAACTTACATAGTTTAAAAAAAATTTATTTCATTTTAAATTAATTTTTTTGCTAAAATCTCTTAAAATTATTTTTTATTGGTCAGTGATACAAGGGAAAGTTAAGAACCGATTTTTAACTGAATGGGAAGAAAATATTAATATTAAGCATTTAAAAACATACATTTTTTATGTATTTTTAACTTTTTTAACTGAAAAAAGCTAAGTTATTTCAATGGAAAATTTGATGAATTAAATTGAAAAGTTAAAAAAAAATTTAATTTTTTTTAACTTAACTGTAACGTTTTAACCAGTTAATGACCACCATTGTATATTTATAAATACATTTTTAATTTAGTGAAATTTAAAGAAGAACTCTCCTTATTTTTTTTTGTTCAAAATAAACTTTAATATTTTTTATAGCATGTTTTTAAATAACATTCTATTATTTGTGTGACTAACTTCCCAAACTGTAAGTTTTGCTAATATTGATTTTATTTTTATTGTTTTTATTTAGGGAGGTACTGATAATTTAGAATTGGCTCGTGCTCATTATTCTTATGCCATTCTTCTTAATCCTAATAATGTCAGAGCATTGTATGGTCTTTATTTAGTAAGTAATAATTATTCAAATAACAGCAGTAAACTCAAAAATAAATTATAATATAAGTTAATCTAAATTCATTAAATACTTAAAAAATAAATGATGATGTTTATATAGATTTACTATACACATTTAATTTGGAATGATAGTTAGTACATATTTATGAAACATAAATAGTAGTTGAAACATATTAGTTAAAAATAAATAATTATTCTTATATTATACCCATTAACTTTTAGCTTCGATGTGAAGCTAAGAAAGTATTAATTTTACTATGATGTGTTTTTTTTTTTTGTGTCTGTATACGCTCAATCTCAGTTCTCGCTGGACCAATTTTGATGAAAAATATGTCAAAAGATCACAAATCATATCTAGTCGAAGAAATTACCCTCAAAATTTGAAAAAAAATTTCCCTTGTTCACCGTAAATGTAGGAAATCCCCAAAAAAATTACAAATTTAAAAATCGCTAATTTTCAAAAAAATTTTTAATTTTTTTACTTAAAATTGCCATAACTTTTTTAAAAATAACCGAATGATTTTATATATATTTTTTATAGATACCTTAAGTATTTACCTATCATTTTATATATTTTTGTGAACATTTGACCCTTTACTAGCTCACAGGAAGGGTTTCAAAATGGTAACTTTTTTACAAAAAATAAACTTTTAAAAATGTTCACTGACTGACACTTTTATATATACCTTAAATTAAAAATTATGTAATATATTTTAATTTGAAAAAAAAAAATTTGACCTCTGGACTTGTCTTCATGATAAAAATGACTACCATATGCAAAAATATACAATTTTTATGAAAAAATTCTTGATATTATATTTTACATTTTTTAACATTATGATGCTATAACTTTTTAAAAAATGCACGAATCTTTTCTTAATTTTTTTTAATTTTAAATTATGTTTTAAGGCATAAAAAAAAATGTACAAAAATAAACTCAAAATAACTGAAAATACAGATAAATTTTAGAAGTATAACATTAAAATAGCTCTACACCTTCACTAAATCAACTTATGCCCTTGAAAATTTGTATTAAAACCCTTAAGTATGATATTAATGTGTTTAGCTAAAAAAAAAAAATTTAAGTGACTTTTAAAAGATGATACTTTTGGCCGCCTAAATCGGCGTTTCATTCCACTGTGCCGCGTATGGCAATGAATTTTTTGCATTTTTTTAAGTTAGAATAAACTTTCAACTGCTTTGATTTTTATCTCATTTAGATTCAATAACTTCAATAAAGATCAAGGATCCCATCACTGTAGTCGCCACTCGCGAGAAGAAATTTTTTATTCATATTAAAATTATTTTACTATATTTTAAGTTTTAGCTTCAATACAAAGCTGAAAAGATATTTTTTGTGACTATCATTTATTTTCTCTGCTTTAACTTGACCTACTTTTTTCAACGATACTTCAAATGACTACAATTCGTATCTAGTTGAAGATATTACCCTCAAAAATTGAAAAAAAATTCTAATTTATCAATGAAACTGTTACTTATCCCATGTTCTCCATACAGACAATTAAAATTATTCATTTCTAATGTTTTCAGAATATTTATTGACAAATCAATTTTGATATGATAGGTTTCAAATACAAAATTAAATCATTTTACTTTGTAATTTTATTATTTTTTTACTCCATTTGTGTGTGCTACTACTAGACTATAATATTCCAAATTTGTTGGTAACATGTTGCTATATAAATCATTTCTAAAAAAAAATGATTGTTAGTTTCCCCTGAATTAACAATGGGTTTTTATAATTATAATCAAATTATATAATACGCTCAATTGAGTAAATCTTTTTAGGAACTTTGTTTTAATTGATTCATTTAGTTAAAGTAAATCATTAAAATTAATTAAGTTCTGAATATTTCAATTGCAGAATCTTTTTAAAAACCAAAAGTTATTAGAAAATGATTACTATTATTTCTATTTCAGTTATCTATTACGTTAAAAATGCAAAAAAATATTGAGCTTTTCTGATTAACTTACTATAAATAATAATTATAAAATTTACATAACTGCATATTAATCTTAATGATACAATTTTTTTAATTCTCAAAAAATTTTCTATTTAATGATGTCAATTCCAAACTTGCCAATTGAGCTAAAACTTATGGTAAAATAAATTAATTTTTTTTTATTATAGACATTCACAAAAATCAACTTTAAACGATTAAAAAAATAGGTTAAATATGTCATTTTCCTTATTTTTAACATATTAATAATCAAAATCAGTATTAATTTAAAAATTCTTTTTTATCTTAATTACTTTTTAGCTTCGATGCGAAGCGGAGAAGGTATTAATTTTACTATGATGTGTTTTTTTTTTTTTTTTTGTCTGTTGCCACTTTTTCTCAGCTCTCACTGGACCGATTTCTTTCAAAAATACGTCAAAAGATCACAAATCGTATCTAGTTGAAGACATTACCCTTAAAAATTGAAAAAAATTCCCTCGTTCCCCGCAAATGGGGGAAATATCCAAAAAAATTACAAATTTAAAAATCGCTAATTTTCGAAATTTTTTCACTTTTTTTTCTTAAAACTTCCATAACTTTTTGAAAAATCAACAAATCAACATAATTTTTTTTTATACTAAAACCTTAGATATTTACCTTTCATTTGATATCATTTTTTTGAAAATCTATCACTTAACCTGCTCATTGGGGGGGATTTAAAATGGCAACTTTTTTACAAAAATTAATTTTTTCAACTTAATTTTTGAAAATGTTCCGGAAAGACTGCGTCCTTTAAACATATATCAAATTAAAGCTTATTTTATGTACTACAAAATGAAAAAAAAAAATTTGTCCCGACACTTTTTTTTCTACATTTAAACGGCTGCCGTAGTTAAAAAAACACTATTTTTGTGTTAAAATTTTCGATTTTCGATTTTAAATTTTCAACTTAAAAATGCTATAACTTTTTGAAAAATGTATATATCAGCACAAATTTTTTTTTTCTAAATACATTATAAGTACATCTTTCATTTGACATACTTTTTATTAAAATTGGACAATTTCCCCTTATATAGGGGGCGTTCAAAACTTAAAATATTGTAAAAAACATAGATCTTTTTCAACTGAACTTTTGAAAATGTTCCGGAAATACTGCGTCCTTTAAACATATATCAAATCAAAGGTTATGTTATATACTATCAAATGAAAAAAAAAAATTTGTCCCGACATCTTATCTTCTATGTGCAAATGGCTGTCGAAAATTTAAAAAAAAATGTAATGTTTGCGATAAAAATTACATTTTATCGGGATGTTTTTTGTACTTAAAACTGCCATAACTTTTTCAAAAATGAACAAATAAAAATAATATTTTTTTGTATTGAAACCTTAGATATTTCCCTTTCATTTGATATAATTTTTTTTGAAAATCTAACACTTATTCTGCTCACTGGGAGGATTTAAAATAGTAACTTTTTTACAAAAAATAACTTTTTCAACTTAATTTTTGAAAATGTTCCGGAAATACTGCGTCCTTTAAACATATATAAAATTAAAGCTTATTTTATGTACTACAAAATGAAAAAAAAAAATTTGTCCCGACGATCTATCTTCTATACGCAAATGGCTACCATATTGAAAAATATACTATTTTTGTATGATAATTATGGGTTTTGTATTTTATTTTAATAGAAGTTGATGTTGCTTTTGCAATTATCCATCAATTTTTTAAAATTAAACACTATCTACAGATTTGCATCGAAGCGTTTCTTATGATAGTGATTTTAATCACTGTCAGATTAAATCTATACTGGACCCTATTTTTATAGCACAATTATATTAAATCAAAAAAAGATTCAAATTTTTTTGATTTAATATACATGTATAATACATAAGGGATTACGATTACATGGAAGCTAATTGTTTTTGTATGAAAATTATGGGTTTTGTATTTTTTTTTTATATGCAAATACTTAATTTTTAATAATAAGTAATAATATTAAAACTTAGAAGTAATATAAAAAGTTTAAATTCACATTTGAAAACATGGCGAATAGTTGTTTTAGAAAAGTGTATTTTTGTTTCTGATGAAAATTCATTGTAGTTTAGTGTGTTTATTCATAAGTAACAAAATTTTTTTATTAAAAAGTATTGCATCAATCCCTTTAAATTTTTATACGCGTTATAAGTATATGAATATACAACACCTTTTAATTTTTATAATATCTCTGTAAAAATTACAATATTATATTATTGAATATCAATTTCATATTAAATTTAATTATTATAATTATAAATTCGGATTAAAAGTTCTGGTCGCTTTTGAAATAATCTACCAATCTCTTAAAATGAAACACTATTTACAAATTTTGCATCGAAGCGTTTCTAATAATAGTGATTTTAATCACTGTCAGATATCATCTATACTTGTCCCACATATGCCTCGTCCACACTGTGCTACTGTTTTTTTAAATGTAATAACTAAATTGCTTACTTTTTAAAGTAAAGTGATAAATATTTTCATCATGAGTGATTTTTTTTGGGTGTGGTTTAAATATTGGACTTAATTTTTATCTAAGAAAATGTATTCAAATTTTTTAATTTTTTAAACAGACAGCAAGAAGCTTAATTTTTTCACAAAAGTTACAATCAAAAAAAAACACATTGAAAAAAATTGCTACCTTATCATTGAAACGAATTGAACATATGTACAGGTAATATAACTTAGAGATTAACTATTAAAAGTTTTATTAACTAAATTTACTTTTTCAGTGAAAAGAAGCAGTTAAATAAAAAAAATCAATTATACGTTCTTGAAACACTGATGGGTTCATTACATTTGAGCTTAAATTAATTAAGTAAGAAATAGGTTGTGGTGGAAATCTTTATTGTTATTTAATTACATTTTTTTTTTGCATTTATTATACAAATGTCAGAACTTCTAAATATAGGATGTTGTTCTTTTTCTGGTATATATGTTATAGTGAAATATTGCATTAGTTTATCCACAAATAATTTCCATGAAGTTTTCTGTTTTTCTGTATCTCGAAGCTCTTGACATATCAGGATAACAGTTTGTGATGTAGTTGAATCTACCATTGTTTTAATTAAATCTGGTATTACCTAAATATTTATATTCAATTAGGTAAAACATTTTTTTTTTTTTTTTTGTACACTTGTGATTTTATATTTTAATATAACGATTGTACAAATTCAATAATAGTATAATTTGGCAAACATAATAATAACTTTTATTAATATTTTTTTGTGTATTTTTTCTAACCTTGGAAGTTAATAAAAATATGATGATAGTTAAATAATATACATCCTTAAAATAATAAGATTTTTATTCACTTCTGTTACATTACTTAAAACTTTTACTTATTTACATTTATATCTACTATTTTTAGTGCATATTTGTTTGTATACTTCTACAAAGAAGTGCCATACTATTTTATAATACTAACATAAACTAGTAAAATGTACACTTACTTCAGTATAATAAATGCAATCGGCCATTAATAACACATCAAAAGGATCAATTTCTAATCTATCACCCCATTTTAATGCAATGGATTTAGCTCTACCTTGTAAATGAACTGCATTTTCTTCAATATTACATTGTAATTGATGTAAATGATTAGGCAAATCTGTTAAAATTACTTCTCCTCTAAAACAATATTACAAAAAAAAATATTTTGTATTAAACAAAAGATTTACTAAATTTTGGTTAAATTTAATAAATATTACAATGTTGTACATTTTTTGAATTTATATTTTTTAAGTGAATATCAAACTTTAGAATTACGTATTAAGGATTATATAAATTAAGTAACTATCTTTAATGTGTTAAAATAAAAAATAAAAAAATGATGTTTATTAAAATGTTCCTAGGGTAATAATGTCTATATCATTGAATTTCTATTAATACTCCTTTTATTCAATGGAACTGTTCAATGTTCAAATACAATTTTTGAATTATTTTTTTATAGACTGTCTTTCTTATTTTATGTTTACGTTATAACTTATAATTATTATTTACCCGAAACACGCAGCTGTGATCCCAACACATCCCAATCCTGATCCTAACTCCAACACTCTTTTTGATGAAAAAATTTTTTTGTTTTCAATGTATAATAATTCTAAATACTTGGCTAAAACTATTGCTGCATCCCACACTACACAATTGACATCACCATATTCATATTGTTGGAATTTAAGAGTGATACTCAAAGATTCCAAATCAAAGTCTCTATAATATTTTGTAGATTTCATTATGAAAAAACTATATTTAATATTTTAAAAATAAATATTTTAACGTAGTCTTAACTGAATTTTATCAGAGTTTGATAATTTTAGTTATCATCCATATTTACAATCTTATGATAAGAGGGATTCTCTTCATTTCGACGACTGATCGTGACTAAAAGTAATGGCTTTAAAAAATAAAGTTGACGAACTGCGTTCTTATCAGTGTTCCACTTATTGAGTCGAAACATTTCAGATGTCCGCAAAGCGCTGTTTTTAGNATCAATCTTTAAATACAATCTTATGATAAGAGGGATTCTCTTCATTTCGACGACTGATCGTGACTAAAAGTAATGGCTTTAAAAGATAAAGTTGACGAACTGCGTTCTTATCAGTGTTCCACTTATTGAGTCGAAACATTTCAGATGTCCGCAAAGCGCTGTTTTTAGGAGAATTTGAGGTTATAAAGGTATATTTTAAAACGAAATGGATTTAATCCATCTATTTTGTGTACTTGCTTATATCATAGATTAAATACACATATTTAATACACAAAAATACATATTTAATCTATGCTTATATGCATAAACGTATAACCTCAAATTCTCCTGAATAACGCTTTTGTGGATAATATTTGTAACGTTTTCAACTTAATAAGCTCAATTATAAACTGCGAACAGTGTGCGGGGTATTGAGTAAGACCATAGATTAAATACATATGTATTTAATCTATGGTAAGACCTTTAAAAGATTTGATTTATAAGTGAAAAAATAGTAAAATGGTATTTATAACATTTTTTAACGTGCTGCTCTCTAGTTTTTATAATTGAACTTATTTTAAGAAGAGAAAAGTAGGTTAATACAATAAATTATTTGGTGAATTTTCATACATTTGTGGGGTATTTCCAGAGTAAAATCTGGAAATATCTAAATCCAATCTCATTTCCCTTTATCACATTAAAAAAAATTGCATTTGTATCAATAAAAATGCTTTTATTATACAGTTAAAATAGGCCTTATGAATATCTTCAAATTTTATTAATTAAAGTAATATTAAAATTGTCATAAAATAAATCATCTAAGAGAAGGAGATATATACATATCTCTTTTTCTAATAAGCTTCATATTTGAGCTCCGTTAGAATATTTTTTCCTTATAAATAACAATTTTTTATGTCTTCCATAAACTACAACAATAGGAAAATATTACATATCTATTCGGTAAATATTAAGTATCTATTATCGATACTACGTGCAGTCTAGATACAAACTTTCTTCAAATGTATTAAATTTATCTTAACACAAAACATGGTGTGTTTGTATTCGATAAAATATCAGTGGACAGAGCATTTCTGTTAATTCAAGAAATTGAACTTGCGAAAATCCTTTCCTTTCATTATCTCCTTAATAATAATTGTTAAAAATTGTTTTTTATAAAATATTTATTCGTCTAATACTATTAGATTGTATTTTTAGTTATATCATTAATATTTATACAATTTATTACTATCTCACGCAGGTAGGTAATACCAATTAATAGATAAAAATCGGTTAGGCACATTATTTCGAACGTAATGAGAAAAATTGTTGTTAGCCTTTGGAACACTCATAATAGTGTTCAAAACACTATTTGCGCCAATTACACTATTTCCAAACTAATGGATAAAAATATTTAAAATCCTCCTCATAAAATTGACTGAAAGACGCCCCCGTATAAATTGTACAGCGAATAAAGTTGTATAAATTAATGATACCCAGATTTTTTTTAATCATCATTAAGTTAAAAAACAAAGATGGAAATAAAATATTATTGATGAGCCTTTTATTTTTTATCTGCAGGTCATGTGCTGCCGATTCTTGACGTATAAATTTTGAAAATACTAATTTCATCTTCAGCGCTTAACATACAATGGCATTAATACTTATTTTGATGATAACTATCATTTTTAAAACAAATTTATATTTATTTATTAATAAATTTTAAGTAGTAAAATTTGAAGTAAAAATTTGCTTAATATATTTAAAATATTTTGTAATTTAATGATATCCAGATTTTTTATAATATTAGAAAATAACAATTTTAATACGTGTAACGAGTATAATAATGTCATGATAACATTGTACAATACAAAACACTTTTGATGGTCACAAAATATAAATATGTATTGGCCATCTCTAGTATTAAATATTAAAATTTATACTTATACATACAGTGGCGTATTTGATAGAGATGATAGAGCAATGCCGCCCAAAATATATTTATTTTAATGTCTACAATTTTTTTAAAAGGGTTGACCTACCTTAGTATCTACCCCCCTCCGAGGTGAAGTAAGGAATACGCCACTAATATATATATCGATATAATATGAAACAATCATCAATATTTGATAATATCGATATATATATATTGGTCATCTCTAAAACACATTTCGAATTTTTTGGAATAGTTCCAACTTGAACTCGCAAAATTCATCAACTAAGAGCCAAAAGTAGTTAACTTAAATGATTAGAATGTTTTTAATGGTAACGACAAATAAGAGTCATTGAACAGGAGATTAGACAGAGAAATAAAATTGACATGCAAAAAATTAGGGAGAACAACTACAATATACTGGGAAGTAGGGCAATTCAAGTTTAGAGAGACGGGTAACACTGTGAAGCCGCGTTACCGTCATTGGCCAAATACTTTAGAACCATATGAAACACAACATTTTACATAATTATTATTATTTTTATATAATAGAGTACTTTTTTTATATTATTTTAATACACACGTTCCGTTTGTGATTGTTTTTAACAAAAGGTACGCGTTTTTGTCGTTAATTTAACATCTGCTGGCAGCCCATTGCTTGCTGATCAGGTATATTATTACGGTATTAACCTGTTTCAAACTTTGGCAACCGGAATTTCATCTATCCGTGTAAAATTAAATTGTATTTTGAGTAATACAGTTCTAGCGTGTATACATCTCAAATCATTAAATTGAACGTCGAAGAACATTGTATGTTAAACTATATAGACACTTGCCGGCAGTTTTTAATTTTGTTTCCTTAAGTAATTAATACTTTAGACATCACGTACATACACAGACCGACAACTGCGGTGGTATCATTTCTACCACTACTGCCGTGCGCGCGCGTGTGATCAGTAACTGACAGTAACGAAACGGTGTGACAGAAAAACCCCTCGTTAACAACTGTATTGCCATCAAAACTAGAAATAACAGTCTCAACTTCATAATGGACGATCTTAAAGTTGAGGTGCTCTTTGAAAATGGTGCCTACTACGAGGTGAGTTGTACATTCATGGATACACATGTATTTACAAACACACTTGACGATTAAGGTTATACGTTTTTGTACCGTCGCTTTGTCGCTGACGGTTTTCCCGTGGTTGCATAAAACGCCCATGTGCCGTTTTATTTTTCACAACTACCCTGTAATATTGTAAAAAATTTCACAATCCATATATTTTTGAGGTTAAAGTAATTTATGCTGTACTTGTCTACTTATGTTCTTAACAATCGAACTAATATTTTTTCGAAGAAATAATGATAAATTATGTAGTTAATTCCTTAGTTATATATGAATAATTTATTTAATTTTTCATAAACCCAAATAGATAGGATTAAATTTTTCTATTTAAAGTAGCCTAAATATCCATATCAATATCAAATATGATATTGATTTTATTTCATTTTATTAAAATTTCACCTTAGCACTTTTAAATTCTTTTAGATAATATTTCTATATTTATGTAGTTAAATGAAAAATATCTATTAATTTATATAAATTAAGTGTATATTTAATATTATATATTGTTAAAAATCTACTCGCTTATCAATATTAAGCGTTGAAATTATTTTAACCTATATTATATTGGTTTCTAAACAACTTTCATTTCATTAAACTTAATTGGACTTAATTTT
>NW_026099574.1:28806313-28822494 GCF_025091365.1 Daktulosphaira vitifoliae
TAGATTGATAGATAGATATTATTCCTAAAAATTATATAATTATTTAAAAAAAATTGATTTAAAATATACCTTGTATGAACTATATAAAAATTTTTATATATGTATTTTTATACATTTAATAAATGTTGATTAATATAAGTACCTATATTTTAAATAACCCATAGTTTTCACTAAGTTAAAGTTCTGATTATTTAATGTTTTAAGAACAACAAAACTAAAATTTATTTTTAAATTGTAAAATTCTTGATAATATTTAATTTCTTCATAGAAATTTAATGGTAAAATGATAAATCAATTCCATAAACTATGTGCTATATTAAATTTAGTTCTAAAATAAGATTAAAGTAACTGGCTTTTTATGAGAAATAATTTAAGGCATTATACATTTTCCAGAATACTATATTTTTTAAAATAAAAAAATACAGATAGACCTTATTAATAAAACCAAATATTTGAAATTTGGTTTTATACTCTTACATAATAATATTTTTATAAAACATTTGACTTTCGGAAATGAAATTTTTATTTAATAAAATAGTGTTTAAAGGTCCTTTTAACCCATTCCTTACTTTAAATGAAAACTCATAACTTAAGCATCAAACATTTAATTGTTGAATATATCTGCTTATTTACATCTCATGCACATAATATATGTGTGTGTGCAATGTATCTAAACATGTTTTTAACATTTTACTTAGGTTATACTTATTGTAAGTTAATTAATTATAGTTTTTAGTATTATTGATAATAATTATTAGCAAGTATATTATTTATTGTAATAATTTATTTTTTGAAATGATGTTTATCATTTAAATATTTTATAAGTATATTACAGTAAATTATTTTATTTATTCAGGGTGTTGTCATGGGCGTCATGGATTCTGAAGTTTTAGTTTCTTTTCCTAATGAGTAAGTAATCATTCTTGATTTGATTTTTTAAATAAATGTATCTTTTTATATATTTTTTTTTTTACTAATTTATAATGAAGATGATTAAAAATAATTCAAATATTGTTGACCATAGGGAAATATTAAATAATTAACATGTTTAAGTCAATTTTAAGTATATAAGCATAATTGTATGTTAACTACATATTATAGGCAGCCTTATCTTGTTAAATTTACTTCATTTACTACAAAACCTAATAAAAACATTTATATTCATTAATTGTCTTAAATAAAGTAAAAATGAAACTTGAATCATTTTGTAAAATTTTAGTACAAGTGCTTTTGTTAATTAAAAGGCTAGAGTTATGTATTTTTCAAATCATTGCAGAGACGTCTTTCTTAATGGGGATAGTAAGTAGATGTTTAGGACAAAAATTTCTTTCGTGTTTAATTAATAACATATTTGTTTATAAGTTGTATACATAAAAATTTGTATATCATGTTATTATACAATGATACATCAAAATTATAAATGAATTTATTAAAAACTAATATTATTTATGGGTCGTTGTGTTTAAAAGCTCTGAAAAACTTATAATTTTTCTAATGAAAAATAAATAGCAAACCAGATTTTATTATGAGACATTAAAATCTTTTTAGACTAGGGTCAGATTTGCTATTCGTTTAATAAACATTTGTGTTAATTACAATTTACTAGTGAATAATTTTTGTTATTATAGCCTAGTATATTTTAAACATGTAATAGTGTCAAATTCTAAGGTTTGATTCCATCATGCTAGGTTTTCAGTACCCAGTTTGATAAATCAGCTTTTTAATAAAAATATGTTAATGAAAAGATGAAAAGATTGCATTTAAAATGATAATACAATTTTTTACATTTTCTTCGTATGTGTTCCCTAAACATTTATCTAACATATTTTATCTGGTTATTTTCATGTTAAAGGTTAATATAATTATTTAAAACAATTTATAATACATTATATTATTATGACTTCTCAAGAATTACTTTATTTTTACACTATTAAGGGGAAATTTACGAGAAAACTATAAATTTGTAACCAAAATAATATGCTTTCTTTTTCTTTTTTTTTTAAGTTTCAGATTTAAATTATTTGTTATCAAAGTTATTGCTAAATTAGAAAGGAAAGTGTTTAGTTCCTTCTCCAATTTCTAAATAATCAATATATAAATCTAAAAAATTCCAGAACATATCTTTTAGAATGTAGTTATAATCAAAATTATAAATATTTCTAAGGTAAATTAGAGTTAAGTAGGCTAAGAAAAGAGAAAATTAATAAATTGCAGAGTTAGAATCTTTAATACCTACTTTTCTCTTATTCCTTGTTCCCTAACTGGTTTATTTAGTAATATGTATTAAATTAGATATAATTTAAATTAAACTCTTGTTTATGTATTCAGTTAGATCATTAGATATTTTTATACTATCGAATGTAATTATTATAAAAATAATAAATTCTATTTAATCTATAATTAAAATTACTACATAAATTGGCCACAAAAATTACTTAAAGCCACAGATATGTACTTTGGGAACAATGTTACCATTAACATCGCTAAACACATACTGAATGTATGTGTTTTAGGGTTTCAATCATAGTTTTGAATATGTAGTATAGACACCTATTTATTATTACTATTTAATTTTATGGATTTAATCATATATATTACTTGTAATATAGTTCATTCACAAAAGGATAAATAAAAAAAAAACTATTTACCAAAGATTAAGTGATAATGTTAATTTTTAATGCATATAAATATGAAATTTTCTTTGTAATTTCTAGACCTTGTGAAACCATATTATATTAAGTTATTCTAAACATTTTCTTAAATTTATATGAATATATTTTTTTTAGTTGGTATCCTGAAACAAAGTTTAACTGTGGCAGTGTACGTCTTCCTATGGCTGACAGCCAATGTGGTGCTGAATTCACGGATAATCAAGAAGTTGAAGTAAAAACTATCAGAGACCCACATCCATGTTATGGATGGATTAAGGCAGTGATAAAAATTATAAGTGGCAATCCTCCTACTCAATTTGTCGTCCAACATCTCGACAGTACCTTTACTGAAATAGTTACACCTGATCGTCTGAGGTGCAAAAACACAAATCCTCATATTAATGCGAATACCTTTTTTAAATTTGATATTGATGTACCAGAAGATGTTAGAGAATGGTATGTGAATAATTATCTTTTTTATATTCATTAAATTGTTTAATTACTCATTAATCTAATTATTAAATAAATAAATTGTTTTTTTTTTTTTTAGTGCTAAGATTGATGGTATACATAAAGATTTACAGAAGGCAATTGGTGCATCACTGGTCATATATAATGTTGATCAATGTGTATTGAGTGTGATATCACGTTCCCCATTAACCAGTAAGCGAGCACTGATGCTTGCTGATATGCATTTTAGAAATCTTAACCAAAAAGTGATGTTGCTAAAAAAGACTGAAGAGTTAGCCAGACAACTAGAAAGTTCTAAACAACAAATTACATCATCATCATATACAGATGAATTTAAAGTTCGTGATGATTTAATGGGGTTAGCAATTGGTGCTCATGGTACCAATATACAGCAAGCACGCAGGGTTGATGGCATAACAAATATTGAACTTGATGAACACACTGGCATTTTCAAAATTTATGGAGAAGTATATATTTCAATTTATTTTTTATATAAATAATTTCATCATAACATGTTTAATAAAATATTTTATTAAAAATTAGAATAAAGAAGCTGTAATGAAAGCACGAGGAATTTTGGAGTATAAAGAAGAATTTTTACAAGTACCAAGAGATTTCATAGGAAAAGTAATTGGTAAAAATGGTCGTAATATACAAGATATTGTAGATAAAAGTGGAGTAGTGAGTATTCCATATTAATAATAATATTTATTTACATCATATACTTAAGTTATATTTTTTTTTATTTCCGCTTAGATCAGAGTAAAAATTGAAGGTGATAATGAACCCCAACCCACAATTCCTCGTGAAGAAGGTCAAGTTCCATTTGTTTTTGTTGGTACTGTAGAGAGTATATCAAATGCTAAAGTTTTACTTGAGTACCATTTAGAACATCTTAAAGTAATTACTTTTTAACTATTTTTTTTACTACCATAACGTTGTTGAATTTATTATATTATATTTTACTTTTCTATTTTAGGAGCTTGAGCAAATTAGGCAAGAAAAAATGGGAATGGAACAAGAATTACGTAGTATTCATAGTACTGGACCTTCTTATCCTCACCAAATGATGCCAAACTACACCACACAAAGGCGAAATGATCGGTAAATTGATTTATATTATTAAAATAACTAGAAACTTAAGTTAAGGGACAGTGTAACTGAGTCGGTAATGTGGCAGTGCTTGACACACACCACTGCCTCAGGTTTGAAACTCAGTGATGAGGGGCTTCATTTGCCGAACGAGAGATTAGTTTGGTTATTGGAGTTACCATCTCTCTCTCTCCAGCGATGGACTAACCACCCATCCCAGAGTATCAATGGTTAAGAAACCTCCTCCTTTGGGAAGGCCGCTATGGCCTTAATGGCCTGATAAAGCAATTAAAAAAAAAAAAAAAAACTTGAGTTTCTAAGTCTCATAGAAAAAATATTTTATGCAATAAAAAAGAGTCTTAAGATATTATTTTAAATTAATTAACTAATTTTAACTATAAGCAAAATAAATTATCACTGTTTGTAAGTACAAAAGGTAAATTATATATTAATAAATAATTAGGGAGATCATGATAATAATTTATATATTAAATATTAAAATAAAAAATTTATTTTATTTATTTGTTTTAGTAATTTTAACCCTGATAGTGATACTATGAATAATGGAATAGGAGGTAATNCACCCTCTTCTCAACGCCCAAATCAGTACCAATATAACAATCGTCAAGGAGGTCAGGGAAACGTACCTAGAGAACGCCGTGGAGGCCCAGGGAATTCAGCTCCAAGAGGCAATAGGGGAATTGGCAACAGACGTGCTGATGAAAGAAGGAGAACAGCTGATGATGAAAACACTGTTCTTGATAATGCTCAAGATAGTGGTGATAGAGGTTAGAATTAAATTCAAATCAAAAGATTTAATCTTTACTTTTGTTTTATTTTTATTTTTTTGGCTTGGAATCTATTAAAAATAATTCAATTACTAAGGAATGGATTTACAATTTTTATTTTAGTAGAGTAGAGTAGATCGCTTTCAATGTTAAAATTATGAGCTATATAGTTTTTAGAGTATTCAAATAGTTGTTAAATCATTGTTATTTAAGTAAAATTTTTATTTTATTGAGTTGAATGAAATAATTTTTAAGTTTTGTATTATTGTTATTACTTGATTGCTTCAAAAGAATTTTATGTTTAGAATTTAAGGCATCAAAAACGCTGATTTTATTAAATTAAAAGTATTTCTTTCATTAATTGTGAGTTTGTTAGGTACAAATCAAGCATAAAATTGTTTTTTTTTCTTATGGTGATAGAATCTAAAATTATTTTTAAAAAAAACTTTTTTCTCTTGATAAATTTGTATATATTTTTTTATTTGCGCTAGAATCTGTGTCTAGCGTGGACGCGCAAGTACCAAAGTCAAAAAACAGTCAAAAAAGAAGGAATCGCGCCATAGCTGCTGCTCAAGGTGAAAATTCAAATAATTTTAATAAAGGCATTAGTAATGATAGTAACAAATCTAATGACTGTAAGTAATGCTTAAATAACCAAAAAGCTTTGTTCAAATAATACAGATATAAGTAAATATTTTGTAACATAAAGCAAACACCCAATTAAAAATTAACAAGTTCTTTGTAAATTTATTCTAAATCTGTTAGTAACATATGTGAATGCTGCTTTTAGATTCTTAGTAAGCATGGTTAAAATTGTGTAGAATTTAACAATGTGTAAATTATTTATTAGAATGTCATTTAAATAGATAGTTTTTTTTTTTTTTTTTTTTTTTTTTTTTTTTTTTTTTACAGCATTAAATTAATTAAACAATAATTATTTTATTTCTTTATTACCAAAGTATTAAATAAATATTGTTTTTGAGGTGATTAAAACTTACTAACTGTTGGTATATGTAATGTTATTAAATGTTTGTTAAAAATCTTTAATTAGTTAATTATCAATAGTATTTGTTCAGATCTTGCTGACCAGTCATATCTCTTAAAAAGCCTGTATTAGTAGTCACAAAAATCCCAATTAATCAAATCAAAATTGTTGACAGTGTAACCGATTAATCTTAATTAAATATTGGTTTTGACACAATCTGTTTTCATAAAATAATTCCAATTCATTTCAATGTAATGATAACATTAATTATATTGAGTGGTAAAGGTAACATTTTTCTTTGGACAAACCCTTTAATCCCAAAAAATAAGATTATTAATTTTGCCATTAGTCTTTGAGAATTTTCTTTATATATAGTAAAATATATTTACAAAAAAATTATTCAACTTATATTTTACAATTATTAAAAAATAAAATAATCATTTTAAATTAATTAAAATTGTACAATTATTGTATAGTTTTATTACTATGTTATAACTAGTGATGTACAAACTGTTTGATTTGAAAATCAAATTACTAAAATCAAATATTTTACTTGAAAATGATCAAGTATAATATTTGGTACGAGTAAGATGAAATATTTGGAATGTTCAGTTCAGTTTGTGTCCTATAGAAAAATTAAAAGTTTGGTTTGACATTGTTCATAAAATTCTAAGTACAGTTTAAAAACCAGATCTTGTAAGATTGCTATCTGTAACTAAAAAATTTTTAGTTACAGAATAATATTTCATATTCTAACAAATCTATTGTTAATTAGACCAAATTTATTGCTTAAAACACTAGAATATTACTATATCATTAGATGGTAAAAAAATATATATCTTGAAAAAAATACGATTGTCAAACCTGTAATACTAAAAAAAAAAAGACAAAATCAAAACCCTTGTAAATAATTTGGTTGCAAATACTTATTCTAAGTTTCTATAAAATTGGTTCTAAATTTATAACTTTATTTTTAGGGGATTACGATCTCAGAAAAGATAATATTGAAACAACCAATTCATCTCAAACCAATACTAATAATGGTAATACAAATGGTAGCAATACTAATGGAAATAGCAAACCATCAAAAAATCAAAGATCTAAAGGTCAACAAAATAAATCTCCATCAAAGAATAAGTCCAACAATGCGACTACTGCTAATGGACAACAAGCTGTTACAGTTAATGGATCGTCAACAGCACCTGATGCTGACTCTGCTTAAAAGTCTATAAATTATTTATTATATGTTATAACATCTAAGAAAAACACTACTATATTTTAATATTGTTTCTGAAACAAATCTCTTGGTCTAAATATCAAACTATTATTAATATTTCTAATGAAATGTTTTAAAAAGAACTTAATTAACAAAAAAAAAANGTTTTTATTTCTATCTTATTCATTTTTTAAATTGGACAGCCATTTTAAAAAAAAAAAAAAAAAAAAAAATAGCGTCCTTTAAATGCGTGGAGAAAATTTAATTGTAATAGAATTTTTTTTTTCCTACACTTGATTTTTATATTTTTATTTCTCAATTTTCCTTTATAAAATAGTAAAGATTTATTAAGGATTTCTATGTTTTCTAGTTCTTGCATTGCATGACAATATGTATGTTTATGTATATATTTCATTTTTGTTAGAAAATCTTTATTTTTAATTTAAATTAAAATACTGTTGAAGAAACTGTTATGTCAGTTATTGAGTAAAAAAAATTTAAAGTGTTTTCTATCAAAAATAAATGTATATATATATATATATAAACATATAGATAAATAAAATATATATTTATACATTTTTCTATTAACAATGCATTGTACATTATTTTATTTTGAAATTATAATTTCAAAGAAAATACATTGCCATTAATTGATTTTTGTTAAAATTATCTTATGTGCTTATTTATCACATGCATTTAACATAACAGTTTTCAGTAAACAAAAAAAAATAACATCTATTTACATGTATATATATATATATATTATTTATATACAAATTTACTTGTTAAATATGCATATATATTTATATATATATATATATTTTAATTACATTTTTTGAAATAAATTATGTATCTTTATTTAACAATGGATATACTTATTTGTAATTACTTGATTATTAACTTTTTTTTATAGTCTGTTAGTGATATATAATAACAGTTTGTATTAAAGTCATGTATGCAAAATGGATAATACTTAATAGTTTTAAAAATACTATTAAATAGTTTATCTAATTTATTAAGTAATTTAATATTTTCTCTACTCATTAGATCAAAACAAACACAATTTGGCTTTGTTTATAATTATAGGTATTTATTTTTATTTTTTAAAACTAATATTAGTGGATCTATAATTATGTTAATATCATTCTTTATTACATAAATTATTATGGGTGTACTGATTATAATTAATTAGTCAAGCACTATTCTACAAATAATTATATAATAAATATATGTTAAATTATATTTATATAATTTTTTTGTAGTATAAGAAAATTGTTATGTAATAACCTAATTGTATCAAACTTTATTGAAGGGAAAATATTTTGATTGTAAAACTAATCTACGAGTAGAAGATCACTCATTATGTCTTAAATTTCTATGTCTCAAATGTGAATGGTTGAGTAATATTGGCACCTTGTTAAATGGATTTAGCAGAGCTCATCCAGCATAGTGTTTTTTGTAAGTGACTTTTTCAATTATGTATACATTTAATGTAACCAGTATAAATTGAAATTATGCCTATTCTGTAAACATATATTCATATGTGATCTTGTATGAAAATAATGTATACTATATAGGATTAAATGGTATTTATAAATCTCATAATATATACTATTAGTTATAGTATAATTTATGAATGTAATAAAATATACTTATTATAATTTTTTGCATAATAAATAAACTGTAAATTTTTTCTGAAAACTGTTAATATATATTATTTTTGTCTTTCCATTAATTTTTTTCTAATTAAGACTTCACAGTCTATAGGTTTTTATATTTGTTAGTTATAAAATAATTAGTTTAATGTATGGTTGGCACAATGTTAATTGACTGGTCAAATAACTAAAAAGATGTCGACTTGTATTAAAAACAAAAAGTCTGTATTTAAATTTAAAGTTTTTATTATATAATACTATATTTTTAGACATTTAGTCTTTATTTTATGATAGTATTATTTTACTTTTTTCCAAAACTGGGCACTAAAACGTTAAAAAATAGAAAGTTAAGTTAGTTTAACGTTTTAACTTAACTAAATATCTTAAGTTTTATTCTTTAATAAGTTAGTATTTGTGATTAATAGATTATTTAATATACTAAAATATAATGAAGTTTTCTTGAGAAATTTAAAATAATAAATAAATATATAAATAGTACCTAGCATGAAAGTATCAAACTGTCTATGTCTTAAACTGCAACAGCAGAAGTAATATTATTAACAATAGTAACAGTAATATTATAAAATGTATATTTATAAATTAGATTTCCTTGTAGTTTTTATGGTAGATAGTTAAAATTGATCTTCCTTTCTGATAAAAATTAACCTTTTATATGGACAACAAAAATTTGATAGCTAATTTAATTTAGAGAGAAAAGTTATTATTGCTATTTAAAATAACTAATAACTTTACTTAGATAACTATTAAACTTAGTAACTTAGTGATGAGTGAACGATATTTTTATTTTACAAATCTATCTTAAATAGGATTCTTTCACTGGATACCCTCCCTTCTCAAGTTATTTTAAATAAGCTGTGTAAAATATCAAATTTGTTTATTAAGACCTGTGTATAGATAAATATGTAATTAAACTATTAATAAAAAAAATCTAAAATAAGATCACAAGTTAGAAAAAATTACTACTTGTCCAGACTAAATATTAAATAAAAGAAAACTGATAGTTTGATTAAGAATAATAATAATAATTTTTTTTACCGAATTTGACATGTGATAATATAGTCAATTAACCACTGAAAATTTTAACCGTTCAAAAACTCAACCCTAGTATTATGTATTGGTTAAAAATTGCTACTTTTTAAAGTTAATCCTACCACTTCCATTACGTGTTAAAAAATAGTTTATCAAACTAATTACTATTTATTAAAATATGCTAGAATGCAATTATTTTTTAAGTATTGGAATACGTTTTGTATTTAAACATATTCTATAAATAAACAGACTTTTTGGATGACAATAAAATATATATTTTTTTTATTAAAAATAATGATGTCAATGTTTCGTATTTGGTCTCGATATTATAATTATACCGATATTTTGTGAATTTCTATGCTTACCATAACTTATGTTTTTCTTTGATTATCAATGGTTTATTTGAGTAGTTGTTAGCAGCCATAAATGCAAATAATTGCATTCAATTTGTATCCCTATAGTAAGGAATAATTATTTATTTTTATAATTATTTTGTTAATTTATAAAAATATCGTTATTCCCTATATATATAATATCGATATTTACACATTTTCACCTTAGCACGCCTAATGATTTTAGCATCGATGCGAAGCTGAGAAGGTATTGGTTTTACTATGATGTATTGTTTTNCCTAATTGTATCAAACTTTATTGAAGGGAAAATATTTTGATTGTAAAACTAATCTACGAGTAGAAGATCACTCATTATGTCTTAAATTTCTATGTCTCAAATGTGAATGGTTGAGTAATATTGGCACCTTGTTAAATGGATTTAGCAGAGCTCATCCAGCATAGTGTTTTTTGTAAGTGACTTTTTCAATTATGTATACATTTAATGTAACCAGTATAAATTGAAATTATGCCTATTCTGTAAACATATATTCATATGTGATCTTGTATGAAAATAATGTATACTATATAGGATTAAATGGTATTTATAAATCTCATAATATATACTATTAGTTATAGTATAATTTATGAATGTAATAAAATATACTTATTATAATTTTTTGCATAATAAATAAACTGTAAATTTTTTCTGAAAACTGTTAATATATATTATTTTTGTCTTTCCATTAATTTTTTTCTAATTAAGACTTCACAGTCTATAGGTTTTTATATTTGTTAGTTATAAAATAATTAGTTTAATGTATGGTTGGCACAATGTTAATTGACTGGTCAAATAACTAAAAAGATGTCGACTTGTATTAAAAACAAAAAGTCTGTATTTAAATTTAAAGTTTTTATTATATAATACTATATTTTTAGACATTTAGTCTTTATTTTATGATAGTATTATTTTACTTTTTTCCAAAACTGGGCACTAAAACGTTAAAAAATAGAAAGTTAAGTTAGTTTAACGTTTTAACTTAACTAAATATCTTAAGTTTTATTCTTTAATAAGTTAGTATTTGTGATTAATAGATTATTTAATATACTAAAATATAATGAAGTTTTCTTGAGAAATTTAAAATAATAAATAAATATATAAATAGTACCTAGCATGAAAGTATCAAACTGTCTATGTCTTAAACTGCAACAGCAGAAGTAATATTATTAACAATAGTAACAGTAATATTATAAAATGTATATTTATAAATTAGATTTCCTTGTAGTTTTTATGGTAGATAGTTAAAATTGATCTTCCTTTCTGATAAAAATTAACCTTTTATATGGACAACAAAAATTTGATAGCTAATTTAATTTAGAGAGAAAAGTTATTATTGCTATTTAAAATAACTAATAACTTTACTTAGATAACTATTAAACTTAGTAACTTAGTGATGAGTGAACGATATTTTTATTTTACAAATCTATCTTAAATAGGATTCTTTCACTGGATACCCTCCCTTCTCAAGTTATTTTAAATAAGCTGTGTAAAATATCAAATTTGTTTATTAAGACCTGTGTATAGATAAATATGTAATTAAACTATTAATAAAAAAAATCTAAAATAAGATCACAAGTTAGAAAAAATTACTACTTGTCCAGACTAAATATTAAATAAAAGAAAACTGATAGTTTGATTAAGAATAATAATAATAATTTTTTTTACCGAATTTGACATGTGATAATATAGTCAATTAACCACTGAAAATTTTAACCGTTCAAAAACTCAACCCTAGTATTATGTATTGGTTAAAAATTGCTACTTTTTAAAGTTAATCCTACCACTTCCATTACGTGTTAAAAAATAGTTTATCAAACTAATTACTATTTATTAAAATATGCTAGAATGCAATTATTTTTTAAGTATTGGAATACGTTTTGTATTTAAACATATTCTATAAATAAACAGACTTTTTGGATGACAATAAAATATATATTTTTTTTATTAAAAATAATGATGTCAATGTTTCGTATTTGGTCTCGATATTATAATTATACCGATATTTTGTGAATTTCTATGCTTACCATAACTTATGTTTTTCTTTGATTATCAATGGTTTATTTGAGTAGTTGTTAGCAGCCATAAATGCAAATAATTGCATTCAATTTGTATCCCTATAGTAAGGAATAATTATTTATTTTTATAATTATTTTGTTAATTTATAAAAATATCGTTATTCCCTATATATATAATATCGATATTTACACATTTTCACCTTAGCACGCCTAATGATTTTAGCATCGATGCGAAGCTGAGAAGGTATTGGTTTTACTATGATGTATTGTTTTTATTATGTCAGTTACCACTTTTTCTCAGCTCTCACCGAACCGATTTCTTTCAAAGATACGTCAAAAGATCACAAATCGTATCTAGTCAAAGATATTATCCTCAAAAATTGAAAAAAATTCCCTCGTTCCCTGTAAATGGGGGGAACCTCCAAAAAAATTACAAATTTAAAAATCGCTAATTTTCAAAAATTTTTCAATTTTTTTTACTTAAAATTGCTATAACTTTTTTAAAAATAACCGAATCAATATAATTCTTTTTTTTATAGATGCATGATATCATTACCTTTCATTTGGTATATTTTTTTTATATGTGACCCTTTACTTGCCCACAGGGGGGGATTTAACACATGACAACTTTTTCACAAAAAATTATTTTTTTCAACTTGATTTTTGAAAATGTTCCGGAAGGTCTGACACTTATATATATATCTTAAATTAAAGCTAAGGTAATATACTTTATCATGAAAAAAAAAAATTTCGGACTTTATTTTATCTTTAGGGTGAAAATGGCTACCAAATGCTATTTTTGTGTGAAAATTTTCGTTTTTGTATTTTACATTTTTAATTTTATTATGCTATAACTATTTGAAAAATGTATGGATCAATACAATTTTTTCATGAGAAGTAGTATTTATATACATCTTTCATTCAACATACTGTTTTTTTAAATCGGACCATTTCCCTATATTTGAGGGGGTTCAAATCTAAAAAATGCATGTAGAAAGTAGAACTTTTTCAACTTAACTTTTGAAAGTGTTCCGGAAAGTCTGACACTTTTATATATATCTTAAATTAAAGCTAATGTAATATACTTTATAATGGTAAAAAAAAATTTCGGACTTTATTTTATCTTCATGGTGAAAACAGACATTAAACTTAATAAAAAAAATACGATTTTTGTAAAAAAATTCTTTTTTATATTTTTAACTTTATAATGCTATAACTTTTTGAAAGATGTATGGATCAATATAATTCTTTTTTTTATAGATGCATGATGTCTTTACCTATCATTTGGTATATTTTTTTTTTCATATCTGACCCTTTACCTGCCCACAGGGGGGGATTTAAAATGACAACTTTTTCACAAAAAATTTACTTTTTTAACTTAAATTTTGAAAGTGTTCTGACACTTTTATACATATCTTAAATTGAAGCTAATGTAATATACTTTATTATAGAAAAGAAAAATTTCGAACAGACATCAAAGTTAATAATTTAAAATATAATTTTTGTAAAAAATTACAATATTAAATTGTTAAATATCAATTTTATATTATATTTAATTACTATACTAAATATTTATTAATATATTACACTTATAAATCATAGAACTTATAATCAGGATTTAAATAGGAAAATAGGAGATGATGTTGCTTTTGAAATAATTCACCAATTCTTTTTTTATTTTTAACTTTATAGTGCTATAACTTTTTTAAATATTTATGGATAATTATAATTTTTTTAAGAATAGAACTACTTATATTCTTTTTTTATACGACATACTTTTTTTTTAAATCGGACTATTTCCCTTTATATATTTATATATTATAATTATATATATTCATATATTGCAATTGATAACATCGTCCCCCTCCCATAAAGTTTACATGAAGACGCTTCTGTCCACAAGTAGCATAAAAAATATTTTTTTGGGAAGGTGAGTAAAAAATATAACACATTTTATTTTGATAATTTTTTACGAATAAAAGTATCATAAGCGTATTCTAAAATAACATTACAGTTTATATTGATAATTTAAAAACCTAACTCAAATGTTTATTATAAAACCAGTTTTCCTGATTTTTTAAAATTTAAAATGTATAATTTTACCGTTGGATGCTCTTTATGACATTTATAAAAAAAGTTTTAACATAGATAGGAATATAAAACGGAGATAAAATGTAGAGTCAACAAAATTTAGAACAAAACGGCGTTACTATTATGATCGTTAAAAGTTATGATGATTTTGATAGAATAATAGTAAGTGGCTTCTTGGAAGTTTTATTCTTAACACGTCTATTTTTAATAGCTACAGGCTATTTACATTCTAATTACAAATAATGACTATTCCTTTATAAATTAGTATATTATCACCATAAGTTTCTTAAAATTTTTACCGTGTAATAAATAAATTATATTTAATTTTTCAATGGTTCATGTTCTTAAAATAGACATTGTTTAAGGAAATGGTATTTTTTCTGGTACAAAAATCTGCAGAATGTTGTTAATTAACGTATTTAGTCAGATAAATAATGAAATAATGATAGCCGATTTAATATTTTACAGATCATTAATAAATATTATAGTCTTATGTATTTGCATATCACTGAATACAAAAATTTGTTTTTAGCTTCGATGCGAAGCTGAGAAGGTATTAATTTTACCATGATGTGTTTTTTTTTTTTATTTTTTTTTTTATTTTTTATTTTTTTGTGTCCGTCACTACTTTTTCTCAGCTCTCACTGGACCGATTTCTTTTAACAATACGTCAAAAGATCACAAATTGTATCTAGTTGAAGACATTCCCCTTAAAAATTAAAAAATTTTCCCTCGTTCCCCGCAAATGGGGGAAATATCCAAAAAAATTACAAATTTAAAAATCGACAAATTTTGTCATTTTTTTCACTTTTTTTTCTTAAAACTTCCATAACTTTTTCAAAAATCAACAAATCAACATAATTTTTTTTTAAACTAAAACCTTAGATATTTTCCTTTCATTTGATATAATTTTTTTGAAAATTTAACACTTAACCTGCTCATGGGGGGGGATTTAAAATTGCAACTTTTTTACAAAAACTAACTTTTTCAACTTAATTTTTGAAAATGTTCCGGAAATACTGCGTCCTTTAAACATATATCAAATTAAAGCTTATTTTATGTACTATAAAATGAAAAAAAAAAATTTGTCCCGACACTTTATCTTCTGCATGTAAACGGTTGCCGTAGTTAAAAAAACACTATTTTTGTGTTAAAATTTTCGATTTTCAATTTTTAATTTTCAACTTAAAAATGCTATAACTTTTCGAAAAATGCATGTATCAGCACATTTTTTTTTTTCTAAATACATTATAAGTACATCTTCCATTTGACATACTTTTTATTAAAATTAGACAATTTCCCCTTATATAGGGGGGGTTCAAACTTTGAAACATTGTATAAAAAATAGAACTTTTTCAACTAAACTTTTGAAAATGTTCCGGAAATACTGCGTCCTTTAAACATATATCAAATTAAAGTTTTTTTTATGTACTATAAAATGAAAAAAAAAAATTTGTCCAGACACCTTATCTTCTATGTGCAAATGGCTGTCGAAATTATAAAAAAAATGTAATGTTTACGATAAAAATCACCTTCTATCGGAATGTTTTTTGTACTTAAAACTGCCATAACTTTTTCAAATATTAACTAATCAAAATAATATTTCTTTATATTGAAACCTTAGGTAATTTTCTTTCATTTGATATCATTTTTTTTTGAAAATCTAACACTTATTCTGCTCACAGGGGGGATTTAAAATAGCAACTTTTTTACAAAAACTAACTTTTTCAACTTAATTTTTGAAAATGTTCCGGATATACTGCGTCCTTTAAACATA
>NW_026099574.1:28823581-28940526 GCF_025091365.1 Daktulosphaira vitifoliae
ATTATAATTATATTTTTGATAATATGCTCAATTGAGTAAATCTTTTTAACTACTTTGGTTTGATTGGTTCATTTAATTAAAGTAAATTATTAAAATTAATTAAGTTCTGAATATTTCAATTGCAGAATTTTTTTAAACACCAAAAGTTATTAGGATATGATTACTATTCTTTCTATTTCAGTTATCTATTACGATAAAAATGTAAAAAAATCGAATTTTTCTGACAAATGTACTGTAATTAGTAATTATAAAATTTCCAGATTGCATATTAATCTTAAAAATTTCATTTTTTTCAATTTAATAATGTCAATTTCAAACTTGCAAGTTGAACTATAAGTTATGGTAACAAATTCATTTTTTAGCTTCGATGCGAAGCTGAGAAGGTATTTTTCATTAAAACTTTCACTTTAAAAGACAATAAAAAATAGGTTCAAAATGATTACCTTTAACATATTAAAAATCAAAATCAGTATTAATTTAATACAATTTTTTTTGTTCTTAATTATTTTTTTTTATATGTAAATACTTATTTTTTAATAATAAGTAATAATATTAAAACTTAGAAGTAATAGAAAAAGTTTAATTGCACATTTGAAAACATCACGAAAAGTTTATTTAGAAAAGTATATTTTTTTTCTGATGAAAGTTCCTTTTGTTTAGTGTATTTATTCATAAGTAACAAAATTTTTTTATTAAAAAGTATTGCATAAATTCCTTTAAATTTGTATACGCATTAAAAGTATATGAATATACAACTCCTTTTTATTTTTATAATATCTCCGTAAAAATTACAATATTATATTATTGAATACCACTTTCATACTCAATTTAATTACTGTAATTATTATGTATTCATATATTATAGTTATAAATCGGGGTAAAATTAAGGGAATAAGTGTTATTGTTGTTTTTGAAATAATCTACCAATTTCATTTTTTTCTATTTAATAATATTTATTTCAAACTTGCAAGTTGAGTTAAAAGTTATGGTAATAAATTCATTTTTTTTTTATTAAAACTTTCACTTTAAAGAACAAAAAGAAGTAGGTTCAAAATGATTACTTTTAACATATTAAAAATCAATAATAATTTGAAAATAATTAATTATAAAAATTATATAATATATAATTAAAATAATTACTAATCTGGATATAATTAAGGAAATAGGAGTTGATGTTTGGTTGGGTTGGTTACATTTTAAACTTTATAATGCTATAACTCATTGAAAAGTGTACGAATCAACACAATTTTTTTATGAGAAATAATATTTTTTAATAATCCCTTTTTCATTCGACATACTTTATCTTAATCAGGGTATTAATAAGAAACTAGCAGATAATGTAGCTTTTGTAATTATCCACCAATTTCTTAGAATTAAACACTATCTACTGATTTGCATCGAAGCGTTTCTTATGATAGTGATTTTAATCACTGTCAGATTAAATCTATACTGGACCCAACTATGCAACATCCCCACTATGCCGCGACCCCACTGTGCTGGGTTTTTTTTTCATATATCTATTTAAGGTAATTGAATATATTGAATTATTACCTATACTTTTTGATTATTTACATTTGTATCATTGATTAAGACGTCTAGAAAATTTTTTACACGAGGATTTGTATTAATGGATGGATTTTAATTAAACAATTTTGTTGTTGTTTCAGTGTAGTCTTCTAAAATCTAACTACTCGGCTTATTTCCATCGGTCTTCCGCTATACACTACGATTATCAAAAATAATCGTTAGCTGGAGAAGTAAATAATTTATTCAATCGAAGCACCCGACTATAGAAAGTGCATAGAGCATACGAATACATTTAAAGGGCATATGTCATCTCGTGAGTAACTACATCAAGTTAAATCCAACCTTGATTTGGTCCTAAACATCGTAAATCATCGATACTGCATCAATCGTCGAGATCATGACACCCGATGAAAGATATTCTGATTCCAGAACAAGAATGAAAGAAAACTGGCGGCAAGAAAATTAAACAACTGATAAAAATATTTTGATCTTACCCGTCTTTTTACTTCTACTGTTTTTTATACACTGTGAATGGATGACAATTACCTAACTATACTGAATATATTCATAAATCACAATTAAAATATTTGATTTATCAATTTAGTTTTATACATCTACTCTAAATTATATTTTTAATTTAATTGTAGATTTTATGCGTAACTAAGAAGCTGTTGGTTTTACTCTGTCATGTTATTTTTTCATTATTTATTTTTTGCATGATACACAGTCCCTCCACTCCTACTTTCAACGATACTTCAAAAGATTACAAAATGTATCTATAAAAAGTTAAAAATGGCATAATTATGAAAATCCCCCCAATCCCTTAAATAAAAAGAAATGTATCAAAAAGTCAATGTGGATATTTTTAGTTTTCACTTTATAAGAAATAACTTTTTGAAAACTGGACAGATTATTGGGAAATTTTTATTTATAATACTTCAAAGATTTGCTTTTTCGACGATATATATACATATATTTAAAATCCAATCATAAATATAGATACTGCAAATAATTAGATTTTCAAGACCCCACGTGTGGGTATTAATATTCATATCAAAATTTTTTCATTTCAAATTTTGATAATGTTCCAGAAAAACTAACTTCTATTATCTTACATTGAATCAAAGCTAACCCAATAGACTTTAATATTAAATAAAGAAAAACTATTCGAAATTTCGATTCCTAGGAGTTTATTGGATATTAAAGCCAAAAACCATACAATCTTTAGTAAAAATGGTTGATTTTGTTGGTTTTGCGCAGCAAAGTTTTATCTACATTATTCAAAACTAAATCAAATTTAAGGTTTAATATCAACTCCCCTAAGCGTGATCCCGATTTTACTTAACTTTTTTAATTAAATCATTAAGATATGAAGTCATACAACGTAATTACTAGAAAGCACTAATTGAATAATTTTCTATGGTAATCTTGTGTGTCTGTTGCACTGTAAAAAGAAATAAAATAAAAAAAAAAATGTTGAAACTGAAAATTATTATCATGGGAATTGAAAACAAAAACTACCTATTATGTTCTGGTAATAGGTCACACCGTATTTTAATTGTTGATATCGTGTATTATAAATAGTAACTAGTAAGCGTATGATAATAATTTTTGGAAGTATTTTTGGACACCCTACTTTTAATGAATGTCCCGCTGTCTCCATTTTTTATACGAAAATGTACACTTTCTTTCACATTATCCGAATAATGTATTATTATTTTTTATGTTTCATGTACAACAGTCATAAAACATGAACCATAGTTAAAAGACATAGATAACACATACATATGCATATATTTATATACGTTTTATTAGAACAGACTTAAAAATTACACACCAACAGTTTTTAATGGGTTCTATTTTGGTCGTTTCCTGCTCATACTTTACCGAAGTATCAAGGAATATATTACATTAAAAGAAGAAGATAACGTATTATTAACTAGCGCGTCCACGTGACGGCACGCTGATGGCCAGAGGATATCAAATGTGCTCTAGATGTCAGATGTGTCCCGGGAGATGTTGAAGCGTCAACGGGGGTGGTCAGTATTTCCGAAAACACTCGGTTGTATTTCATGCAAGTTTTTTACGTTTGTCTAGTTATTAAACGCACCGTTTAAAGCCGCGTGTGCCGTCCATCCGACCAACGGATATTATGACCTATTGGTTTATTTTACCGTATGGGCAAGCCGGACGGAATTGTTGTTTGGCCTTAATTGAATACGTAAGGGAAAATAAAAGCGGAGAGATCGAATGCTCGCAACACGGTCGGGATAGAACGAGACTGCAGACGTTTTATGGAATAACGAGACAAACGCTAAACGCTACGGCAACTCGTGGTCGAGGGTAACCACGAGAGAGTATTATCAGCGGTGCATTTTTTTATGAATACACCCTGAGCTCCGACAGAGTTAGTCATTCGTTTTTGTCAATTAACTGTGAATTTCGCGCACACCGTTGTGATGTAAAAAATTACAAATTTATAATTATATACAATAAGTGTTTCTGGTATAATAACAGCGGTATTGACCTCAAACCATTCGATGCCCGTATTCATGTGCACTCTCGTGACGACTAGCAACCCATAACACCTGTGTCGTGCCACGGGATCTTAACGATAATATTCGGCAGGAACCGGTTTACCGATGCGACCGATTAGTTACATATAAATTATAGTACTATTCTCGGGCACAAAGTACAAGTACGGACATAGTGATATTAATTATAAGCCGGACACTTTTCCGCGGACTCGAGAAACTCGGCGGAAAATCGTGGCGGGCCAATGTTCACTGAGGAAATAATTAAAATAAGCCGCGACCACTCTGGTCTATCCGTTTCTGCTGGTTCTCATCGTTAACGATTTCCGGTCAACGGAAAGGGAATTGGAACATTTTTCTCCTCAAATATTAATTTCAGTTAACTGCTTAATACACTGCATACAGTAATAAGTGACGGCATAATATCAAGTAGTGCATATAAAAATTTTGAAGTTAGAAAGTAATAGAAAGGTATGTGTAGATATGCAAAATCAACGGATACTCAACATTTTTTCGTTATGTTTCAGAACTTGAGCTGTCAATTAATGAAAAAAGATTAATTAAGAACTGTAAAAATATATATTTTATTCAAATTGAAAACGAACTTGAACTGTAAATGAATTACGTTGCCGTTATGAATAATCGGTGACATGGATGTCGATAGTCTCATAGACGTCCAATTTTGCGAAGTTTACTTTTAGAAGTGTTATTAAACAATGGTGATTTTAGTAGACTCATTCGGTTGCATTTTTGATAAATATATTATTCGCGGTGGCAGTTTTGAAAATGCATTTATGAGGCAACGACCAAAATATCAAAAAGACCAACGAATGAAAAAATATATATTTTTTTATTTACTATTATTTTTCGTTTTTACACTTGTTCTATGTATTAAACCGAAAAATGAAACTTATTTTGATAGATTTTTTTAAAAAAATTTTAAAATAAGATGATGTATTAAAGAAAATTGTTTACCTCGATTGGACTTTATAAAATATCTTTAAGATATACTTATCTCATGCAATTGAAAAATGCATTTAACACGCGAATGTTATATTATCCATCGATGTGTTAGGTAATTAGTTTGTTACTTAGTAGTTGTAACCTAATTTCGCAGCTTAATGCGTATATTCTAACAACTCTAGTAATAACACCATATTGTAAAATTAATACCTACCAGTAATTGGCATGATCGCTCATATTAGTTCCCTTTGAATAATAACTTAATCAGTGCAATTTACAAATTATAAAAGTGATAATTAACTATCAAAATTTTGTGACTTTAGTACATGCTATTTATTAGTTAGCTGTTAACGCACTTTTTTTTAATTTAATATAATATTAATTATGTTTATATACATAAGTACATAGTGAATATACATTAATAAGCTATTTGAATCTAAGCCTTTCTAAAAATATATTAGTTTAAGAAAAATGTTTAAATGACAAAGTGAATAATAATCAAGTGGGAATTTGTGAATGCGTGTACTAATTTTACAAAGATGTTGCTAAAAACATTATTTAGCAATGTCACTCTCTCATAACTAGCCCAAATTCACACAAAAACGTTTTACCTATGTAGAAACGTCCATACTAAATTGAGTGCACATTATGAATGCGTTCATTATTTAAGTCAACCTCCTTTGGAGCTGCTATAAAAATAAATATGACTAGTTAGAAACTTGGAGCAATTCTAGCTAAATGTTTTAAAATTGCATTTATCTATAGGAGAGTGTCGAATTTTTTTACTTCAGAAAGCTCAGAATTAAATTCTTGTTTACGGCAATCAACTTAGAACCTTAAAATATAATTTTTATTAATGTTAAAGTAGTCCAAAAAACATATCGTTATTACTTTTGTATTCATTACAATAAATGCCTTTCATGCAATTATCCAACCTTAGTTTTGTTAGTCATAATTGTGGACATGTGAAGAATAACAATATCGTTGCAATTTGTGAATCTTCTTCAACATTGAAAGATGTGCTAAAATAGTGAATTTAAATGTAAAAATGATTTTACTTTAACCTACTATACATGACACAAGTTAGCAAGATTAATATAGCTATGACAATCGGACCAGTTAAAAAATAATCAAAAACGTTAATAGTTTCATGCACTTAAATGGTTTATTCGTTTATACACGCATGTTATATGATTTTAGCAATTTAGCAGTGGTTATGATAGGCAGGCACACTTACCTGTATTATAGTTTTTGGGATGGGCTCAGACGACCGGAAATTATGTTAGTTTACTAGCGAGTTCATTAAGATATTTGTGTGAAATTAAAACCCAAACTGTTAAATGGGTAACATAGACATCACGTACATTAAAAACAAATCTAAGAATGAAAATATATCAAAAAATGTATTTTAATGGATTAACAATAAAATAAAGCAAATAATAGAGAAAAGTGGGCTTTCTCCATCCACCTATGAAAGAAGGAAATTTTTTAGATGCCTATACGTAGAAAATATGTAAATAGGCCCCTGTCCATCTCACTCACTCACGTGTTCATTTACAAATGGATAGTATGTATTTAGATATGAGGCTAAGAACTACGAAGTTATTGCGGTTTGCAATAATATTCTTTTTTGTTTTCTCCTTTCGATTTCATATAGAGTAATTTTTTCCTACTATACAAAATCACTGGTAAAATTAAAACTATATATAAATTAATAATATTTTGAGGTTGTTTATCAAGAATCTAATCAACTTAGACGTCCTATCTCTATTATTAATCACGTATTATTTATACTATACAATCTATATTTACAAATTGTTATTTATGCAATGTTTGAATGAAAATCTTTTCGGTTGAAATTTTTCAATTAGTTTTTCAACTACTTCTAAGAATATGACCATGCTAAAAAATGCAAACAACTATAGTGTCTACTTCTAACGATTTAACTTATTTAGTTGTACAAAAAACACTTTTAACAAAATCAGACAAATTTTAATTCAAGTTTAAATAATATAATTATTTAATAAAAACATTTCTCGACGAAGAAAATAAAAGATGTATAATTTTTCAATTCGTTCGAGTCAATTTCAATTTTTATTTCAGTGCATTTCAAAAATGGTTAATCTCAACCTCGATAATACTCATTAAAAAAAAAAAAAAAAAAAATCGACCAAAAATACAATTATTATAAAATTTAACATCGTTTTTTATTAAAAAGTTATTTAAGCGCTAACAATGTTTAACACTTTCGGTTCAAGATGCTTATCAGATTAAGATCTATAGAGATAGAGTGTTAAACAATGAATAGGGTATAAAACATCTAAATCATACATGAGAAATTCTAACGAGATCGTGATACGATATCTTGATTATATTTAACTAACGGGCATATTGTAATGTAAATTTTAGCATTTACCATGTAAACAGACTTAACATGACAAGGATGTGTACAATTTAACGCCGATGAACCGTTGAAGATGTCTTTTTCACAAATATTTGATTCGACGTGATGTTGTTTTGGTATTTTGCTGTTTAATCGCCTTACTTATTTATATTTTATCATCTCGATTCGATAGATTAAGACATGGTGTATTATACATGGGCACGTTGACCCGATTTCAAAGACATCCGAATGCATTAAATTTAACGTGTTCATATACATATATTAAGTTCCGTGATTACCTGTAGGTAATCGATAGTAAATAATAATGTATTAATCAGCATCGAGTACGGCAGTCACAAAAGATGCGTATAGAGTACTATTTTGAGAATGATAAAATAAAACTTTCTAAATGTAATTATCATAAATGAACTAAAATTTAAAGCTAAACAATAAAAATAATAGCCATATAATTGCCAACAAATTAAGGGAACAAAGCATTCGAAAAAATTGTTTTAAAATCCGAACAATAATTTATCCTCGTGGTCATTTAGTAGTTAAAGAAATCACACATGTGGCGGACGCAATATACACCGGTTCCCACACAAAACTACAAATCGGACATCAAGTGTGAACATTCACTCGACATATTATTTCATTGGTCTAGTTTACATGATTTAATATATTATACGTTTTATTATAATAAATCAAGTATCGTTTACGCCATCAGAAAGCATTTCTAGTTAGGCTTTGACACTCTCGAATATCTGTTAGGAGATTTATGTTTCAATTAAATACGTAGAAAAAATCTAGATTTTTATAGTTATATACATATATTGAGGTGTTAATATATTTATGTTAATTTCAAGGAAAACTTTTAGTTATTGGTAGTGTTTTCTGCTTACACTATAAATATCTGTTAACACGATGAGTTTTTTTTAATTCAATAGCTTATGCTCACTGTTAATTACATAACAAATAACAATAAGATTATTATTTTTATAATAATATCATATTAATATCGTAATAAAGTTTATATATAGTAATGTTCATGATAACACTCAATTAATCTTAGAGGCATTTTCAGGGTGTGGTCTCGGATAAAAAAATACGCAAATGAAATTATAATTAAAATTAATTATAATTATACTACTCCTTCTTTAAATTGAATACAATTTAACTTAAACAATTTTAAATCGTGAAAATATTCAAATAATTTAACATATATGCATCATCAACCTCAGATTCAGGTGTTTTACTATCTTTTTATCTTTTATGTGTTTTCTTACAACTTTTATATAAAAGGTTATACTTGAGACCTCAATTGACCCCTTACATTCTTTTTACACGTTCACTAACATATATCTAGCAAATATTTTTGTAATACTCCTTGTGTCATCTTATCGTTGATTTAGACCGTTTTTTAAAAACTGGAAAATTCCAATATTATTTCGAATAATTTTTATTTATTTCATTTTAAGACACGTTTTCTTAAATAAATTTAACTAAATTAATGTGTAGCTATTAATCAGTTATCATTAATATTAACTTATAAATCTATTGGTACTGTGATTCGATATAATACTAATATTAATATGAATTGTGAAATTTAACGATACTATTAAGACGATTATATATTGCATGTATCAGTTAAAAAGTAAATTTCATTTTTAAAATATATATGTGTATAAGTTTCTAGATATTTGATTTACTTTTGTAAAAATTATGTCTGCTGAATTTAATTAAAAATAAAATTTTTTTTAAAACCGTTTTTCGTAAACTAGTGTCCTAATAACTTTGAATAATAATTCATTAAAGTTAAGTATACTACAGTCAGCAATCGCAAGTCCTAATAACAGTGTCATTTAGTAAGTATTACAGCATTAGATGGCATTATTTATACGAAACTTTAGTTTTTTACGTATTAAAATTAAAACTCGTTATTTTTTAACTATATTGTCTTTTATAATTATTAATTTAATAATTTGTGACTTTTCATTAAATTAAAAATATAATCAAATGCGGAATAAAATTCAATAGAAACTTTTACCTAGTAAAAACTAAATAAATAATACCCTTTACAATATATATTATCAAGTTTCTATAAGAAATGTAAACTATTTTAATCTAACAAAGTCTTCTTTTTAAATCCTAAAGACTAATTTTTAAGAGGTCAATTTAATTCATAGAAAATATACTGCACAATAGATAGAGATATAAATTATGTTCATAGAATATATGAAATATCTTCATAGTACTTTATACATATATTTGATAATAATATAATTTTTGTGGCTTATACCCAAAAACTGATAAATTATGTCAATAGGCTTTTAAGATTTTCATAGAGACATCTTTACTTAATCATGTTCAAAAAATGTCGAGTTAATTCTATCAAAAAAATCTGTTTTTTTTTTAATTACAACAAAGTCGATTTCTTTAAAAACGTTATTGTAAATTACCATTGTTTCATCTGTTAGAATAATATTTCTTTCGAATGAGAACTATCATTTTTGAAAAGAAACATTAACTCACTTATGATTGGGATTAAAAATTTTACTTATTACTAACCGACAGTAAATGAAATAAGTTTCCTATAGTAGATTAGATATTTGTCTGTCTAATGAAAGCGTATCATGACCATAATTTTTTTTTAACCACAATAGAAACGTATTTTTCGTTTGGTAAAAATTGAATTTTTCTTATTAAATAGACGACAGCCTTTTTAGGATAAAATAAATTGTTTGCACTGATGGTATGTGAAAGTGGTTTGTTGCGTTTGCAGAGAATTTTTTTCTAAAGAAAACAGTTTCACCAAAACTCAATAGCTTTTTCTGCAGTTATTCGATTGTCAACTGCTAATGCAGAGCATCACAAAATGACACATAATTTTTATTTTGAAAAAAAAAATTGTAATTAATAAACGTCGTTGCTTTTGCTCTAATCGATGCAATGGGAAAAAAATATTCATAATGATTTAAGTAGTTTGATGAGTGTGTGTGTGCGCCTCGAGGAGTCGGCGAAAATTTGTCTGACGAAAACGTTTCCTTTTTGTCCGCGAGCGTGTATTTTTATTACAATATTATTTATTATCAGTATAAAAACTCACATATAACATGAAGTAGTAGTGTTTCACTTATCCCGCGCTCTCAACTTCAAAAGTGTGCCATTCACCTACTTCCTGGACTGGTTTAGCCGGTGGCCGATCGACCCGTTGGTATTTTACGCATGTGTCCGTTCATATATACCTCCTAGTCCACTACTATCAACACACACACACACACACACACACACGTGTGTACACTTTATACGTGTATGGCTAATAGAGGAAATGCTTGTACACACACAGACACTATGAGAGAGCACGTACACACAGACACACTGTACGGAAATCAACGTCGTCCGCATTTGAACCGTCGTGATTTACTACCGGCCGTTGATGGACATTCCCTTTGCACATATTTTCTACTTAATTATACACAACAGAAAAATATTTCAAAATCTACTTTGAGTCGATCAATTAAAAACCATTGTTTTATTTTCACAAATGTATTTAATTCAGTTCTAAAATTTCGTCTGTTCTTCAACAGACAATACATTTAAGTATAAATAATATTAAATAAAATTAATAAATTATAATATTTAAAGACAACATAAAAGTTATTAATTTACGTGTGACAATATACTTTTAGAAAATATATCACGAGTAAAATAAAAATAAATACTATTCATGACGACATTGTAATCACATTTCATAACTTTAAAACAAAAATATTAAGTACTAACTTAAAAATATAATAAAATTAATTAATTAATCAACAACTAATATGCATGTGCCGATTGCTTTGATGTTAAGTTATTGAAACAATTGTAATAAAACATATTTGTCGATAAGAAGAAAAAATGTTTTGCTAAAAATAAAAATTAATAAAATTATTGTATTTTAATTGTTTTTTTAATTGTATAGCTATTACGGCAAACGCACAAAAGTTGTTGAAGTTAAAAGTCCTCCTAGAAAAAAACTAATCAGACATAAATTCTAGACAAAAAGGCTAAGCATATCAAAGTAAGCATTCTAAAAATTATACAAATATTATTTATTAAGCATAAATGTTTATGGCCAGTATCTTAAAATTTTGATCTTATAATTTATATTAGACTTAACTCATACGTTCTAACATTTATATCAATTCGCAGAAATCGGTAATTTACGTTGGATCTACTACAGATCCTTTTCCGACTGCAATATTTTGAGCATTTATAGCGTGTAACAAAAATATATATTTATGTTCAATAATAATAAGACAACCCATAGAAGGAAAATATATGGCTAACACTAATTATTTTATTTTAAATAATACAGCGTTTCCGCTTGGTGGGTATTACAACGTCTACGTATAACTGTTAATTGATTAGTTGGTTCAAAAGTTATTTTTAATTCGATACCTATACCTATTTTTTAATAACAATAATAAGTGTCGAGAATAGGGTAAACATAGAATAGTTAATGATTTTTTTTTTATTTTGGTACGGAAAAATTAAGCGTAGAAAATATAAATAAAGAATAACATTATAAGAAAAAAACGTTACACCTCATTAAGATAGATTTTATGGTGGCGCTTGGATTACCCGTTGTTCGCGATGTGAATGGGAAAGTGTTTAGGAAAAATTGATAGTTATCTATGACATATAAATAATAGTTTGATAGTTTTACGATGGGGAGCGTAGTTCGAGTTTCGGACTCCTGGCGTGATATTAAAGTATAAAATAAAAAAACGTTTTAATACCGATAAAAAAAAAAAAAGAAATTCTAAACGTTTAACAATAAAAATATTGTATACGTTAGGTTGTAACGAAAATAAATAAATACCTAAGTATTTTGTAGCGTAGCGATATGTCATCAAATATCGACACGTTACTACTAGCGGCGGGGGAGGAGGGTAGGGGACTTTGGTTTAACACGGACGTGTGTATACTATGTGCATAATGACGTTGATGACATTACCAATTACTTAAGATCACTTCTCACGTGAACATACTGTGGTGCATTGTCTTGGTCTTGTGAGCAGGATGAAGGGTTGGATTGGTACGGGCTACTTGAGCGTTCTTCTGTCTCTGTGGCATTGATTTGATGCGTAGACACAAATAAGCGGAGACGAGACAAGATACTAATAAGATACCAAGTAACGCCATAAGCGTGGCAGAAAATCCTACGGTAGTCATACAGATCATGGAAGATGGGTCAACAGTTCTCGTAGGGAAAACCATTGTGGTCGAATTGTTAGATTCATCGATAGCAAAAGTCAAGTCTCCGGTAGAGACTACTTTAATGATACGGTTTACTCCAACCTCTTCTTCTTCGGTAGCAGCCCTACGGTGTCTTGTCTTGAAGCGTCGCTCGTCTCTTGGATGAGATACTGAACCAATACGGGCATATAAATCTGAAGGTGGTGAAGGTGGTCCGTATTCGGGTCCTGCAGCTATAGCTGGATGATGAGCGGCTAGCAAGTTACCATGCTGAGCGTTTAATATGGCGTTAGAGTCAGAACATTGGTCTGGGCATTGGTAACGGCAAATTTGTATGGTACATTGGAAGTGCACTTCCATTGAGTCGGGGAATTTGAAGGCTTGGAAGTGTGCGTAAGACAATACAGAGGCACTAGCGCCAAAATTCTTGATTTTTGTGAATCTAGACATTAGCTTACCTCGAGTCACACAACCCTTTTGATCAACAAGTTGAATTGGTGCTCTCTTGCCATCATGAGCCATACAATTACGCACAAGCATGTCAAATTTGGAATCATCGTCCTTAATTGCCAACACCATCGTCATTGTCTGACCAATTTTTACTAGTCCAGAAACTTCAGAGGCCCAAGGTCCTTTACCGACCTATCGAAAAAAAATATAACTGTTAATTTTTTTTTTTATAAATAAAACTGTAATATATCATGAATAATTTATAAACTTTAATTTGCTTCATTAATTATATGATATGGTAATATTAATCGGTTTAAATAGTTTCTTCACCTTCTATCAAATAATATTATTAATATGAAAATTAATTCTACAAAATTAAAATTAGTTTAATGTTTCTTTATCATAAAAAATGATCATTTAAGTCTATCATTTATTTTGTTTGTAACACATTATACAGTATTCCACTGACAGCGCTTATTTCTTTTGATAAAATTATCATTTTGTTGACATTTTTTTTAAAAATAATTATTTACTTTTTAAACTACGTTTAAAGCTTATATATTTTTATTTACTACTAATAAGAAAAAAATAGAAATATGTTGATGAGTTGATAATAATTTTAGGTCAAGTACTAATTGAGTTACAAAAATTTTAATATATTGAATGAGTTTGAAACGCGAGTGGGGTATACATACACCAGTACGAGCTGTACTCACTCCTTCTATATACCTACTCTATGTTTTCTATGTATTGACCCATCAACTTTTTTTATAAGAAAATAGCTAAAAAATGGCAATTTTTAAATTAAAAAAAGAAAATTTTTTATTCAGTTGTAAATATTAATAAAAATATTCTTTATACGTAGTCCAAAGCTAAAAAGCTATTATATAGATCTGAGACACGCTGTAAGAAAATCAAAATAGAAATTTCTATTCATTCTTAAAAATTATTCATTGCTTCTAATATGTTTTGTACGATTAAAACACTACTATTCTGGTTCATTAAAAATAAAACACATTAAAATGTCTTTTCTCAGAATTTTTAAAAGTTATAGCAACGATTAAAAATCTTTATATTTGTACCGATCTGTTGCCATAAATATGCAACAAATGCTTGTTATTAACTAATAAATGCATTGGAGATTTTGCATAATTACAAAGATCTGTTTAAATTTATGTAAATTAAATTACTTGTATTTGCATCCAACAGCCAACATTATCGCCAGCAAAATCTGTGCGAACTACATCCAACATGTCAACTGGGAACGGTCTGAAAGTCACAGACTTTTCGTATTGATCATGCCACGTGCACCGTAGTTTTCTTGCTTGATCCCATACTTCTTGTACTTGAGGATCGTATTGAACAACAACGATGTTTTCAAAGTAAGTACCCGATCCAGAATCAGCTCCATATCCGTATAAACCGTTTTCGGTGTTGCCAGTGGTACCACATGCATGTATTCCAATTTCAAAATTGACTGATGTACGGCCGAGACCAGCTGGCAAATGTACGCAATTGCCGTTACTGTAGTGACCTTTACTGAACACTATGCCAAAGAATGGTTTGTCAAAGCCCAAGAAAACTTTCATTGAATTTTTCTCGCACTTGACATCTAAAGATACAATTTTTGGCATGTCAGCGGATGCACTATTTGGCCATGGATCACCCAAAGCGTTTCCTACAGGACCTGCCGAGTAAACCTTGTCCATCGCTTCGGACTGTTGAGGTGCAGGTTGTTGTTGACCTGATTGGGGTGGTGGAGGTGGTGGTCCATGGTATACTACATTATGGTGATATTTACCAGATGGTGGGGGTGGTGATGGACCACGGTTTAAAGACGGATGACCGCGAGAAGGAGCGGATTGGGGCTTGAGGAAATTGTGTTTTGGAATAGATCCAGAAGTGTCTTGATCACCAACTTCACCCGTTTCTTCAGCCAACTGATCTGAGTTATGTGATTCAGCATCTTCTCGGTTCTGAGCCGATACTGGCGCTGATTGATGTTTTTGGTCAGTTTCTAAAAGGTCATCGATTGCTTGTTGAGTGCCTGAAACCGCTTCAATCACGTCTACTTCTTCGGCCATCTGAAACAAAATGTATAAGTTTTTTTTTTTAATATTATTTGGTTAAATTCATCGTAGATGACAGTTAAATCATTTTAAATTTAACTAAAAAATATTTAACAAAAACAATCGCTAATGTCGTAAAGTATTAAATTATTTGTGTTATAAAAAAATAACTCGAAAATATAAAATGCGTATTGTTTTACTTGTAATTGATAATACTCAGTAACGGTAAAGGCCGAGTATGGTAACTTAACCATAAAAAGCATATAGTCCAGAAACCCAGTGATCATATAAGTATGTATAAAGTTGTAATGAACGTGTCATTTGCAGCGTACGGTATCGTTAACCAGATCAATAGACTGGTTGTCAGATTACAGAGACTTCAACGCCGATTAAGGCTTCCCAATTTAAACAATTATTTTAAAAAATATTATTATATTATTATTATTACTCACGCTGAATGCTAGCAACGCACACAATAACAGTGGCAGTCTTAATATCATGTTGCTATTGTTTATGATAAACCTGAAAAAGAATAAAAACATTCATCTCATTAATAGGATTTGATTAAATACAATGCATGCATATTTTAACGTGAATAGCTTCGAGATTTTTATGCACTGTGATCGGGTCGTTTTAGAATAGTGAAAGTAAAATGAAAAGGTTATGACATTTTAGCATTGAATATAAGAAATACCGATCGGAAGAATACAAACAGAGGTCTAGTTCAAACTCACTAGTATGACAACGATTGTAATAATTTTTATGTTAAAAGTAATTTGATGCGGTGATAATTCACATCTAAAGTGTATTTGTCTTTAGACTAATCCGGAAAAATATAAAAAGTCAACAGCTTTATTGCACTCTGAGCTACCTACTTTTGTGTACTTGTATGGTTGGTCCGGTATAAATATATTTGTATTAAAGCATTTATGTGTAGGAAAAAGGAAACTGTCGATTCCGGTTTTAACATTGATCGTCTCTACTAACTATACATGTATAAGTTTACCTACATAAAAATATAATAATGGTACATTATATATATATATATATATATTTATCCTGTTAGCCGATAGAAAAACCATATGATGTACTGCACTAGTGACACACTGTCAAGTGTGTAAATTATTAATTTTTTTTTCTTGCACGCGTAAGTCATCGTTGCAGCAACAATACATTCATATTATATTTACAAGCCAGTCGTACATGTAAAAGAGTTGTTCATCATAACATTGTTAATATCGTTATTGTTAAACTTTCACAGATACCAACGACTGTAGCTTTTTTTAGCATTAGAGGAACCCGCACTCAATTTCCGTAATTTGTTTTTAATAATGATTTTATAAATCGAGGCCCGTCGTGGTGGCCTAAGAACTTAGGAAATCCGGTTTTAACCGCTGAGTGGGTCAGCGGCGGCAGCGGTTCACGTGAAAAAAAAAATGAGAAAATCGTTTTATATGATCGACTCTTCTCTCTCCACATACCTATCGTACTGGGTTACTGTGTTATTGTACATTTAACGTAAAATCATATGATAACCACAAACTACCACTCATCAAATGTGATATACGTTTTTTTGAACGTTATTATTGTTTTATGGTAATACAGGTAATTTATCGTATCACTGTAGACACCGACCTAAGGAAAAAACGCTTACGGCAACATCCATTTGGATCAGTTAATCCAACGACAAGTGCGATTTTATTACAACTCTCAACTCAACTAATGTTACTGTCGTTTTTTGGCCGTTACAGATTATAAAATATTAGGTACAATACAACATAATTACAGTGATTTCGAACAGGTGATATAAACGAACGCGAGTTAGACGCATTGATTACTGTAGCCACGACAAAACTAAAAACGATGGACGCGAATTACCAGATTATTGTTTGACCACCTTCTCCCGGATTTCTAGGCCAAATTTATATATGATCGATTTTTATACGATACTAGGCTACTATTACTAGTATATTAGCATTGTACGTCACCGTGGTACTAATCTAAATTGTGACCTATAAATGAAATTCAAGTTTACTCCAGTCGGCTATGTAATTTTATAAAAATGTACCAGCCAAAGGTGGTCAATATAAATATGCTCGACTGAAATTATCGATGCACTATACTATCTTACAACGAGAAGTGAAACAAAACTCGATACGTCAATTGAATACTCTGTAACTTGTATTCGGTTCGCACGCTGGACCGATGAATGACCGTCCCATTGTCGATTCATTCAAGCCGACCAAAAAAATTAAAATTATAAAAGAGTTTCTGTTATGTACACAACAAATGCAACGAGTATATGATGGTTTCGTAGTGTTGTACACGGTAAAAGACTTGAAATTAACTGCAGTTTAGACGCAGTTAAAAAAAGTAGGTACTTAATACTGCACTGGGTCAACAGTCAATACGCACGTGTCATCGGGTGCTGACTTAATAGTATGAAACGAGACCGCCTCAACAATTGTCCATCTCGAAGTACGTCGTTAACATGATGTGTACTTATACGCATTGTGCTTTGTCCTCGTCTATCTTTCTTTCGGTCCTCTCCCATTTACGTGACTGTGCATACGTAATCCGTCTGATTGGGTTGCTGTGTAGAGACGACCGTTTGACTTTTTCGCATAACAACGCACAACTTTCTTTTACTTTATATTATATACGCGATACTTTGAAAGTTCAACGTACTGACTCGTTCTGTTTTCACTTTTGACGAGCGAAAAATTATCGAGAATAGGTCAAATTCGTCGTCCGCGTGGCTAAAATGATTGGGAACCGCGTGCTATTAATTAGACATTTTTTTTTATTATAAAATTTTTAATAAATTATTGCATTGTATTGTACGAGTAAAGGTTAACAAAGAAATCAGCCGAATGTCAAAATCCATACATCATAAACCAATCGTATTTAGATTTGAAAGCCTCGTCGAAAATTCTAACTCTGACTGATAATAAAATCATTGACGACTGTCACTTTACACGAGCAAAACCCACTGGTGATAGGCTACAAGGTACAATGACATTATACCTCAACATTATAACAATATTTTTGTTATTGTTTTATAATAGAGTATAATATTATTTTACGGAGAGATTGGGAAATGTTAATTCCGAGTTGGATGCTGAGTAGCGAGAAAATAAAAAATTAAATAAATTTATACGGGTATTAATTATGTGCAAACCTGTTTTTGGATACCAAAATACGATACGTACAATAAATTTAGCGTGTAAACGAATTCATACGAGTTTTTACGAATAGAGCATTGCCGTTGGTTATTTAAAGAAAAATAGTGATACAGTGGCTAATACCGTTAGCATTTGCATTAGTATTTACAAAATTCTGTCAACACGGGTAATGCTATGACACTGTAAGGTTACAGTGTAAATTTGAGATAGATAACGGTTGATCAAAGCACGACATTCGAAAACTTTAACTGTTATTATTCTAATCATGGCGTCGATTGTGATAAATATAATTACATTAACCGCGAAGTAAATAATAACAGACAAACGCTACATGCACAAATAGCGCACAACAATAAAAACCATAATTTAATACTGCTTGATTTATGTACAAATATAATACTCGAAAGCTAATTGCATTTCCTTTTTAATATAAAAATTGCGCTCATACTATTACGATTCAAAAGCTGCGGTACTGTTCATGCATGTTGTGTACTAATTTCACGCGACCTGATGATTGCTCTTGTTAATGGATCGATTATCATAATATTATATTTCACTTTACTAAATCGTTATATATATGAAATGCAAACTCTTTCCACGCGTAACTAATTTAAGTCTCTGGTAACACCTACAAATGCATTTTACTCCAACGCAAAAGACCGCATCATAATATTTACATATAAATATTAAATGAATGTCAAATTGAACACGTGTTCTTTCATTCGAGATATGACAGTTTAAAAAATAATAATTATAATCAAAATAATATTTAAACAGTTATTAGTTATATTGTTAAAAAAATTGCACGGGCAAAAATCTATATAATTTCTTAACAACCGAACATCGATTTAGAAAGCTTGATGTATACTTAGATTTTTGGAATCGTAGTAAGTTTTTAAATAGCAGATTTCGTTTAAATTGGTTGATAATTTATAATTTTAGAAGATGTTTGGAATTGTTTTGAATGGTTATTATTTTAATCAGCAATATCACCTAACTAAGTTTAACTCTGTATTTTAAGATATATGTGTAATGTAAGGTAACTATAAATGCATTTTTTAGTAAATTGTACAAATTTTTATTTTGAACTTATATTTAATATGATAAAATTTCCAATTTAAAATAAAATTTGCTAAAAATTTCAAGAGCAAAAATGAACTTACTATTACCCCATTCGTTTATATTTACTCCACTCCACTTCATGAATTTATTGTATAAATCTTTTTTATTAATTAACATATCAATTATCCTTTAGCCTGCTGTAGGTAAACTTTATGTATAAAGTTATGGTAATAAAAATGTATTAAAGTCTCTTGGTATAAAAGTTTGTAATGAAAAAATAAAATTTATCTAGATTTTATTGACAATTCAATATTTTATAAATGAAATATGAGTAAAATTATTGTAAAAATTAAAAGCTTTTATCGGTTGAATAAATTAAAAATATTAATATTATCTTACCTTAAAATATGAATAGTATTGCCTAGGAAACGTGTATACCGTTTTGAAATATTCAATAAAAACGCACTTGTAAATCGTTCGGCAAAAATTGGTTTGCGAAAATGTTATTCTAAAATCACTAATTATGTTAACCACAAATTTGACCGAACAAGTTGACGCGACGGTTTCAAGACGATTAGTGATCGAAAACTAGCGGCCGGCAAGAAGAAAGGATCAATGAGATCCATCCATCTCTTAGTATCCGGTGGCTTTGCAGGAGCCGATGATGATATCGAATCGGCGACAACGTGTTCTAGTGCCCCTCTCCTTTCCCCAACGGCCACTTGGTCATGACCTAGACCTCAACAGGAACAAGTCGGATGGTCTGGTTTCATCAAAGCCCGCATAGCAATTAGTCTGCTGAGTGCAAGCATCTTCCCCTCCTTAGTTGTTTCTCTCACTCTCTCTCCAACGCTATCCCTACAAATTTTGTATTACACGTATCATATGTAATTCATACAGATCTGGCCTGATAACGATACGTACGATATTTGGACACTTTCAAGAAAGTAGTCGATACTTCAATGATATAAACAATAATACAACAATATAGGAATCTGTACACAACTAATTACACACAATTGTGTAAAAAAGCTTTTTAGAGAAAAGTTTTGTTTTTTCAAACCATTTTGTCCGTAACGAAAATAGAAAAAAATTACTTAATTAGATCCATTTTTCCTTAAAAAAATCCTAACAATAATTCATACAGTCATCTTAGAGAAATTGCAGAACCTATTTACACTTTTAGGAAATATATATCTATCATGTACTTAAATTACTCTCTTGAAGATAAGCCATTAATCATACACTATGTAATAAACCGTATTCATGTAGCTGCAAGAAAGAGATTTAATCGCCTATAAAAGCTGGACTACCTTTAAATGTTAAGTGATTTCTAGTTAAATCTTCACTTGTCTTTAAATAACACCAAATAAAGATTTACCCGTATTTTGTATAATATTTCTAAGGCTAGTTTAATTAATTAGTTTATTTTAAACACTGTAGATATCATATTTAAGCTATTTTTTTGTCTTCGCAGTTATTTAGACCATTGTACCCAGACCTTTATCTTAATTCCAAACTATGTTTGTAACTTATTCTTAGTCCAAGTTTCCTTGCTATAAATCTGAAATAACTAAAAATTATTTTTTATGATAACTTTCCAAAATGGTATATTTTTCAATCAAAATTAATATTTGAAACGTTATTACTAATTCGTTCGTTGAATTTAATCTTTACAAAGTACTTCATTCTAAATGTTTAAAGCGTAGAAAAATATGCTGATGTTTTTTACGTTAATTATACATGTTTTTAATTATAAAAATGGATTCAAAAATATCAAAAAAAAAAAAAATTAATAATAATGACACATTTTTTCAAAAAAGCCTTTTTAAATTTTGTTGAAAAAATGATTTATGTTTCAAGTACATACGTGGTATTTTTGTTTTTTTTTTTTCAATTTTTATGTAGCAATAAAACATAATACTCTTATGATGCCTCTGTCAAGATATACATGTTCCACTATTGCTTATTCGTATTAATAAACAATAACTATCTTATTGAAAAAATATCAAACTCAAAGCTCATATTGCGACTTTATAATTAGTTATATTTAATCATAGTATTGTTGGTGCATACTTAAAATTTTTAAGGAAGCTGAAAAAAAAATCCTTTTTTTTATATACATACTTTTTAAATACTAATTTCAGTAAAAAAATAGATCACATAAAATTTGGGGTAGAGTGCTAAAGTCTTTTGAGTCCTTATAAATACGTGAACCATACAAAATATCTCACAAAATATTCAATTGTATACTTGTATGTTTCACATAGTAATAATATTATTTTGTTGTTATTTTACACTTATTCAGTACATAGATATACTTCTTTTTCAGCTTATTGGAGATCATTTAGGCCCAACGCTGCTAAACAGAAGCTCCTCCATTCATACATAGATATTGATATAGAATAGATATTGATATAGAAAGAATAAATGAGTTAAAGCTTCCTCTTCAACTTTAAGTTTTTGAAAGTTTTATAAATATTTAAATAGATACACACTCGTCAAAACTTTTCTTAAAATATGCTGAGTATATCACAATTACTCATAAAGTAACAACTATTATTAAAATTTACTACTTTGTTTAATTTTAGTTAAACAAGTGGCATATAAAACTTTGACAAGGAAGACAGAACGTTATAAAACAAGATTCATTCATTTTCATTTAAAAGGTTAGTAGCAAAATTCCGTTTGTGATATTCATGTAATCGACAGTAATTATTATGGTAGTTATGGCTTTCATCTTCGCTCCGCTTTCTATACAATAACTCCCGATATGTTCTAAGCATATACAACGAGTAGGTCATTGACATGAAGACTAAGACAATTTGAAGCCAAAATAAATGAACAATAATAATTCGGTTGTACAAATCTATCAAATCACTCGCGAATGGAAATCCCTTTATCTATTAGCTATGAACACTATACTTTTTAAGAATTTTAAACATATGTATTTAAATAACTTAATAAAGTCAATGGATATTTTTTAATTCGATATTTTATCAATTAATAGTTTCAACTTCATTCATGATTATGTGTTTACAGTTTAAGTTTTTGAAAAATAAAATGTGTTAAATTAAATATATACTCATTTTATATTTTATTTTATTAATAGTAACTATTAAAAAAATATTATATTAAATGATTGTATAAGAAGTTTAATTTTATGCTTAACTTTTTGACGGCTGAACGGCTATTTTATTGTTAATTTAACAATTAATATACATTTTCCAAACTTAGTATTATTATTATTATTATTATTTATAAATTCTAATCTTGAAGATCCAGAATTTTAAATTATATTTTAGATTGTTTTACTGACATAGTGTCAGCAAAACAATCTGTTTTAACTACTGACTTAAGGTCTGGAATTTATAAAGTATATATTAATAATTCCTGAGAAATCGCTGTTTTCATATCGAAAACAGAAAATTTAATGTGTTTAAAAATGGAGAAAGAAAAAAATTTAAGAAAAAATATGTGTTAATGTTTTTCTATAATATATAGATTTTCCACTGGAAATTGATGACTAGTTAAAGTGGAAGTCTAAATATCTTCTTTTTTTTTAATTGAAAATTAAGCTTATTTTTTAATTGCTAAATTTTATTGTCATTATGATACATTAATAAATAAAAACCCTAAAATAATAAATAAAAATAAATAAAAAACAAATAAATCTAAACCTCTAATTTCGACTTAAGCAGGTAACTTATAAAGAAATTATATATTATAATTAATTTTATATTGACAACTTTTAATGTTATTGTTAGTATTATTAGATTTATATACTCTAGACTTAGGTTATCCCAGTGGTGGTTTTACAGTAGTTAATTGCAAGCAGACTCGTGCTCAACGTGATGTGTGCCGGTTTCACGACCGCCACGGTTCGATAGTCCCGAGGCGACGGCACACGTTCTCTCTCATTTGACGACCCAAGCAACGTTGAAATGTTGCAGTTCCGGTCAGGGTCGGACCGCAGTGGATTAAATGAAAGGGATAAGTCTCACTCTACGTCGAACAAGCATACTCAGGATTCACGCGCAATTTTGATAATCACAGTCCCACTGTAGTTGTTACGTATCTCCCCTCCTAGACAAATTCGACGGGGAAGTTGCTATATCGGGTATATGAGTACGAGGGAAAGCACCTTGGGTGGGAGGGGTGGTCAGTCTGCATTCCACCGGGCAGGTCGACCCCGTGACCCACTTCTATCGTCATCTTTATCTTCTTCTTTACTTGCTCGCGCATATACACGGGTATACATGAAACGTCAAGACTTCGGGCTGAATTGTTTGTGCTCCCCCCCTTACTAATCACTTGCAAGTTTTTCATCGAGCTAATAGTGCGGTTACCCCCATTTTTGGTATGACAATTGAACGCATTGTTGATAATATATATCTAAATCAGAAGCGAAAGGAAAATAACGCCGTCAGGAGCTTACCAAAACCACTTCCTTAATGGATATATACAATTTTTATCCGTATGTGTGAAACGAAAAATAATTTAAGAAGGGATAATATATTATATATTATATTAATGAACCATTGATACATTTACAATTATATTTTAATCGAGACCACACACACGAAAGTGTGTACCCATAGTAACTACTCTATCTTTACACGGCAGAGCGCTTTCCAGTTATTTTAAAGCGCGACTGTTCGTTTATTAGTACTCTATTGATTAACAGTGTATGTAATATAAGGCGAACCCACCAGCTGTGTCAAAACCGACTAACAAGATCACACACACCCATATCCGCGTGTTACAGTTTTACTAATTACAATTCTAAAAAAGATCACATATGTATTTATCTATATAGGTTTGTATGTATATTATTAAAACAATTTCCCGATCAGATTAAGTATTTGCATACTATTTAAATTATCAGATACATTGAACACAAATAATTAATTGAACTCTCCAATTAAGTACTTACTATGACCGTCATCGTAATATCTTTATAACAGTGATGTACGCGCCTGCTATTAATGTCTGTTTAAAATACATTAATGGAATATCTAAACTCATGTTACAGTATGTATTCAACTGTGACTCGCACTAGACATAAAGACGACTAGCATTTTTTTTTTATCTTGATGATTATAATCTTTCGCTATTCGTATTTTTTCGTGATGAAATGCTTTATGTAAAATATCTTTTCATTTATTTATTGTAACTAGAAAGTTAGTTGATGTAGACTGAAGTTAGAATTGATGAAGGACGTAAGTTAGGACGAAGAATTGGTGTATTTTCCAAAATTAAAAGAGTATTAATTTCCCTACATCTTTTACTTTGAGGGTCATAAGTTTACTGCCTTCTGAACTTTCACTTAATTATTCATTCGAGAATAATTGTTTGGGCAAACAACTTAAAATAAATATAAATATATTGTTCTTAAACTGTTTAGAAGTTAAACATTATGTACATGTTATATACTAAGACTCATAATTAGAATCTTTTGAATTTTTTATTTTATTATTAATACAATAACATTTAGATTAATTTTTCAGTGAGATATATGAAGTTTTAAGAAAATTCTCATTACAATTCTTCAATTCATTTTTTATAAATATAATAATTTCTAAGGAATTGATTTTTGAAACTGTAACCGTTGCATTACTGAAAAATGTTTTTCTAAAAAATATATACATATTTTATTAGTATCGTATACGTGTCACACAATTTTATAAATATTTTACACCGAACGGATACCGTTGAAAATCCGTTTCCAATTAATACAATGTTGCGGCAATTCGGCAGAGTGGTGGAATCACTTTCGTTTAAATTATTTGAATATACGTGAGTCGGTGACATTAAACGTTTACGTATTCGGTTAGGGCAAATTTATTAATTTTGAATATGCGTATCCGCTTCGCCATTTTTATGTTTGTGCAACATTGGGTGTTTGACCTTCTTTGCTGATACTTTAGTCGCATAATACAACGGATTCTGTGTCGGGCTACAGTCGCCCTGGACCATCGGGAACATGTATTCGAGCTGAACGCCGTACTTAGGCAGTTTTCCGTGCACATAGCTACGTACATTATTTGGTACCGTCTTTTCTCTGGACAAGAGTATGGTAGATAAATATCGAGGACTTGATGGTTTTTCGGCACAATGTAATAGTACAGCCCACGTTTCTTTACAGTCCAACACGTATGTGTTATAAACACCTTCATCTGCCCATAAGATTAAAAAAGAAGTTGAAATATCATAGGTTGATTATTATAAAGGATTTACACTGATATACATATATATACATAAATTAAACATAGTTTAGGTCTTACATGGTGTCTCCATGTGTATCCAATGCCCGGGCTGTCCTATGTCTGGAATATGCCAAGTGATGTTACCAGACAATTGTTCGTTCTCTGGATCATCCATGTAACTATAAGTAAAGTTCATAGATAATTCTGGCACATCCGGAGATAAATTAAATGTGGATCTCATACACCTATAGATTTGGGCTTCTTCAGAACTAGCGTAATAATCAATTACATTCCACGTACCTTTAATCTTTACAAAACATTGAAATAATTAATAGTTAAATAATAACCGTCAAAGTTATATCATTTTCTTTAATCTCTCATATAAGAGGTGTGCTAATCACAATTAGCACATCAGAATAAATTAAAATATTCAGAATCGGGATATCAAATGGAATTAGAAAATATCATTTTTCAAAATGAGAAAAAAATTATTAAATACTGAAAGAATAAAATAAAATTTCTTTTTAGAGTTTATAGAAAACAAGAAAGTATAAAACTTATTGGGTATAGTGTGGAACGAATTAGGCACATTAGTTGCTGATAAATTCTAGTATTAAGCTGCGCGTGCCACTGTACATTTAAGACTATATGACTATATAGGCGATTTTGCTATGGCAAAAAACCCCAATACAGAAGAAAACGAGAAATAACTGAATTTAAACCTTTCCCTAGTAAAACAATTCAACGACCAAAATGAGCGACATGAAGAAGAAAAAAATAAAATAATGATAATATGTAAAAATTATGTAACATTAGTAACAAGTTGTTAGAGTTGTGAAAATCGTGTAAAGATGTGAAAAGTAGTGTAAAATCCTCGCAATCTTATTTTTGTTCACATTAACTGAAAGATAATTTTTTGGAAAAAATTATTTTATATTAATTTTCAGTTCAAAAACTAATTGTAATTTTATATACTTTCTATTTTTATATCTTAAGACTTATTTAGTGTACACATTAAAAATTAAAAATTTTTTATCCTTATAATGAAAAATTACTAATGCAATTTTTTGTATATTTCATGAGAGCACTTTTAGGTTAATACGTATTTTAAAATGCATACAATTTAAAAAGCCTTAGAAATGCATATATTTTAAGAAGCCTTAAAAATGCACATATTTTAAGAAGCCTTAGAAATGCACATATTTTAAGAAACCTTAAAAATGCATATATTTTAAGAAGCCTTAAAAATGCACATATTTTAAGAAGCCTTAGAAATGCACATATTTTAAGAAACCTTAGAAATGCACATATTTTAAGAAACTTTAGAAATGCATATATTTTCAGAAGCCCTAGAAATGCACATATTTTCAGAAACCTTAAAAATGCATATATTTTAAGAAGCTTTAAAAATGCACATATTTTAAGAAGCCTTAAAAATGCACATATTTTAAGAAGCCTTAGAAATGCACATATTTTAAGAAACCTTAGAAATGCACATATTTTAAGAAACCTTAGAAATGCACATATTTTAAGAAACCTTAGAAATGCATATATTTTAAGAAACCTTAGAAATGCATATATTTTCAGAAGCCCTAGAAATGCACATATTTTCAGAAACCTTAAAAATGCATATATTTTAAGAAGCTTTAAAAATGCACATATTTTAAGAAGCCTTAAAAATGCACATATTTTAAGAAACCTTAGAAATGCACATATTTTAAGAAACCTTAGAAATGCACATATTTTAAGAAACCTTAGAAATGCACATATTTTAAGAAACCTTAGAAATGCATATATTTTAAGAAACCTTAGAAATGCATATATTTTAAGAAGCCCTAGAAATGCACATATTTTCAGAAACCTTAAAAATGCATATATTTTAAGAAGCTTTAAAAATGCACATATTTTAAGAAGCCTTAAAAATGCACATATTTTAAGAAACCTTAGAAATGCACATATTTTAAGAAACCTTAGAAATGCACATATTTTAAGAAACCTTAGAAATGCACATATTTTAAGAAACCTTAGAAATGCATATATTTTAAGAAACCTTAGAAATGCATATATTTTAAGAAGCCTTAAAAATGCATATATTTTAAGAAGCCTTAGAAATGCAAATATTTTAAGAAGCCTTAGAAATGCATATAATTTAAGAAGCCTTAAAAATGCATTTACTTAAATATACCATAGAAATAGAAAATGTAATAAGATTATCTTAGATATATACTATCTAATTGAGTGAATGTTAATGTGTGAAATTATAATGACTTAAGGAGGTTTTTTTCATGCCTTTGATATATTTAAACAGTATTGTACAAACGTTACTTCAAATCATATTTAACTACTATCGGTTTGATATGCACATTTTTCATTATCATTTTATACTAATCTTATTATATCGTAATATTATATATATTATATTACATATTTTATATAAATCAGGATACCATTATCATTTTTATTATATATAAGAAGTTTATATTATGATATAAGCAAATTTTATGAAATGATACAGATGCCATATTGTGGAACGACAGTTGAACTAACATTTAAAATATTGGCCTTCGAAAGTGCAATTAAATATGTGTTAGATGTGTAAAATTGTATAAAAATGTGCAAAAATATGTACAAAAAAAAAAAATTATAAAATTCTTTGTGTAAATTACATAAAATGCAAAAACTATTCTAAATAACATAATTAAAACTATATAAACGTATATTTCGCAAGTTATCATCATTATACTTCAATTTGAAATATTTAAGAAAAATTTAAACAAAAACAATTTTGTTACGTATCAAACTGGTTAGGAATACTTTTTCTTTTACATTCTGGGGGTATAAAATAAGGATAGTAAAATGATCCTGATGATAAATAAGCTATGGGCGATCTCCCCCAATTTATCTAATTCTAGCCAAAGTTTACTTATTTGCAATATGAAGAATGAAAAATGTGTTGCACACTTGTGCTGAAGGTTGGGTTGATATCTGACAGTGATTAAAATCACTATCAAAACAACGCTTCGATGCAAATCTTTAGATAGTGTTTAATTTTGAAAAATTGGTGGATTATTTCAAAAGCAACATGATCTACTATTTCCTTATTAATATTCTGATTAAGTTAAAGTATGTAGAATGAAAAAGGGATATAAATATTATTTCCCATAAAAAAATTATGTTGACCCATACACTTTTCAATAAGTTATAGCATTATAAAGTTAAAAATGTAAAAAATAAAATCGAGAATTTTCACACAATAATAGCATTCGCTAGCTATTTTCACCGTGAAGAAAAAATAAAGTCCGAAATTTTTTTTTTTTCCATAATAAAGTACATTACATTAGCATTAATTTATGATATATATAAAAGTGTCACACTTTCCGGAACACATTCAAAAGTTAAGTTGAAAAAGTAAATTTTTTGTAAAAAAGTTGTCATTATGAATCCATCCCTGTAGTCAGGTAAAGGGTTAGATTTATAAAAAAAAATATAACAAATGATAGGTAAAGACACCATGCATCTTTAAAAAGCAAATTATATTGATCCATACATTTTTCATGAAGTTATAGCATTATAAAGTTAAAAATATAAAAATAATTTTTTGTCGAGAATTTTAACACAAAAATACCATACGATGATTATTTTCACCGCGAAGACGAAATAAAGTCCGAAATTTTGGCTTTAATTTAAGATATATATATATAAAAATGTCAGTACTTCCGGAATACTTTCAAAAGTTAAGTTGAAAAAGTTGTCATTTTAAATAACTCCTCTGTGGATAGGTAAAAGATCTGATTTATATAAAAGATATACCAAATGATAGGTAAATACCTGATGTATCTATAAAAAACCCAGCACAGGGGGGTCGCGGCACAGTGGTGACGTGGCATAGATGGATCAAGTATAATGATATCTGACAGTGATTAAAATCACAATCATAAAAAACGCTTCGATGCAAATCTTTAGATAGTGTTTAATTTTAAAAAATTGGTGGATTATTCCAAAAGCTTCATAAACGGCTAGTTCATTATTAATATCCTAATTAAGATAAAGTATGTCGAATGAAAAAAGGATTATTAAAAAATATTATTTCTCATACAAAAAATAATGTTGATCCATACACTTTTCAATATGTCATAGCATTATAAAGTTAAAAAAATGTAAAAAATAAAATCGAGAACTTTCACACAATAATAGCATTCGGTAGCCATTTTCACCGTGAAGATAAAATAAAGTCCGAAATTTTTTTTTTTCACAAAAAAGGATATTACATTAGCTTTAATTTAAGATATATATAAAAGTGTCAGACTTTCCGGAACACTTTCAAAAGTTAAGTTGAAAAAGTAAATTTTTTGTAAAAAAGTTGTCATTATGAATCCATCCCTGTAGTCAGGTAAAGGGTTAGATTTATAAAAAAAAATATAACAAATGATAGGTAAAGACACCATGCATCTTTAAAAAGCAAATTATATTGATCCATACATTTTTCATGAAGTTATAGCATTATAAAGTTAAAAATATAAAAATAATTTTTTGTCGAGAATTTTAACACAAAAATAACATACGATGATTATTTTTACCGCGAAGACGAAATAAAGTCCGAAATTTTGGCTTTAATTTAAGATATATATATATAAAAATGTCAGTACTTCCGGAATACTTTCAAAAGATAAGTTGAAAAAGTTGTCATTTTAAATAACTCCTCTGTGGATAGGTAAAAGATCTGATTTATATAAAAGATATACCAAATGATAGGTAAATACCTGATGTATCTATAAAAAACCCAGCACAGGGGGGTCGCGGCACAGTGGTGACGTGGCATAGATGGATCAAGTATAATGATATCTGACAGTGATTAAAATCACAATCATAAAAAACGCTTCGATGCAAATCTTTAGATAGTGTTTAATTTTAAAAAATTGGTGGATTATTCCAAAAGCTTCATAAACGGCTAGTTCATTATTAATATCCTAATTAAGATAAAGTATGTCAAATGAAAAAAGGATTATTAAAAAATATTATTTCTCATACAAAAAATAATGTTGATCCATACACTTTTCAATATGTCATAGCATTATAAAGTTAAAAATGTAAAAAATAAAATCGAGAATTTTCACACAATAATAGCATTCGCTAGCTATTTTCACCGTGAAGAAAAAATAAAGTCCGAAATTTTTTTTTTTTCCATAATAAAGTACATTACATTAGCATTAATTTATGATATATATAAAAGTGTCAGACTTTCCGGAACACTTTCAAAAGTTAAGTTGAAAAAGTAAATTTTTTGTAAAAAAGTTGTCATTATGAATCCATCCCTGTAGTCAGGTAAAGGGTTAGATTTATAAAAAAAAATATAACAAATGATAGGTAAAGACACCATGCATCTTTAAAAAGCAAATTATATTGATCCATACATTTTTCATGAAGTTATAGCATTATAAAGTTAAAAATATAAAAATAATTTTTTGTCGAGAATTTTAACACAAAAATACCATACGATGATTATTTTCACCGCGAAGACGAAATAAAGTCCGAAATTTTGGCTTTAATTTAAGATATATATATATAAAAATGTCAGTACTTCCGGAATACTTTCAAAAGTTAAGTTGAAAAAGTTGTCATTTTAAATAACTCCTCTGTGGATAGGTAAAAGATCTGATTTATATAAAAGATATACCAAATGATAGGTAAATACCTGATGTATCTATAAAAAACCCAGCACAGGGGGGTCGCGGCACAGTGGTGACGTGGCATAGATGGATCAAGTATAATGATATCTGACAGTGATTAAAATCACAATCATAAAAAACGCTTCGATGCAAATCTTTAGATAGTGTTTAATTTTAAAAAATTGGTGGATTATTCCAAAAGCTTCATAAACGGCTAGTTCATTATTAATATCCTAATTAAGATAAAGTATGTCGAATGAAAAAAGGATTATTAAAAAATATTATTTCTCATACAAAAAATAATGTTGATCCATACACTTTTCAATATGTCATAGCATTATAAAGTTAAAAAAATGTAAAAAATAAAATCGAGAACTTTCACACAATAAACTTTCTCGGTGAGAGCTGAGAAAAAATGGTAACAAACACAAAAAAAAAAAAAACACATCTTAGTAAAACCAATACCTTCTCAGCTTCGCATCGAAGCTAAAAAATTATATTAATTTGGTCAAAAAAGTTATGGCATTTTTAAGTAAAAAAATTGTAACAATGTTGAAAATTAGCGATTTTTAAATTTGTAATATTTTTGAAGATTTCTCCTATTTACGGAGAACGAGGGAATTTTTTTCAATTTTTGAGGATAATGCATTTGACTAGATGCAATTTGTGATCTTTGACGTATCGTTGAAAGAAATCGGTTATGTGAGAGCTAAGAAAAAATGGTAACAGACACAAAAATAATAATAATAATATAAAAAACACAACATAGTAAAATTAATACCATCTCAACTTCGTATCGAAGCTACAAGTAATTAATAATTTAAAAATCATGAAATCTATGTAATTATAAGAAACCAAAAACATCTGCAAAAATATTTCATGGGGAACAAAATATTTTTTTAAATATTTGCTCTCACTATGCGCATAATGACCTATTAATGAAGGGGATGACCAAAATCCTCAACCACTTTTTTGAAGAACTCGCAATAGACGCAATTCTTAGAAATGATTAGAATTAACTCTCAAATATTTTTAAACATTATGTATGTTATCATATACATGTATATTATTTTTAGCGTAAGTTAAAAAATTACAATCATCATCCTCAAAAATGTTATTCTAATAAGCGCTATGAGTCTGATAGAATAAAATGTAAATAACAGATTTTTTGGTAGTTTAATGTATTATATATAAAATTAAGTGTCTTTAAAAATTTAATAGATAAAAACCAAATTTATTTATAAAAAAAATGCTCTTAATCTTTAATTCATAACATAATTTAATAAATATAGTTTTATTTCTTTTAATTAAAAAAAAATTATAACGCACAATGATTATGAAAATTGACCAAGCAAAAAGTCAAAGGGGAGGCAACTAAACTTCACCAAAATTAACGTTCATAAAAGAAAAGAAAACATTTTTTTCAATGTTGAACTTATTTTGTGAGTAATTGAGTCGGTTTTGAAAAGGAATATTTCAAACAAAAATTTAAAATTTCAATTGTGCTTATTACCTAAAAATTAATATTTAAGATTATGTAATAACACAATAATGAGTAAAATATTAATGTGTATCAAAATTTATCGACTAAACTAAAGTATTAAATGTTTCATGTTGGTGTTACTATTTGATAAGTCATGTTCGAATTTGCGAGAATTAACAAAAATTGCGCCTTTATATTTAGCTTTGATGCGAAGCTAAGAAGGTTTTTTTTTGTGTTTGTTACCATTTTTTCTCAGCTCTCACCGAACGAATTTCTTTCAATAATACGTCCAAATATCACAAATCGTATCTTATTGAAGACATTACCCTTAAAAATTGAAAAAATTTCCCTCGTTCCTCGTAAATGGGGGAAACCTCCAAAAAAATTACAAATTTAAAAATCACTAATTTTCGCCATTATTTCAATTTTTTTTACTAAAAACTGCCATAACATTTTCATAAATGAACATATCAATATAATTTGTTTTTTATAGATGCATGGTGTCTTTACCTATCATTTGTTATATTTTTTTTTATAAATCTAACCCTTTACCTGACTACAGGGATGGATTCATAATGACAACTTTTTCACAAAAAAATTACTTTTTCAACTTAACTTTTGAAAGTGTTCCGGAAAGTCTGACACTTTTATGTATATCTTAAATTAAAGCTAATGTAATATACTTTATTGTGAAAAAAAAAAATTTCGGACTTTATTTTATCTTCATGGTGAAAATGGTTACCAAATGCTATTTTTGTGTGAAAATTCTCGATTTTATTTTTTACATTTTAGCTTCGATGTGAAGCTGAGAAGGTATTGGTTTTACTAAGATGTGTTTATTTTTTTATTTTTTTTGTGTCTGTTACCACTTTTTCTCAGCTCGCACCGAACGGATTTCTTTCAACGATACGTCAAAAGATCACAAATCGTATCTAGTCGAAGACATTACCCTCAAAAATTGAAAAAAATNTATCTAGTCGAAGACATTATCCTCAAAAATTGAAAAAAATTCTCTCGTTCCCCGTAAATAGGGGAAACCTCCAAAAAAATTACAAATTTAAAAATCGCTAATTTTTGAAATTTTTGAAATTTTTTTTACTAAAATGTGCAATAACTTTTTCAAAAATGAACATATCAATATAATTCTTTTTTATATGGATGCATAATATCATTACCTTTCATTTGGTATATTTTTTTCATAAACTCTTAACCTGCCCACAAGGGGGGATTTAAAATGACAACTTTTTCACAAAAAATTAACTTTTTCAACTTAACTTTTGAAAATGTTCCGGAGGGTCTGACACTTTTATGTATATCTTAAATTAAAGCTAATGTAATGTTCTTTATTATGCAAAAAAAAAAAATTTCGGACTTTATTTTATCTTCATGGTGAAAACAGACATCAAAGTTTATAAAAAAAAATATGATTTTTGTAAAAAAATTCATTTTTATATTTTTAACTTTATAATGCTATAATATTTTAAAAAATGTATGGATCAATATAATTTTTTTTTTATAGATGCATGATGTCTTTACCTATCAGTTGGTATATTTTTTTTATAAAACTGACTTTTTACCTGCCTACAGGGGGGGATTAAAATGACAACTTTTTCATAAAAAACTTAATTTTTTAAAGTGTTCCGGGAAGTCTAACATTTTTGTATATATCTTAAATTAAAGCTAATGTAATGTACTTTATTATGCAAAAAAAAATTTCGGTCTTTATTTTTTCTTCACGGTGAAAATAGCTAGCGAATGCTATTATTGTGTGAAAATTCTCGATTTTATTTTTTACATTTAACTTTATAATGATATAACTTATTGAAAAGTGTATGGATCCACACAATTTTTTTATGAGAAATAATATTTTTTAATAATCCCTTTTTCATTCGATATACTTTATCTTAATCAGGATATTAATAATGAACTAACAGATCATGTAGCTTTTGGAATAATCCACCAATTTTTTAAAATTAAACACTATCAAAAACCAAGGAGTAACACCTTCATTGTTTTCCTTGATGATGTATAACTTCTACTCTAAACTAGATGTAAAAATCTACCTAAATGATAATTCTATTATGTAATTGGTGTTGTAAAGTGANGAAACTAGCAGATCATTTAGTTTTTGGAATAAAACACCAATTTTTTAAAATTAAACACTATCTAAAGATTTGCATCGAAGTGTTTTTTTTGATAGTGATTTTAATCCTTGTCAGATATCATAATACTTGATCCAACTATGCCACGTCACCACTGTGCCGCGATCCCCCTGTGCTTGGTTTTTTTAACTTTATAATGCTATAACTTATTGAAAAGTGTATGGATCAACACAATTTTTTTATGAGAAATAATATTTTTTAATAATCCTTTTTTCATTCAGGATATTAATAAGGAAATAGCAGACCATGTAGCTTTTGGAATAATCCACCAATTTTTTAAAATTAAACACTATCAATAACCAAGGAGTAACACCTTCATTGTTTTCCTTTATGATGTATAACTTCTACTCTAAACTAGATGTAAAAATCTACCTAAATGATAATTCTATTATGTAATTGGTGTTGTAAAGTGAAATTTGAGAAACATAAATGTATAATCCTTACATGCATTTATTATTATTTAGGGCTATTTTATTTAAAAATCGATCTATATTTGGAAAAAAAGTAGCCTGATTGTTATTCAGTTCACAGTACAATATAAATAATTTATCACTTAATATGTCTAATGTACTTAATTATATTGAATATATGCGTGTACCCATGATCAACCCAAGTTGATTATCATGTAAATATTCATAAAAAAAAAAAATAACTTAATTATATTCTTACTGCTTCCAAATCACAATTACTCCTTGCTCTAACTTCCGGACATTTTTCATCGTTTTTTGCCATTCTAGCAAACCCAACCAGCAAGCAGTCACAGCCGATAGCCAGAAAAATAGCCAGGATTATTGCGTGAAATACAGACATATTTTAAAAAACGTGTGAACTTTTTAGGGAATATAAGCGTTAGCAATATAAATATAATATCTCTATTGAAACTGGCCCAACAACACATTGATAGCGTCGTATGCTGTTATAAGTAAGTTATGACTCGCATACGCGTTTATCAGTTGATATCCGGTATTTAAATGTGCACAGGGCACATTTGACTGTTTTGTTAAATGTAATCTAATAACTGATAAAAAAATAAATTGTGTAAATAGAATTGTGTAAATAAATATTTATCTCTAATAATTTTCTACGCTTAGCACAAAAATTTAAAACTAAAAGCGTTCAAAGTGTTCTAAAAATTAATAATGTGTCATATTAATGATCCTTTCAGCAGTTTCCCGAGTAATACACTACGGATTGACCCACTTAATTCTTCTCGATGCCGAGTGCCGTCACCTTAAAGCAGTAGTTGTGTTGAAGAACTGGAAAGAAACAGGATGAAATTAATGGTATTTGTCTATGAATCGGTGTGTTATTTTTTCGGGAGGCCTCTTTAGAAGAAACTGGTTCCGCGTACATTGACCATTAATTGGAATACTCGTTTAAGACTCACAAATACACATCATGCAACACATATACACGTGAGCACAATATTGTTTTGTCTTTTTTTTAATTTATATTTAAGACGGCTGTCGACACTAGATAGACGTATACTATATCAGGCTACGGTAAGACACCTATTATTATGATCGTAGTCGGTGCAATAATTTCGATCGATAGTACCTACACAAGGTACGGGTCGGTTCGGTGATAATCACACGGTCATCTGCCACGGGATAGGTTTCAGACTTCAGGCGACGTATGTCTATATATTACATGTGTATGTACTGTTTAGGAGAAAGCTCGGCTCGTCTATGTACCCACAACGCAAACGAGCCGTTAGTCCGTCGTAGAGGTCACATTTAATAACAACGGGATTGTTAGAACGTAAATAGAAAAAAATACCGCCCCTTTGAAGCATTACACAATAATTCACAATTCAATTAAAGCAGTTCTTCATACACATGTTTACAGTTTTATGCTATTTGTTTAATTAAATTCTGATGGATCTGAGTATATTTAAATTTCTTTATTCGTCCCTCCCAATGGTTCAAACCAACGTCAACATGCTGATAAGATATTTCTGTAGTGTAAAGTAGGAATAACAATTTTAAATTCACAGAAAATTCCAACTCTATCGCTTGTAATTGATGTTGTATGATGTTCTACTCACACGACTCCCAAGTGTCTAGAACATTGTATAATGTTTATTACTTGTAGTAGGCGTAAAAACGTGTGTACTTACAATAGATGTACCTACTACTTACTCTGCAGTGCAACTATCATGTCCTACGCAGTTGTTACATTCGAGCGCCAGTCATTTATCTATTTGTTTTATTGCCACAAACTTATGCGTTTTTTTATTCAGTAAAAATATTACTTTTATGGTACAACTGTTTTTCAATGATTTTACGTATTTTGTGGTCAATATGAAGTTGTTACACTATTTGAGTGTTAGATAACTTTAAAACAAATCAGCAACATACACAATATACACAAATCATTATTAAAAAACATTTCAATTTTTCTACTGCTTGGCACTTTTACTTCTCATTTATTAAAATAATCTTCATTTCGTATTTTATTCAAATTTCACTATACTAAACTATTAAAAAAATTTTAAAATTTAAGGTGACAAATAATTTTTTTTTTTCTATTCTAATGGAAAAAAAAACAACTTCTTAATAAGTAATTCAGAAATAAATAAAGTATAATTAATATTTCTGTCAAATATTATAACTCCATTGTAATCTTGATACGCAATAACCAGCTATGGAAAGTAAATCATAAAATATGTATAGAGGTATGCAAGATAGTTGACGATCAAACAAATTATAATATACATTGTTAAAATACTTGTTTGAGAAAAAAACTTTAGTTCACTTGTAAAAATAGAAGAAAAACTATTAATAAACAAAATGTGTTGTGAACATTATCGCGTGCCCCTGGTAAACATTCGGTAATTATTTTAAATAGCTAGTAGATAACCAGCGTCATTTAAACCAATAATTTAATAAGAGCATGGATAATTATTAGATACAATTTTCTCAACTAATTTTTGAATTTCTACACTGATTACGATTTCATCAATGATGTTTCGTCCTTTAAATGAACTGGTTTTAACTTTCTCATAAATACTGCAACGAATTAATGAATGAACACGATTTCTAAAAATCGTGTAAAAAGGGCTAGTTTGTCATTGAATATTTAAAAGGCATATATGCCTTTTAAATATTCTATGTTATAAATATTTAAATTTATAAAGATCACAATGGCCGCTATGAAAAACGTTTGTAATCATTCATATTTAACACATTTTATGACTACTGTGAGATATAGTCGAATATTGAATTTATTACAAGAAGCTGTAGTGAATATACAGTTCCACGGAAATTATATTAAAAATGATTTGATAACACTAATTTAATGATGGCCAAACCTTTGTTTAATTGATGACGAAGAAACTTTCTCGATACTATCGGTAAAATCATATGTAAAAAAAATAATTAAGCAAATATTAGGTTTACTAACTCGAAATCGTAATTTTATTTTTATGTTGAAATTTCCATTGTATGTAATTTTTTGGATTAAAGCGACCCAATTAATAACCATCTACTATCACTTCTTTAGCTATTCTGAATTGATGTCTTTATAAAATACAATTATTTCGTTATTTTAATATATAAAATATACAAAATATATTTAAGAGTATTTATGATTGTAAAATTAAATTACTTATTTTGTTATTATTCTTGTTTTTTTAAATGTACAATACATAATACTATAATAAATCTTGGAGTGTTATTTTTAAAATTATCATAACCTTACTTAGTTTAACTGAAGATTTATTTAATATTATACGATATCAGCTTTTTTTTTACCATAGTTTATACATAAAAAATACCTTATTATAATAAGGTGTCTATACTTCTACTATATTATATATAATACAGCAATTGTTCACCAACTTACTATTTCTCTGGTTTCCAATTAAAATTAAATACATAAGAATAAATATACAAAATTTTGAATTCAACTTTTAATGAGAACAAAAATAAAATAATTTCTTCGTTTTTGGTCGCCTACAGGTAAACACTTTTATATTAAATAAATCGTGTGAAAAAAGTTGGGCTATAAAACTGTTCGGGAAATTTTTTTGGTAATTTATACATTTTTATTTAATTTGTTTTTCCTTCGTGAAAGTAACTACACTAGATGTAATAAATTTACACAGATTCTATATTATATTATAATAATTTAACATGAAGTTTTATGAAAAAAAAATCAGGTCGTCCTTTATTTAATCGATTAGACTACTAGTATCTTAACTAGTGGATGTCATGCTGAGCTATTAGAATACTGTAAGATTTTGATTATAAAATTTTACTTTAAATATAACAATATATTTAAAAAGTCAAGATTCCAATAAATATTAATTAATATATTCAAAAACACTCGCATTATGAACTTGTTTTTGTTATAATTATAATTGAATTTCAAAAATATTTTTTATTTTATCTAACAGAATTTCATTGATTTACAAGTGGTTCTCCCATGAGAGGTTTCCGGTGATCTACGGATAATATTGATCGTCATAAGCAATTAATCTCACAAACAGTTCCTGCGGCAAAAATTCATGAAATACTTGTGGTCCATGTACCGAGAAAAAGTTAATGCTCCAGGCAGTCGGCATAGAATAAACAAATACAGTCTCGCAAACCTTTGACATATGATGAGTTTTGCGCTTGTATTTGTAATACGACTACAGTATGATTAAACAGTATAAGTAAATGGTATTATTTTATTATGAATACTATATAGATGAGTGATTTGGTTATCCTATTTTGATGTAGTTATTATCTTTATTCTGGTATTATTACGGTTGTCTTTCAATAATAAAAAATAGTTACATTTTTCTAAGAGTAAATAGAAGTAAACGAAAATTAAAAACATTTAATTAATCAAATATCATTACATTCATCAATTATGAGTTGAAGAATAAAACATCAAGCAAAACGAACACTGTGATGTTCTTAATAGTGACATATCGATTTAAATGTACAAATAAACATTAATCTTATTATGATATAAAAGTGAATTGGTCAAATTAAATCATCTACTTGCACTCCATAATATGGAGTTATACATTATATATAGTCATATGCTAAATGCAAAAAACCATTGCACATCAGCACAGTCAAGATGTTAATTCTACACTCAGACAAACTATAAATATATGTTCTTCCTTTTAAAATTTATTTAATTAATCACTTTTACATGCAGTTGAGCACCTAAAGTTGGTTTTCATAAAAATATTTTATAAACAGTTAATGGAACCCCAGGGCGAACATTTTTAGACACTAAGATATTTCAAGGAAAAGTGAATTCCAGTTAACGTGCCTTGATTATATAGCACCACAACCTTATTTTTTTTTAACTGCAAATGTAGATTGTTGTTTGAGGCAACAACTAATTCGCCCATTAGTGGAAAGTTCACAAAGAAAAGGATTATAAGTAAACATTATTCCTATAAAATATTTGAAGTTAAAAAAATTTTTACTAATTTATAGTATTTATCTATAGTATTTATTTATATTTTTTTAAATTATTTATATCAATTGAAATATTTTTTTTTAAATTCATATATCATTTTTTATCGTGTTAGAAAAACTTTTATCTCCCCGTCTTGAAAATACTCAATTGGATGGTTTTCTTTAATAATATTCATACATTATTAAACGTTAAACTATTTAAAATCAATAATCAAATTACTAGTTTTCTAAAAAATTTAAACAAATAAATACATATTTTTTGTAAAACTAGAATATTTAATGGTCTTTTTTTGTTGCTGAAATTATTCTAGAATCTCAAAATGTTTTAACGCGATATATTTTAGAATGAAAGTAAATTATAAATTATTATATATTTTAATTTCATTGTTATAAACTCTACTCAATTGAACTGATATTCAATAATAAATAAAAATAATAATAGAAAGAAGATTTTTTTTTTTACATACAATGATTACAATAAACTTATAGTTATACTTACTGTTCCTATTATAAGCCGTAACTAAGTGAAACCGATTTTCAGACCTTGTGTGGGAAGAACAAATACCTACCTATTCAGAAAGTTATAAATAATGCATATTCAAGATTGCCTTTTAATTAAGTTAAGAGTAATAAGTAAACATTACAATTTTTATTGTGTACATAAAGTAAATATTTGTTTCTATTATAAATAGTAAAATGGGACCTAGGGGCTTAGTTTAGTAATCATCCTATACATAAAAATAATACATAAAAAAAATCTTATGTATTGTAATAAAAAATGTATTTTGAGAGGAGGAAATTAAAATTTAGTTATATTAAAAAATACCGCCCTATTTCAAAAATATGACAAGTATAATTCGAAAAAGTAAACTTTACAAGAGAGGATAAATGAAGTTAATACTGCTATGTTTTTTAATAAAATATGAATTTTTTGATGGACTCTCTTGCAGAAACTATTATACCTAAATTAATAAACGTTTCTGCCTTAAAATATAACATTTTTTTTTTTGTTGAAATTGATGCAAAAATTAGAAAAATTAAAATATATTGAGCTCTTTCACCATTCTTACCAATAGGCGATATTTGTAAATTCGATTATTAAATTTTATGTCCGTTAAAAAAAATTAAAATAATGATTAACCAAAAAATGTTAATTAAGTTTTGACGATTTTAAATGTTATTGATTTACATTCGAACATCTCAAAAAATGTTTATATCCTCATATAATAAATAGTTTTAAATAATCATTTTTACTAATTTTAATAGCTAAATATAATTTTTATCAAGTACATTATAAAATTCAATATTTATCTATTGTATCAAATTTCACTTGTACGTTACAAATATAACATAAATTACAATAAAATTTTATGAATAGGGAACAACACAAGTTTTTGGATAACCAATTTTTGTCAATCAAGTTTAATATGAAATAAATCGTTTTTAATGCTTATAAAAATTTTGAGTTTTGAATCAAATATAAGACTACATCTTTAAATAAAGAAAGAAATGTTTACTTTTCAAAATATTAAAAAAACACTCAACGACCTATCAAACATCAAAATTGCCGAAGATTGGAGAACTCCTAATAACTGATGCCATTATCCTACACAATGATTACATTGCACGAATAACATTTTAAAAATTTTTAATTAAATTAAGTTTTTTTTTCTTGTATACTAAGTTATAAAATTTAAAGTGACTAACCATGAATAACCATAGTCTGATGATGTGATCTATGTATATTAATTATCTTTTGTATATATAGTGTGCGTTTTATTCACTAGATTGCGAATATTAGGATAAATTATGTACGAATAAATCGTATACTTTTTAAATAATTAACAATTTTCTAGTATAATCCATTGAATAATAATATCTATTGGGAACGGAAAGATGAAAATTGAAATTTGGTTCAAATTTATAATTATTGAAATTATTAATACATCCTTTTTGGATGTTTTACACACTAATTATCTCAATTATACTTTATATTTTTTAGTTTTAAAATTGAAATTTCAAAAGTTAAAATATAATGTGTTTAATATAAATTGGAAATATAAACAATAAAATATTTATTAATAGTTATCACTCGTATAAAAGGCTTTAGAAATAGGCAACACAACAAACACGTTGGATCTCGTATAACATCTACTCATCTACCTATTTACTCAATAAATCTACAATATAACTAATTATTATAATTTCTTAAAAATTTAAACATCACCGACTAAATAATAATATGTCAATATTGAATAAATGTGTCACTTCAAAACAGTGTTGAATCCTCTTAGTAATTATATATAAGACAATGCACAATTTTTTATTTTCAATTTAATAATTTTTTGAAATATAATATAAAAAATTGTAACCCTATAAACGATAAAAATTCTCAAAAAGTCACATTTTTATTAAAAATAATAGAATTTTAAAGTTATTGTTATTAGTATACAAACCATCGACAATTTACGTGTTTCAATACACTGTTAGACCTTAAGTTATGTTTACGAATCCAATAACTTGACTATGGTTGTACAGAAAATGTAAGAGAAGCCATGTGTTTGGATCCGTCGTAATTCGTTGAAACAATAATCAGATATTTGCACATTCGGTTCAAAGAGAACATGTCGAAAAATGGATGCTGAAAAACGTTTAATTTATTTTAATACTTTGATTATCTTTTAAAATAAAATAAATAACCAATTTGAGCAGAATATGACTATAATAAAATATGTCTGTAAGTTGATGAATTTATTAGATTAAAAAAAACTTATTCATACAACTTGCTTATCTAAAATAAAAATTTGAAACTTCTTTAACAAAAAAAAAAACCAAAATGTTTACTTACAATAGTAGTTGCATTGAATGTCTTACTATCGAATTTACAATTTTGTGGTATGCACGTCAAGGTGTAAGTCAACTTTTTTGAAGTCATGCTAACAGGTCTCCACGATATCTTTACATTGAATAAATCATTTTTAGTACTGTTATAATAATTTACAACTTTCAGACCGTTTATTTTATTCATTTTTACTGACAATTTCTTTTCTAAAACAACGATATCAAATTATTAATATTTTCCGGGTTTTAAATTAACAAATATTTTGTCAACTTATTTGTGTTGATTGTCATTTTTAAAAGAGCATTTAGTGCGATAAAAATTTAAATATTATCGTTTCGAAATATTTATGTATAAACAATTTTATTAATTTGTTAATAATATTGAATTTATTTATCGAAAAATATTCATTAGCGTATGAAAAAAACTATTTTTCCTTAGAAAACTACAGCTAGTAATACGTTTTATCACATGTTTATTGATCGCTATGTGTAATGAATACAATGAAAATTTCCTTTTAACTTTTTTTGAAATTTTAAATCAAATTCTTTTACTTGTGTTATTATTGGATTCTATAAACGCTAAACATATAGGCTTTATTTATAACATTGTGATATATTTTCATTCACCTTCAGTTTTCAATGTCACCGAAGCTTTTTGGCCGGCCAGCTTTTTTCTTCCGAATTCGCTGATGGCTTGCACTTGGAGAAAATATTCGGAATTTGTGTTCAGCTTTTTGATGTGAAACCTCAGAATATCCTGACCAGAAGGGAAAAAAGAGATATAATAATATATAATGTATTTTAACACAGATATATGCGTCATCGCGCGACAAAATAATAGTCGCGGTTCGCCTATCCTGTTACGCGGTCCATTAAGAAAATTCGAGGGTTGTTCTATTGTTAAAGAAGATATAATATAATAAAGATCTATTAATAGTGAAGGGAGGGTAAACGAGACCACCGTTAGTAGATTTCATTCAAACGATGCACGTTGTCCTGAGAGGAATCACGATCTGGACATTATACGTAAGTACACATTATTTAGCTTAAAAATAGTTTTCTTAAATATTTTCGTATTTGTATTCGTATATTCTTAATTCATAGCTTTTAATTAAAAGCCCTCGTCAAATAAATGTTTAATCCAATATCAATACAGTCAAAAGTTCTAATTACTTTCAAACTTAATCGAATTTATTATAATTTAATAAATTTAATTTATTTCATTTAATGAGTGCAACAACCGGATAAGTGCGCTCTTAAAAAATTATCAGAAAAAGAAATATACTCAAGTTTTTTATTAATAGCAATGGTTCTAGATAGAATGACTCTGAAAATAAACTCGATATAAAAGCTGTTTCTGCACTATAGTACGCAGATTTGCCTAGTTGTTGCACTACACCCTTCAATGAACTAATATTAAAATTATAATATAACATAAAAACTGTACAACTTTGATCTCATAAAGTGTATCGCATGTAATTATTACCAGAGCTATAGGTAATCGTTATTAGGTAAGCTTATTTAAAAAAAACAAAATATAAAAACTTAATAAAATTTCCCTAACTATTCAAAATTTGATTTTGATTACATTGGTGTGATAATATTTTAAAAGTAACGTGGCGTAGGTTGAATTTAAATTTAGAGTCGAAAATGAAACTTCCTATTAAAAATTACATGTTATATTTATTTTGAGCTCTAGTTATGTTTTAATAACCAATAATTTTGTTTTTTTAATAATTAATAATAATTTTGGAATCTCTCAAAACTCACATAAACTAATTATTATTTTCCCTGTAATAACTTTATTTACAAAATTAAATTCTTTATTTTTTTTATTTAAGTTGCAATTTTAAATCTCCAAAACTGCACATTTATAATAATTCCACATTTTCACCAATTTTATTGGTAAATATTAATTTAAAAGTACCATCTTTTACTATAAGTATAACATCATCTGGCATTTACAATCTAGTTAGTTATAAAACTAACATGGATAAACTATTTTTCTAATAAATACCTTAAAATTTTTTTTGATAATAAATGCACGCTGACAAAATATATCACAAGATATAGAATCATCTCGGAAAAATAAGGAAACGTCAAAGTTAAAACTGAGTAGACTTCTACTTGGACATGTTGGTCATCTGATCTTTAATATCCCCAACAAGACCTTCATGGAGTATTTACTAATCCGTTCGGTTTAACGAATTACAGGCGTTAGCCTCGTGTGTGTCATTCGCATGTCCGTCCACTGCCGACCGACTGAAATGGGAGTTGGTGTTCGACCAAGTTCCATATGAATCATTTGAGCCGTTCAGCAGTCAAATGAGAAAGCGGTACCAAAGCATGATCGATGCACAACCCAAGAACAAGTGCGAATGCACTACTAGGCATGACTTTATAGCGCTACAGGATGACCATTATCCCAGTGTTTTGCCAGCTGTCACTTGTCAAGGCAGTAGTTTCTGCCGACCCATCTTATATCCGGTCAGGGTACTTAGCAAAAAAGTCGAAAACATACGATCAGGTGAAACTTCCAAGGGGTTGCCGACTGAACTCATCAAACAAAACTGGCGGTTTATTCAAATTAACGTTACGGTGGCGTGTTCTTGTTTGGGTTACTAATATTTATTGTCAATAAAATACAATACATTTCATTCATTAAAAAATAAATAAATCACTATTATTATTATCATAATAACTATTTACACACATTTATAACATAAATATCCACCGAGATTAAAATTTTAGAATCGTGTTTTATTGATTTATCAAAGTATTTTAATTATTCAAGTTATTAAACCATGTCAATTATATTTATAACAGATAAATATAAACGAATATTCATGTATAATAAAAGAATATTTCAGAAATATTTGTGTAGCTTTATTTTATTTTTATGAACTATAACACTTAAGTTTATCGTAGAATTAAAATTAAACTCATATTGACTAATGATGTTTTTGGTGATAAGTTAGGTAAAAATTTGTAAACATTGACGTGGACACATCAGATGGTAAAAGTACCTATCGTTTGCAAGTAAACTTACTGCTGGTAAAACATGTCGTTTGTGATAAAGATGATATCCGTCTTGTTCGCTAATATACACTTTGTACTTGCGTATGGGAAGTGCTGAATTGGCAGGGGGTGACCAAGACAACACGCACTGTTGATAGTCATCATTCGTCCATTTCAATGAAGATACCTTGACGTTCTCGGGAGGCCCGGGCGGCTCAATCGCTGTAAACATTGTTTTTTATGATAATAAATTAATAGCTGGTGCAATGTGAAAATATGTAGAAAATGTGCAATTCATTTAACGTTTTCTGTTTGTAAATTTATAATGCATTTGAATGAATAACGAGACTTTTTTAATTTTGGATTTTTATCCAAGAACTTAAATGTTTTATTTTCAATAGACCATNTAATGTGAAAATATGTAGAAAATGTGCAATTCGTTTAACGTTTTCTGTTTGTAAATTTATAAGTTAATGCATTTGAATGAATAACGAGACTTTTTTAATTTTGGATTTTTATCCAAGAACTTAAATGTTTTATTTTCAATAGACCATTAAATTGACAATGACATTGATCGAGTTTATTTTTCGGACTTGATAATAATTTGCAGTTAATATTATTACAAGCAATTAATTATTCTTTTACAAAACCTAAACTCGAGTGTTTAAAAGTAGTAAAATATATCGAGGATTTTCTTAACAATGGAGAAAATGCTGTACCGAAGAGTAAAATTTTTAGTCTGGTTTTTTTATTTTTACTATGTTTGATATGTACGTATTTATAATATAAATAAATAATGACGCAAAACATTGTTTCGAGTTTAATGGAAATCGCATGCTTAAATTGTGCGTTATAATAACATAAACTCCACATTAATAAATCAGTTGTTCAACTCATTACTCAATCTTAAAAATTTAAAGCGTGCAACGTTGTTCTATACCTAAATGTAATAGTTTTAGTCGTGATGTGGGTAGCTGTCTGATAATTTACATGAAATAAGAAATAAACATCATAAAAAAGTTACAATAACAATATGTACGCTCGGAGTAAAATCTAGACTTAACATCGTTAAGAAATTCCTCGGACCACTTATTTTACTGTAGATAATTGTTGTATTAATATGGACACTTTGTGTTTTTAAATATGTCCTTAATAAGCTCCGCGGACGGATCTCAATAACGAGATAACCAATCATCGGAGGTACAAAAATAACTCGTTTACACGGACGTCTAGATCATTATAACATGACCGAGCATACAATTTCAAACGAAAATGTTTTAATGAAAACTCACGCGATCCCGGATCGACAAAAAACGGTACGCAAGGCTGTGAATAGCCGCGAGTGCCATTTTCATTGACGGCAGCTACGCGAAACTGAAACCACCGGCCAACAGTCTGTAGTCTTTTTAAGGGTTCCCTAGTCTTGTCGGTCCTCGTCACGATCGTCCACGGAGTCATACGTTCGGGCACGTACTTGACACCTGCATGATGCCTCTCTTGTAGCAAATATGTGACGTGATGACTATTACTGTCATAATCCACTGGCGTCCATTCGACTACTAACGGTTTGCCATAATCCTCTACTGCTACAACCGTTGGTTTATCTGGTAGCCCTTAAAAACAACGTAAATTACTGTTTACCCAACGACTTTGCTCAAACGATAAAGCGTAGTTATAATTAAATGTTGTTAAATTACAATTTTAAATACGAAACTATAATAAAGATGAAAAATTCAAGTAGGAAACCGCGAGTTGTATAAACTCTCAAATCACCTCATTGAACTATTATAGTATATTAATACTATAATAGTTCAATCAAAATAGTCGTACAATAATTGCAGTACGCAATAAGTTGTTAGTGTTCTAGAAAAGTAGCAATGGATAATCGTTATCATCGTAAACTTTGAATCAATTAAAATGTTTGTAATATACACATATGTTTGGACCATCAAAAGAGATTTTGAATTACTTTAGTTTCGTAGTAAATTAATCAAACCAAACTATATCGACAGTCCAAAAACTTGATTGTTTTTAAGTGCGCGGTGTATAACAAATCAATATAATAACAAATTTATAGAGTGGGCATTGATTAATCATGACGGACATAACCATACCAGGATAATGATCGAGTCCGACCGGCGATTGGCACGTTATGCCACAACTATGCAGGCAGCACTTACGTTGGCCATCGCAAAAGTCGTCGGCGCTGCATTGCTCCAGACACGGACGGTCCAGAGAGACATCATCAAGGTCGGCGACCGGACACCCGCCTGGCTTAATCCACGGCTCGTTCAAACAACTACTGTAACACTGCGGACAGAAAAAGCGATTAGTTCAAAATTCTCCGTATAGTCACAGTGTTTTTAATGGCTTGTAGACATCACAGCCGGTGACGGGTAACATCATAAAAACAAAGACCATTACCGGAAAATTTAGCTACGTTTATAACACGACAGTCCAAAAGTAGACGATTTTTTATGCACAAATGAGTACTTGCGATTTTACACAGCAAAAATTGAACGAATATTTTAATTGGTCATATTTTATTTTACCGGCTCAACTTCAATTATATTTCCTGTAGATTTTCCGTTTTTTATAGCACGCAATGTTCAATTTTTAATTTTTATACAATAAAAAAAAATTATGTACACATTAGGGTGGCCCTCAAAAATCGATTGTCTTTTTTTTTTTTACGCTACCCCTTAATTTTTTTTTAATGGTCAAAAAAATGAGCTGTGCAAAATTTGGGACCGATCCGTTAAGGTTAACCCGTGCCCCCGGGCCTATTAAGTTGAGACGAAGAGTCAAATTTAATAGAAATTACTGGTAGTAAGTTACCATCAAATCTACAACTATTTAATCTGAACACTGATTTTTTGAAAATTGATCCATCATTTTGGAGTGCCAACAACAGTTACAAAAATGCTTTAAATACTATAAGTAAATTACGAGTCATTAATGATACCGACTAGCGTGGTATTAAATTAATCTAAGACTACATTAATATATTAACTACAAATGAATAACAGAAACAATACGTTTTACAAATAGTAAGTAATTATCGGAAAAAATTTCCTAATTGTAAAAAAGTACATTATCAACAAATATATTATAATAATATAATTAAAAATCAACAAAATCAGTTATAACGTATTTTAAGACTTTCACATGTTTTTTACTGTATGTAGTGTTTTTGTGGGCTATTTATTGAGAAAACAGCATTGAAGTTATTATTTTTGAATTTCTTGTAAAATTTCCTTTACTTGAGTTTTACTTTTATAATTCTAAGTTAAGAGAAAAAAAAGTTACGAGACATAGATCAGTAATTTCTATTAAATTTGACTCTTCGACTCAACTTAATAGGCCCGGGGGCACGGGTTAACCTTAACGGATCGGTCCCAAATTTTGCACAGCTCATTTTTTTGACCATTAAAAAAAAATTAAGGGGTAGCGTAAAAAAAAAAANAAAAAAAAAAAGACATCCGATTTTTACCCTGGTACACATACAAATGGCCGCCATTCGTTACAGTCCATATTAAATATCACGCGTACTGTACTCTGATTTAATTTAACACTTTGATTTAATTGTTCTTGTAAATTCCAAGTTTTTACCATTTATCTATTTATAAATTTTTACCTATTCACTTCTAAAGAAATGTCAACAATGTGATATATTCAATATTTTTATTTATGAGCTGTTTTCTGTAGTATGTTATATTTTGTCGAAATATTGCACAAAAGAATAATGAAATTTTATTGTTATTTCTATTTATTTTTAGCGTAACATAAATATATGTAAATAAAATTCAGATCTTAGAACTTACAAATTTATTAGTTTTATTTGATAACTTTTTTTGTATTTTTAAATCAACGAATGTGTTCAAGTTCTTGAAATATTCAATATTTTATTAATTACAGTAAAAAGTTAATTTTGTCAACATTATTCAAATATATCAGAAATTTCGCCAACAACATCATCCTTTAATTGTTCAATGAAAAAGACTTTATGAAAAACCATATTATTTTTTGTATTAAACTATTACACATAAAATATACCTAGTTACTTCTGTAGCAACCTATGGCCTAAGAACCGTTTTCCTTTCAAAATGTTCTTAATCTCAGTTTAAGAGTTTTTTTATGACACTAACAATATAGAACCGGTATTAGTTAACAATATGAAGTTATGACCCTGACATAAAAAATACTCATCGCAAAATCAAGAAATGTCTAGCTCCCTTTTTAATTGTTCATTGAAAATGGTAAAAAGTAATATTAAACCATTGGTGGTATAAATATATTCTTATATTTGCAAATAATTGAATTCATTACACACAATGAAATTGTATTAAAAATTTTGTAGAATAATATTACAAAAAAAAAAACTCGACTCAAATTTCAGCAACTAATGAGTAAAGAGAAAAATGTACGATTAAAAAATATCTTATTAATTTTACATTAAACATCCGCTCAATTGTTATGTCAGAATTAAATTTAAAATTTTCCAATGATTTGTTCACATTTTAGAAAAACATAGTCGTCACCTCAAATTTTGCTTAGTAATAAATTTTAAACATTTTCCCTTAAAAGTAATATAAAATGTACATTAATGTTCTAAGAAGTTTTCATGACATATTTTAACCTTAAATTAAACACAAATATATAATATAGGATTGATGATTAATGATTAATTAATATAATAAAGAGTTTTTAATCGCTACATTAAAACAACTTTTAACGAGTTCACTTTTTAATAGGCATATTTTATTAGATTGTAACAAAATATACCACAAGTTAATTTTTGATTTAATTACATTGTTAACGAATACAAAAAAATTACTTTTAATTATTAAAATTATTTTTATATTAATTTCACGTGAACTATAGGCATACGGAATAATTTTTATAGAAAACTGTTATTAAAGAAACTTGGGGACAGCAAATGTTATCGGTTATAAATCACATAAAAAATTACTTTTCTGTAATGACTATACTTTCAAAATTCTATTCAATTCGATTGAAGTTTTTCTTTAAACACGTGGCCGAATAGAATTTTGGTACTTTTAAAGTAATTCTTTTAACAAAAACATTTATAATGCCTTCTTTTGTAAATACTATTAGAAATTAGTTTTATATTAAACAATACAGGTTCTTTAATATAAAATTCCTAGTTTCTGACCAACGTTTAATTTTAATTAAGAAAAACATTTTTCCGTTTATCATTAAAGTTATATATAAAAAATCTAATAAGATACTGATTTTAAAATAATTCCTTGGTCGTAAAATTATCAAATAAAAAATGTTGCATGAATCTTAATTTTTCAAGTGGTTTTTTTGCAACTGGACTACGTTGCAATAAAACCTATAGGTAAAAAAATTACTAATATCTTATTTAAACTCATAAATTATGAGATGATATGAAATAGGTGTACATTTTTTTTTATGGTCAAAAATACAAAAGTGTCATAAGAATAAAATTTAATCTAAACTCGTATAAAAAACATTTAATAAATAATGCTAAATAATTCTTTTTTAAATAATTTAATATTTATAAAAAATAAATGTAAACTATGTGACATTCTAAATAGTTTAAATTATTATATAATCCACGTAGAAATTAGCATATTAGAATTTCTATGATTAAAAACTACAATTTTACACATTTTTTTTAACCACATTTTTTCAGGGATTCTATTCTACATAAGAAACTACTATGCACATTTTTAAGTTTCTTTTTGACGTACCTCTGTAATTTTAAATAACCTTCAAAGATTCCAGTTTACAATGGAAAAAATATTAAAATCAAAGATGATATTAATAAAGTACAATAAATTTACAATATCTATTTTAACTGTAAAAAGCGAGTAAACTTGTAAAATATCATAGAGACACTAAGTATTGTTCTCATTTTACTATTGTTTGCGTTTTAACGTAATCTTTTATACGGTTTATTCGCTGAAAATTTAACACTACATGAAACTTGACACATTAATTATGTAATTTACGTTATCAGTTTAGCTAAAAATGTAAATAATTAAAAATAATTACGTTTACATTATTTTACTCGTAGATTATCTATTCTATTCACTAAAAATTTCAAATCACATAAAAGGTGACACTGTAGTCAAACAATTAATTTATCAGTTTAACTAAGAGAAAGATAATAATTAAAAAAAATAATTCCATCGTAGAAACTATTATGAATTTGAACATTAATTGTTAAATTTAGTTGATGAACACTTCAAATTAATTTTTCAGTTACATATTAATTTACAAATCACTTGTAGCTAATATTATTTAAAACTAAAACTATATTAAAAATATCATTCATTTAATGCTAAAAAATACTATTAATATTTTTAATATAGTTTTAATTTTAAACGTACTAATTTGATGAAATTAATTCAAATTAACTCTTTTAATAATTCAGTAATATTAATTTTAAAAGATAAAGAGCTATTTATATAATATATTTCATATTAGATATTTCATTAATAGTTAAAACATGAAGTTTAGTAGGTACTATAAAATATTTGTCTAACATTACATATTTATCAAATAAAAATATTATTCAATATAAAGTTATTAGAAGATATCGTAAATATTGAGTGGTTTTTATAATAGCAATTTATAATGCATTGAATACTGTGGAAATTCTACAGAAATAGTAATGGAACTTTACAATAGTAATTTACTTGGAAATAGTTTACTGAAAATGAAATATCTTGAGGCTACTAACATAATAGGGAAAATTGATTACAGTTATTCTATAGGGGTCGACATTCTGTAATCACTGATTACCACGAATCATATCACTTTTGATATTTTGTAACAAGATATCGTTTGTTATTTCATCATGAGACATCGCATATTATATTTTAGTTTTCTTAAGTAAAAATACTGGGAACAATTACCCCCAGAACGCAAAAGGGGGACGCCCCCCTCGTATGTCTATCGCTACAGAAGAGTCATAAAATAAAATTATTTAGCCTAAAATGTTAATAAAATATGTCGCATTTAAAGTGCATTAACAATTCGTACCTACTTTGGGCTGTTGGGGTGCCGGATGGTGATGACACTTTGCAATGCATCGTGCTTCGCGTACCGAATCGCCTATAGACTCGGCGTAGACAACGGTGATGCAACTGTCGACGGCAATGGTGATCGATAAAAAGACAACAGCGGCGGATCGTAAGGGTAACCCGTGCATGGTGTGGTGCAACTGTGCGTGTTGCATTATACACAAAGTGTGTCCCGACAGCGGTGGCGGTGCATACACAATAAGCGGCCAACGACAGACGCGTTGAGTCAGGATTCCAGACACCACCGCCACCGATCATCCCACTCACCAGCTTAAACACATATATAATATCATATGCATGCGCGTATATAATAACACAAGACTGGACATCACCTAGCCAATGCGAATTGCCAATGCACTTCTGTAATGTTTTTATAAATAATAAATGTGTAATTACAATTAAGTATTTACATCATAGTAACATATTTAGTTTATTATGTTTTCAATAATTATTATAATTCGTATTTTGTTGTTATTTATCATAACAAGTTTACTCGACAAAATACTAAATCATTCAATGGACAGACAAAACTATGCAAATCGAAATACATTTGCATTTAAGTCAGCTTTGTGTTGTTAAAATGAAAGTTAATGTGTGAAATAAAACCAACATTTTTTTTAAGAAGTTTATATTCTTATTAGGTAAATCCAGTAGAGACTCAGAACATGGTATTACCAACATTTATTATTACTTTTGTAATAAATTATAAAACAGCTACACAAAATTTATGTCCCAATTTTTGAACGATGCACCACAATCTTCAGATGTGATTTTACCGCATTATACGTTTAGCTGATAGTTGAAAACAGGGAGCACAAAACAGTTAATTTAGAACACTATTGTAATGTGATAAAATTTTTTTTTTTCAACCACTTTACTTATTTAATAAATAAAATTTAAGCACAGCGTATGTACGCGGGTAATAGAATATTATTTTCGTGTTAAAATTTTAGACAATTATTTATTTTAAAAAACGGACAAATACTGAATAACGCACAACTACGGAGGACAACAGGTCACTAAAATAATCCTAACATATTTTATTATTCTTTAATTTAATATTATAAATATATATTTATTTATAATATATAAATAACATCGCCAGTGAATAAACACTACCAAGTTTACAAATAAAAACTTGTCAAATTTGATTGTAAAAAGTTTTTATTATTACTTTTTATAACAAAGAAAATATATAAATTCAGTCCTACTGCACTGTATACTTCATAACTTCAATTTTTAACATTAATAATAAATTTTTATTAATCATAAATATTTTTATATTACTACAATAGAGAATTTTCCAGACAACAAATATTTATTAACATAAGTGTGACATCAAAATATAAATTAATAAAGAACTTTAAACGATGAAAAACCATTAACTGTTCGTTTAATGATTGTGTCACCCTAGTATAATAAATAATCAATAAAATAATTTATAACAGCGTAAAATATTGGTAAAGATCAGGTGTGAGTTAAAAAGGGGCAGCCACTAATCGCTATCATTATATCAAAACATATGGTGGGAATTGGAACCAAATAAAATAATTTAAACTTAAATAAAATTATAAAAATTTATGATTTTTCTAAAATTAGGTAAAGAAATTTTAACAATTTCAAAAATCTTAAACTACACTATACCAAAATAACTATTGTAACCTAAACTTATAAAAACTTTGTTCTTCTTAAAAAAACTGATAAATGATCGTAAATCGAATTTAATCTTTTATGTTTGTTTGTCAAAAAAATAGCCGAAAAAATCATACTACATTATGTTTTACATTGATAAATCATCAGTACTTAATAGATTTATATATTTTATTACAGACTGACTATATACAATATATATATATATATATTGTAAAATTATAATATAGTTTTGCAGACCAAAATAATTAATTTTCTATTTTTTTTTTTCATTGATTACTAAAATTATAAACAGAGAGTAAGGATTTTTATATCTTCCAGTAATTAATTAATTAAAATAATTAAATGAAAAATTTAGCATAATGCACTAAATGGTTGCTCCTGAAGAAATAAAAATACAACTAAAATTACATGTAAAACGTTTTTATTATATTGTTTCTATATTAAGGCACTTATTCAGAATTAAAACATTTTAGTATATTAAATTAAATATTAATAGAAATATTTTATGGATGTCGTAGGTTAAACAAAAAAAAAAAAATTTCATATACTATTTTATTAACAATATTATAACTTTATTTTTATTTAACTAAATATATGATATTTTTAATATTTTAAAACCCCTAACTTTGAAAAAATTACTTTATGAGTACTTAAATTTAAAAAATGCATTTGCATTTTAAATTATCATAATAATTGTCCAAGTACCGTTTACCACCGCAGCTAAATAGACGACGTGTAATATAATGAATCATAAACATTTAAATAGAAAACATTATGAAAGAAACTTGTTGATTTTTATTTCATACTTATGAAAAAGGGAATTACCTTGTAAGAAATTGGCTGTTTAGTTATATCCTATTCATTCTATACATGAAACGATTATTAATTACAACTTCTGTCATAACTTTACATGACCATAAAATCTAAATTTAAAAACCCTTTGTAACTTATTTCAATACTTCTAAGGCCAAATAGTTAAATTCAAAATTATCACATTTAATTTTCACTTAACTCTCCTAATATTTTTTATTGCTTTCTATTTAAGAATAATACTATCAAATGTATTATAATGGCAAAAAATATATGTTGACCAACTAATACGACTGTTATAAGAATCCCTTCTCAAAATTGTATTCACTATTGTTTGCAAGGTTATCGAATGAATAAAATACAAATAAGATTTCTAGTAACTATAAACTTCTTAAAGATAGTTTAAAATATCTCGATGAACACAATATTTATGTAATTTATCTTTATATTTTGGATAACCTACTTTCAAGTATTAATAAATTTACATAACTCAAAAAACTAAACTATTTTTGCATATGGTATTTAGAGCAATTTTTTATTTTACCATAAATACAATGATAACGACATTAAAGATGTTTATCAATTCAATTTAAATATTTATTAGAGAGTAACGTGTTTATTAACCTAGAATTTCAATCATGTAAAATAATAGGTCTTGTCTACCTCTCAGACATGTAAAACGTGTATTTCTTACGAATATTCCGATAATTTTTAAGCACAAAATGTAGAAGGAAAATGTAACAAATCTAACACAGAATTTACAAGAGAAATATTGATCGATTATTATAATGGATAGGTTCGCATTATTAAATTGCGCGCTTAGTTTAAATCAACGATTGATTTTATTTCTCAGTTATTAATTTAATTGACCATAAAACGCAAATAAAACTATTGCCCCGAGACTTAACAGTTAAATAGTTCATAGAATATAGCGATTCATAATAAAAAAAAAGTGATATTATTTTTTGTTATACTTTTTGAATGTTAAGGAATTGCTAAAACCGCAATAATTATAGTCAAGATAAGTTTTCATAGATATTTTTATGAGTCACATAAAAAACATACTTTCAGTTATTCCCGAGCTATTCAATTTGTTAAAACGAATATTACACTATATACATAGCTTTATGTGATGGCAAAAAGAGAGTTTAGTATTGTTAACAATCTGTCTTATATATATATATAAATGTAATCATTTAAATATTCATCTAACATTGATGGAGCCGAGATAAAATTAAGTAGCTACATCATTTCTTGTTCATCAAAAGTAAATACGGAATATCAATTATTTAAAAGCCTAAGAAACTATGAAACTTATTTTTACAGATCATTTATGGTATTAAACACTTTATTTCAAATGTCAAATCAATGAATCATAAATACAATGGTAATAACCATCTCTGCGGTGGTTTATAATCGTTTACAACAGAGCAAGAAAACGTTATGAATAAGGTTATAATAATAACGTTTCAAACGATAAACTGTTGTTATAACGTAATTCAAAAATCAAAAATATTTGGTATCAATAAACGTAAAATATAGTTCAATATTATAGACATTATAATATTATATTATATTACAACATAAAACGATTCTTATTAAAACAAAAATAAATTCTTTACAGATGTTCTATTTTAAATAATTCTACGCAAGAAAAATTATAGTCATTTAAAAGTTTTAAAAACTTACAAATAATAAAAACAGCATAAGGTAGTAAATTACGTTTCTAACCCTTTTAACGTTAAACGTAAACATGTAGTAACATTAAAACATTTTACACAAAAATTATATTACGTTTAAGTATTGAATTACGTTTAATTCAATTATAAAAAAACATTATAATATACATCAATGTTAAACGAAAAATAAAATTTAATCCGACCGCTGGTTTACAGTAAATTGATAATATCTTTAGGTGACGGATAAACACACATATTAATCTTGATCTTGACCGCACAACTTGTTGATGCAAACGACGCTGTGACGTCACGACTGATTAAAGGAAGGTAACCTTAAGGCTAAATGAATTAAGAGGAATCTATTCTAGAAAAAACTTGCTTCTTAAGCATGTAGTATTGAATCATGACTCAACAAAAATTTTCTCTTTTTCATTCTCTTAAAATATTTCCTAGATGCTATTTCCTTTCCACAGGAGACGTCATACTAAGTTTTGACGATTAATATTATTTTTTGCTTTATACGTCACATGTAAATCTTGATCTTTGATAATCAAATAAAACAGTTATATCAAATATATAGTCGCTAAACAAAAAATCGTTTTCATTCGTTTAGCTATAGCTGAATAAAACAATACAGTTTTAATTGTTTGGATAATTGAAAAACCGTTGTATTGATTAATCGCAGCATCATAAATCATTATTAAAGAAAATGGAGCAGATCGGGTCAAAAAAATAAATTCAACTATTGGCGTTATTCACAGAAACGACATATGTTGTGTTTAGCAGAAGTATTTTCCGGCTGTCAATGTGAATGATCAAACTATTTTTTCTATCTTTGTACGTATGAAACTTGAGATATTGTAAAGGAAAGTGAGGTATTCTTTTAAACAAATTAGATATAAGATCAAATTTACTTGTATTACACATACCTGTGGCTGCAGGCATGTTATGCGTCACATTATAATCGATACATCATTGTCAAGGAATAGAATTGAGAAACTATAAAGCCTTATAAAGTACAGATCTACTAGTGTTATGTCTGTGTAAACTTAAAAGTATATAATTTTTCAATTAGTTGATAATGACTGTGATTTTTTTTAACAAGCTAAAAATAATCTTTGGTCATCACGACATTATTTTGAACTAGTTTTTAGATAGACATTTTCTATGTAAACGACCACAAGCCGCTTTTTAATTTATTATGCACTTGATTCGTCAATATTTACTGTTTTTATTAGTAAAATAATTAATGGTTATAAACATAGTTTAATTTATTAAGTTATAAGTAATTTTTTGTTTATTTCACTTTTAAGGACTAGTGTTTGTTAGAGTGTGCCATTTTACAAATCTACCCAACCGATCCTTTTCTTTTTTTATTGCTATTATTTTATTAATTATAAGCACTTTATTGTAAAGCCAGGAAAATTTTCGGTATTAATTGAATAATATCAGGTAAAATTTAAACAATAGAATTACTAATCAAATGTTCAATTAAATGCTTAATGTCTATAATTAATAAATAGAAAAATTAAAAACTGTTTGTTTCACTCTATATAGCACCAGAAAATTGTAAATTATATCTACTAATTAAATTGTATTCGCTTTTTAACTAGTAGTGTTACATAACTACCATTAAATAACTTAAAATAATTGTACTTGTCAAACGTTTCGTAAACACGGACATAAAATTTTATTGAAAAAATTTAATTAGCTAACTAAATTTAACATAAAAATACAAATTATTATTTCTCACAAAATATCATTAATTAATTAATGTAGAATTAATTTATTTCTGTCCGTTATAAATAAAAAAATATCCGATTATTCTCATGGATTTAATTAACATGTTTCTATGGTAAAAATACATCCATTGTAGCCTAATTAATAAAACTTTTCAGTCAATGTTGTTTACATAGGTTTTTTATAAATAGGTATAAATTAACAAGGCTAAATATGTTAATGATTTTTTTTTCATTAAAATTAAGTTAATTGATAATAATTTACGAGTTAAAACTTAGTTATAATCAGTTATTTTATTAATAAGTTGACAATATCTCTTTATCTTGACGAGTTGAATGGAAATATAAGTACTAGTAATTTTGGAAATATAACATATTCATACAGTGATAAAATGTTAAATTTTTATTTTTAATAACATTATTTCTCTTCCTAACATTTTTTTTCATACAACAATACATTTGATTTTTAAACATAAAAATATTAATTTTATCTTACAAAAATTTATTTATTTTTATGTAAACTAATCGAAATTAAATAATATGATTTATTCAAAATCGCGTATTTAACGATTGAGATTTTTGTTAGTAGAATTTACAATATGACATATATTGAGATTTTGGACATAATTAATTTCTATCATTTCTTGAGATAATGTAGTTTTTAATAATCTATTTCTATTGTTAGTTATATAAAAGTAGTTTGTTTATTTATTTCTCTTGAATAATATTGAAATATTGAGATATGCACTTCGTCATGGAGACCAATTAAAAAAATTGTTTGTTTTTTATGATTTTAAAAATTATATTAAAGGAAAAATACCAAATGTATATATTAATTTATCATTTTGTGCAAAAGAAAAATTAAGTTAACGGAACATCTAAAATTCTCTGTTAAGCTAAAAGTTTTGACTTAACATATAACTTAAACTAATTAATTTGTATTGTCCAGCCTGGCAAATTAATGAATATTTCTTGTGTGTGCTCAGTAATTCTTTAAAGATAATTTTTTTTCGATTGATTTGTGACATGAGATTGATATTTATAATAACTGGACTATAATATCGTTGATTATTTTAATTATTTCAATATATTATTTTTTAATTCATAATTTTAGATTTTATTATCGTTTCGATTCCCATTTTTTCCGGAAATCTCACAAACATTAAATTGTACAAAATCAAACCTCAAATTTAATATTCTCCCATGACTATTTCGTATTTTTAATAAAATTAGCATGTCATTCAATTTAGAATAAAATAGAACTCCAAAAGCATATTATTTTCTACCTATCAACTAACATAGTCTAGATAAACAAAACCTTATTATTATGGTATTGTTGTAGAAAACTCAATTATAAATAATAAGACAAAAAGGCAATTCATATTCCGTTGTCAAAAATATATAACTATAATTACGCGAAAAACATCCGTTACTGTTTACTCGAGTTCATCAGGACAACCATATTAACACAACAACACGACATATTATTTGATATGTCCCTTGATTGGGATCGAGAGAGAGAAACAGACACATATGATTCGGATAAACAACACATTAACACACTTTTAGATGATATGGCTACACACTACCAAATTCGTGTAAAAATATTAAAGCTGAAAATTCGATTATAACATTTTCGGAACAATAGTAATTACGTTATTAATTATAGTAAAACCAACGAAAACATTCATTGTTTTCAATATTTGGTTGAAGATCGCCTTTTCATCACATTAAACTTATGCAGTTCTTAAATGAATATAGTTCCATATAGAATCAATGGCATAATTAGTGATCTCCCAGGGCATCAGAATATACATAAGAAAAGTTTTTATTATGTCATCTTTATGAATAAAAATTCGTGTCTTCATGTCATTGGGGGGATATGAAACCCTCTTAATACTCTTAATATTATGCCATACATTAGAATTAGTTATTTATAATTGACAATAGTAATATTCTTAGCAATATATTTTTATTAATGGCATATTTGAGAATAAACAACTTTTTTTACAGTTCAACAAATCATCAATAAACATGAAAAAATATTAGGGCTTTTTAAAGTTATTATCTTTTTTTTTCTCGTACTTTATTTTTCGTATATCAACTTAAATAAATCTTTTGGCGATATACTTGAGATTGATTTTAAATTTATAATTAATATTTAAACGTGTATAAACGAAATTTTATTCGGACCACTAAACACACCTATCATTATATAAATTTACGTTAGTATAATTACATAGGCTTAAACAGTTAAAATCTATAATATATTATTAATACGGTGTATGATTAATTTTTTGAATATTTGTTTGTTAAAAGTGAGGTATAGAACATAATCTCATACAGCGATCTTTATGTGTATAATTTAAAATTAATATCATTTTTATCAATTATAATTTACGAGAAGAAAACAATAAATGTTTAAGCCAAATAATTACTACTCATTAAAGAAGCTATATTTATTCTTACCCTTTTTTTTTGTTGAACTCGCGTAACTGAGCGACATAACTAATTCATCTTTCATTGGTTTTTAAATTAGACTTTATAAAGATAATAATAATAAACTATAACTTTATTCGGACAAATTGTATAGATAACAACTATTTTATTAAAATGAAAAGGACTTTTTACTTCGATTCGTAAAAAATGATTATGATAATATCTAATTTTTCAAAGATTTATATATATTACCTTTACAAAACCATTGAAATTATATCATATAATTAACATCTTATATTATATTATTTGTAATTAATTTAAAAAGCTAGTATCTATAAAAATAACTTATTTATTCATCACCTACTCGGTGTTAGATATTTATAAATGACATATGAATAGTATATTACAAACAACAGTAAAATATTACATTTTTGTTAATTGAATAAAAAAATATAATTTTTTTTAATGTATAAATTATTATTATTATTTTTAAAAGAACTTAAGATTCAACTGTAGAATACTGGCATAATACTAGTTATACAAAACCTCCAGTGCTGGTTTGTCAGTTAAAAAACTATATCATCCCAGACATATGCCGGTATTGGTTTAGTACTGGTAACGGCTACTACACCAGAACTTCCAGTATGGGTGAAATTGTACCTGTGGTTAATTTCTTATTGGGTAACCCACTATTTCAATAAAATAATATTTAATTCCTGATTAAAAACAGTTTTTATAGTATAAAAATTAGAAAAAAATATTACACAAAATAATACTATTTTTTATTAAATATGAATAGCTTATCATTTTTTTTCACTTAAAAAATCCTTAAGAAATATTACAATTCATAAAATGCCTTTATAAATGCCACAAAAACGGCTTACTTGACAAAAATGGATTGAAAAATCATTACATTATCTTGGGATTAAAAAGAAAGACAAATACATAATCGTTTACAACGATAAATAGTAATGATAATAATAATAATTTTCTGAGTTGAAGATTTAAGAGAAAATTATTTTTTGTATACTAATTGTATTAAAAAGATTACAAGCTATAAAAACATCTTTTTGAAATGTTTTATGATTGCGATTTCAAACAATGTGGTTGTATTAAATTTTTTTTGTCATCAAAGTTTAAAAAAGACACATAAACTTTTATTATTTTATAGCAGTATACCACTAACAATGAAAATGGCTATAACTAAAATCTTACAGCTAAGAATTTGTTTATAATATTACTGAAAAGACGATTTTATTTATGTATAACTTTTCATATATTTTACCTAGTTTTAATTAACATCAGAAAAATTTAACATAGCTTTTTTCAAAACTACTGCGATAAAAAAATAAAAATTAGACTCAAATGTCAAAAATCAGATTTTATTTTTTTTTTTAACATATTTTTACATTTTTCTTACAAACTATTGCTTGTGCTAGAGGGAAAAAACGATAAACTAATGGTTTTTATTAAATTAAATAATAATTCATAATATAAGTTAAGAGGAAATTTTATTATAACTCATCATAACTTGGATTTACACAAATGTAACCCAATATTGATATTTAATGATTGAAATAAAGATGTGTTCCAATTTAGGTGACCCTCTCTTATTTATAATAATTGTTGATGAAGTTAACTATTAATTTTGTCTTCTTTTCAGAATTTGTAACGATAATGATTTAAAATATTAACAGTAAGGCCTTAATAGGCCTTATTGTTAATAATTAAAATTATTACTAATTCTAATGAATTATATGTAATATTGTTATTTCTAACATGTACAGTTGGCTCCATGAAGTGCACAATTTCTAAATAATGAATAAATCAATACAATTTTAACATAAACCCATTAAGTTATATACATTTATAATCAGCAAGTATTCCAGTTTAACGATGAAAAATATATCTATTATATGCCTGATATTGTAATATCTAGAGTATGACTTCTTCCACTTAGTCAACATCGGTTAACTATGTCAACAAAATGATAAATGACTTTCTCGCATAAATTAATTTGTATTTTTGAAATGATGACGCCTATAATTTCCTACATAAATCGTTCAAAATTTCTTTTTTGTATTTTTTTAAATAAATGCTCCGATTCATCACTCAAAATGTTTATTTTTTCAATTTTTCGATGTTAACTATTTTGATGTAGTTTCCTTTAATACAAGTATATCATACAATACCACTTTTATCTCCTGAATTTCCAGTCATCTATTAAATTGGTAAATTATTTACTAATATAATCTTACATTCCCAGCTATATTAAGAATAAATAATACTATAGTAACTAGACTCATAATTTCTAGCATTTATTTTATTTTGTCTAATTAAAATTGTATTTTTTAACAATTATTGCATTCTTAAACTATATTAAATCCACATTTTTTATTATTTATTTTTATAATAAAAAATAATAATTTTTTTAATTTAATAAAATAAGAAGATATTAATGGGCATCGTGTCAAGTGGAAGTTAGGATAAGAGTGGCCAACCTCGAGTAGTTGGGATTAAGGCAAGGAAGAAGAAGATATTGATGGGTCGATAACAATTTTAAGATAAATCGTCGTAACCTGAGAATGAAAAGGTTCTAACGCAAAATATATCATTTTTAGTTTTTAAAAATAAAATTATCATACAGTTATATTAAACTAACCACCAAGTTACACAAATAAGACTTATCAAAGACTTACATTTATCTTAATTTATACTCGTGAACATCAAATAAATGTATATAAATTTTAAACGAATGAAATAATATTTATGTTACTATATTATTTCATTTTGTCTGAAAATTTAATTCTGATACATTCAAAGTTGAAATATGTCACATACCATAAAGACCGGAATCGGACGAGTCGACGATATTTACCGGCCAATGTAGTACAAATGTATTACTGGTATTCCATAAAAAGAACTATTATAGTGATTTTAAAACGATGATGCTCCGATAATGAATTAGGAATTCAGACGGGAAGTAGAAAATTTATTATGGATTATTGCTGCACATTACATGCTCATTTTACTGGCGCATAATATCTGTGTTAGGAACGTCTTCAGGACCCTACGGGGAGTCTATTAGCATCTTTATATATATTTAAAAACAGAGTTTTACTTGCCAAACGCGTTGCATCAAGAGAGCTAATATACATAATGATTTACCGTTTAAATTCATCGGTAAACAATTTCTTTTAGTTCCGAGTGCAAACAAAAAACACATTCTTCTTCGAGTCACGTTTAAACCAAACAACTTATTAGTGTTCTTACTATAAGTTATTTAGCGTTCAAAAAGTATGAATTTAAATTTAATTGTTCTCTTCCATAAAAAATTCGTTTTTGATATAAAATAATTTAGTGTACAGCTTGAAAAATTGTTTGTGTAACAAAACGTTATGCATAACTATTATTTTCACTTAAAAAAAATTTACTAATTTTCACATGCATTGGAAGTAATTAACACTTGCAATATAAAGGAAATGTGTGATAAAAAATGATATATTTGTTTATAAATTATCGATGCTTTATGTCAAATTACACTACCTGTGTGTAAAATTGATGTGCACAATAAAAATATCATAGTGACGTTTAGGAATTTTTGGATCATTCCAAACAGTGTACTTGAAGTAAAAATTTTGTAGAACATAAAAAAAAGTTTTTCTGATCTACTAAAAACAGAATTTAATACAATTCATTAAATTTTGAATTTATTCAGATTTATTTGAGATTTTGTAGTTTCGCTTAGGTTAATACGAAATGTGTTCAAAATAAATGTTCTTTATTCTGAATAATAATTTTCTTCCTCCTGTCCTACAATATTAAAATACACGAAACTTGTTTTCTCAGTTTCTGAGTTACGAAACCAAACAGATTAAACACATAAACCTATATTACTAAAAGGTGAATGAATGCTTCGCATAATAGACAACTGACCTACTGTGACAATGAAATAATTCAGCATGAAAACATTTGAACACTCATATAGTTATTTACTTTTAACAAACAAATAGTTATGCGGCAAACAATGATGCACTCGTAATTATTAGAAACTGAACCACGTTTTCTGTTTTCATTGATTGATCGCAGTCAACGGTGTCTCGATGGTGGACGGATCCGGCTTACAGCTGAGTACAAAGCGTTGCTTTCGCTGTTTTATGATGGCAATATAAAATAAAAAACTTCTTCAGTTCGCAGGAGTCCGCACGAAATCGATCGAGTTGGCAGTGTAAGTATAATAACCGACGACCGTCTGACTCGGACGACTGGAAAAGTATTTTGTATACTTCAATGCGAAATTTTCCAAAGGCATACACTGTTTAATAATAACATAACGACAACAATAGTTGCTCGTAGAGAATCTTTTTATTAGCAAACAATAGCTAACCATTATCATTATTTTGATAACTGTGTTCCAGATTTATGCCAACATAATGTATATGTATACATTTTACTGCAAGTCCATCATTGTAATTAGTTAAAATCTAATTTACTACAGTCCTCAAAATCCGAAACCTTCAATTTTTTACTATAGTCAAGACCTTGAATAAAAAAATTTCTGAACTAAGCATTTATTGTAACAGAATTAAGAAGATCCCTATGAATACATTGTAAATTATAAAGGACCAATAATGTATATTTCCATTACAGTGGTGTGGTCAAAGACTACAAAGACCATGCTCTACATTGGTTATTTTTATTTATTTATTTACAAGCTATGGTTTAAAAATAAAAGCAAGACAAGTATTTCCCTAGCGACGACGTATATTGTCGTCTCCATGAAAAAACTGTGTACATCGATTTTTCAAAATTATTCGAAAAGAAAAAAATATTACACCATTTTTGTAAAACTAACATTGTAATCGATTTTTTATGCTCCGTTATCTCAAAAAAAAAAAATAGAATTTTGTATTCTTATTAACGTAAGTGAAAACGATAAAAATACATGTTTTAAGATTTTTAAATAAAATTCAAAAGAATAAAATATCATGAAATTAAACAAAAGTGAGAGGCTTTACTGTTCAAAGCTTCCCCAGCGTCCTTTATGATGATTGGATCTGAAAATCATCAATACACTTTTTTGTAAATAATTTTCAATAAGAGTTTCTTACCAAGAGATCTTTGATACACTGTTTAATAATTTATCGTTCTTTTTTATTTAAATTTTTAATAAATATCATCTCGGAACTTGTTCGTTGATTTAAAATCATTGAGACTTAAATAGTCGACCATTAGAGTTACACAATTATTTAAGTATTCTATGTAAAATTGTGTACGTTTTATTAAATATATTTCATTTCAATTGAACCTCATAAGACTAGGCTAGGATTTAAACTGTAAAAAATATACATGGCTCAATTGTATATTGTAATGGTCGTCATTCAGTGATAGTTAACGTAAATTTTTTATATTTGAAAAAAAAACAAAATCAATGTATTCTCCTAAATTTTCTGAGGAATTAAACCGAATTTTTAACGGGTCATTTAAAGATAATATGTTTTTATAGTTCGGTGTGTACAATGTATGTTTTCAGCTTAAATCAACGTATTAGATTGTTTAAACAAACGAAAATTGACGACCGGACATTACCGGAAACCAAACCACAGATTGCGCCCGGAAGTGTACCAAGTTTTTGGCGGTCTAGTTTGAGTGTACGCAACGACTTAGCCAATTCTGCGAAACAAACGCAATACCCGTTTGTGTAAACTCGATCGAATTATCTGTAGAGTATAAAAAAAAAAAGACACTCAAGAAAATCCGAAGAAAATAAATAAAAAAAATACTCAAAACAGAAGGGAAAATACAATATGGAATCTTCCCGCGCGTAGTAGACATAAAAGGTGCCGCTATGTTACCGTCAACTGCCGTGTGTAGCTGTTTGGTAGCGAGTTCTCCTAGTATGCGGTGCGTGCGCGCGGACCGGTTCCCCCGTTCTCGCTACACCGAAGACGGCGGCGGCCAACGCTAACCGTCCGTGGTCTTGGTCGCGGTCTCCCGGCGGCCAAGAAGAACTGGCCGCCGCCGTCCCGCCAGTAGTCGCCAAGTAGTTGTTCGCAGTGTGCATTCACGGGTCCACGCACAAGTACGCGCCGCACAAACGACCTCACTGCGTTGTTCGTCATGTTCGTTTAAACGGTTCGGTTTCCTCTTACAGCATTACGAGTCTATTGATAAAGCGATTCTTTTGAACAAAAAGCATTTAGCGGTTTCAATATTGACAGTAGAGTTTTGATATCTTAATTGAAACGTTAAATTTGTGTCATGTGCAACCGATGACGAAAGTTTTGTCAGAATCCTCTTATCGATGACGACAATGCAGTTATTCGTCGAGCTACCCCCGAGCGTCACAACTGATCTGAGCCAGTGACCGGCTATAGATCGTCCAACGTGATTAGTGCTCTATTCAAAACGGTATACAAAAAACACGCTAATACAGCCACGCGAGGCCTACACTGTAAGTAACTGCATACATGACATATTTTCTTTAGTTTTGACATGTTCACGCGGTAGGAACTGGAAATGGGGGTCGAGTGCAAAGTCGGATAACAACCCTGTTATGAAAACATTTTGGGGGCGTATAACATTTTTTACCGCGAGTATGTAACAACTCGAGAGAAACTATTGAGTTTTGTACCCGAGCGCAGATACACCTACGGTACATTCTACAATTCAAATCTACACATGATACGTGAATAACTTTTAAAGGCTCAATTAAACTGCTATGTCTAGTGAACGCTATAACGTACAGGTGTCGTCCGAGTTCCTCGCAACTCGCTGGTTATAGTCGAGAGTTAAAGACCAAGTCGCGCGAAAACTCCCTCCCAGAGCAAAACAAAATCTTATCGCCTTGCGATGTCCGTGAACACCATCTGACTAAACCCCATTTTATTCTCGGACACACCAATTTCGCACTTAATAATATATTCGTTAACCATTCGGATTTAATGTAGTTTAAAGTACGACTTGCACGAACCGTCAACGTTTGTTTGGTAGTAATAACTCGGCGTTTGCTAATGACAACAGCTTTAATATCATTTACACGTTTCATTAAGGCGTCATAAAAATAATGACTAGGCGGACAATAAATGTTAGTGATGATTTCCTGCGTTAAACGGTTTATTTTTATGATATGTATTTTTCATTTTCCAAAAGCATGAATGGAAAATAAAATAATCTCAATTAATTAGAGCTCCAAAAACAATAGGATTTCACGATTAAAATAATAATAACGATAATTATTCTTTGACCGCGGATAACATAAACCGACCAGTTGCATTGGCATAATATATTCACATGACATGTGAATATATTACACACGTTTTATTACATTTTAATAATACAATACTAATTACACGGTATGTATACGCGGAATGCGAATTCCATTATTTCCCGTAACGTTTTCGAATATCGCGTATTATTATTATTGGTTACTAATTCTAATAGGCACACCATACATACAGCTAATTGGCGTGTTACTTTTACCGTGTGTGGTGGCGTCGGCGCATTCCGTTACACCGTCTCTCAGTACATATTGTACGCGGCAAGAGACGTGATATCCATACCCCCCGACCGACTGACCATAAACCTATCCGAATAAAACGGGTAATGGATATATTTCATTATCGGGACGCGCGGAACACGGAGATCACACCACTACAACTACTGCGGAAGAGTTATGGTATACGAGTTTTATGATCTCTACGATTTACGCTCAGTCGGTCGGTTAATTGACTGCCGGTTTCATTGAACATGATAATAATAAACGCTCGGACGTCGTCGCATTAGCAATGTTGCTGTTCGGCGCATCTGCCAATTTACACCGCGCATTCGTTTTAACACATTACAAATGCCTCCCCGTCGTCTCTTGACCGACGTTCTGCTGTAACAGTACAATATGCCGCTGGGGTTACTAATTACACGACGAACGTTGATGCCTTTAATAGATCGATTTCTTCGTAATCGAATAAAAGAGGTCAGGTTAAAGCCTCCAGTCTGGGCTCCGTTCTGACACCTTCATAAAAAGAACAATAGCTTTCACACTTGTGTAAAGCGCAATGATATGTTGTATCCGATAACACTTCTACGAAACGACGTGTTTATATTTTACGGACTGCGTGAATTGAGGAAGTACGTGAACACTACTGGCGTTATCTTACAGCGCCAAGAACGACGACGGCGATGCATACGAAGATCATTTTTCATCTCGGTCGCGTTCGACCATTCATCGGGTAGGAATTGTTCGGGCGCGCTAAATCACTCGTGTCTTATACCATCTAGGTACGATAATAATAATAATAATAATAATTATAACGATAGTGGTAGATGATTGTTGATAATATGTAATAATAATAAGTCGCGGCGACCAGTGCGGATTCCGAAAAACGGGTTTCCCAACAGTTTGCCAAACTTGCATCTCCCACCTCCGCCGCGGGTCATACGCCGTCTACAACGTCTCTTCGCGCAAAGGGTGCGCCGTGGGAAAACTGTGTGTGTGTGTGTGTGTGTATTCCGATATACGCGTATATAACGCGCATTATATTGTCGGCATTATGATTGTGTGTGCGTGCACAAAGTCGATGCCCCGTCTGTGGTCACCTCTCTTCCGGCCCGCGCCCGTCTTACACGGGTTGTAGAATGCCGTTGGGTCAAGGCTATAGATGCTCCCGCTCGCGCCGCGGTCGATCGTCTTACAGACTCACTAGCCCCGCGTTGCTTTCGTCGGCCAATAATTCTCCCACCGAGACGGCCGCACTTCTTTTCGTGCAACCACCGCCGCGGCAATCCGTCTACGCGCGCGCTCGTGTGTGTGTGCGCCATCTGACCTAAATCAACTTTCCGGGACCGCTCGAGGCTGGCGAGAAGCAGGTGTGCGTCGACGAAAAATAGTAATGAGTAGAAGAGGAACAAAAAAAATGATAATAATAACGCGGACGTATTAAACGTACGTCTACCGACGTGTGACGCGCAGAAATTTGCCATGTACGGCAGATAATATGATGATCATTTCCCGAATCGCTTATTAGTCATACGCGCGTACACACCACAGCTGTACGGAAATAATTTAATGCAGTGTAACGCGGGCGGGCAGCGAGCGCCGTGTACCTACAAAACCTATCCGTGTACACGCTCGACACCGTACAACGCATTGCGAGCGTGCACCCGTTGTTTTCAGAGCATAAAGAAATGTATACGGCGCCCTAGCTGACCAAAATCGAGACTGCTCGGGTCACGCGCTTAACACGAATTCTCAGATTTAAACAAACATCTCCTTTACGCTTCCGCCAGCCGTTACTTTTTATTGGTTTCGATAAATTTTCATTTTAAAAACTAATCGCTTTATCGTGAACGTTCTGGAAAGAGCCGGTGCGCTTGACGGGCGCGCTGCCTCGATGGTAAATTACAATCGATGGGTCGTTCTGTCCGCGGGAAAGACATTACACCGCAGCCGGTGTGTACCATACGTAACGTGTACTAATACGCCATCGACAGTCAGTAAATAAATTAAAAGCCCGGCGATTCGGGTACCGTAACGTATTATACGGCAGGCGGTATTTTCGGATTGATTCCAAAAAATGTGGTCGTCTCCCATATAATCCGGTTAGGACATAGGACAGGTTTGATAATGTCAGCCCCGGGGCCTCTCCGTCTTGCCGACCGCATGTACACACACGGCGTCGTGCGTTTACGGCACAGATCGGGGAAACGGCAGAACGAGCATAATAACAGCAAACCACCGAGAACTTTGTGCGCCGGCACCGGTTCATTTGAAATTCATAACAGGTCGTACTGATTGGCACTCGGGAGAATGCGCGGAATTTGACCGACTGATCGCATGGCGACCAAAGTCGGGCACACGCTTTCCAAAACAGTGTTATTGTGTCTCGTGAATGTCGCGCGCGCGCTCAAAGAGTTGACAACGTGACATCATTATTGGCACTTCCGAGCAAAGCTTTTGTTTTACACGCCGTCGAATTCTAGACAAAACGACCGTTACCGTGACAGACCATTATCGCACAACGATTTGCGAGTCAGATCAACAGCCAGTTCTCGTCGGACGAATAAGAACACTCGCACGACTCTCCTCCGTACATATCCACGAACCTCCGCTTACATATAATGTAATTATATAAACGCGCATTGTCGCGACGTGACAGCAATGTTAAATAAAACACATGTACACATGCGTACATGAAAAAAAAAAATCATTAGAATCGGGACGACGGATGTAACAATGAGCACTTGGCAAACAATGAGAGTCCGCACACATAGTGTCCGATGTCTTCGTACACATTATTGTACTTGAATTCACGACCGATGGGATACGGCCGATCGGAAAGTAGGTCGATACTGCGGCGGTCGGTCTGTCCATTGACACAACACACACCGCGGTAATCCGATAAATATAATAACAAAATGAAAACGTCGTCCGTAAAAGAACCTCCATACGTACACATTTCCCATTTATTTATTTTTTATTATTACCATTCATTGATGCACACGGCATTATCGCGACACGCCTTGTGAAGAGCGACTCGTTTCTTCCACACGAGCCGTCGTTTTTCCGAGAATATCCAGCGCGTTCCATCATTTATCCGGCAAAGACATACAGTCAGTTTCTATACGGAAACCAGTTCTTTACTTACTCATTTTTTTCTTCTATGCCATATTGTGTATGCTCGTTCCTAGCGAACGTCGTCTGCGGGTCTAGACGCTGCCAACTTTACACTACACATACCTATTGACCATGCGACTAGCAGGAAAATTATAGTAATTGTACGTTTCAGTACAGTAATACCATTAGTCTATTTTTTCGCAAACCGATTTACAACAGTTCTTAAGTTAACCAAACTTTACGTTTCTGAATAAGAGTCTCTTGTATTATGTTATCACACACCGAAATCCATAAAGTACGTGATCCGATTTTTCCACTCCCGCAAAAGAGGCTATTTAAAAAAATTACGATCAAGTGATAAAAATAATAGGCAGAAATAGATTAAAGACAACTATCGGGTAAAAATCAAATGTAAATACGAATTAAAAAAATCAAGAAGAGATGAGTAAAATGAAAGAAAACCGCCAAGAATTAGTAAAATAGAATTTATGATAGAAAATCACGGGCGACGTCGTAGACATAAAGTATTGAGATAATTCATATAAATAATAAATAAGAACATGTACATTGAAGATTAGTAAAAATAACATTTTTCGCTAGTATATTAGCAAAAATATCCAATTACTGTTCTAAAAGTTGTCTTATAGTATACAAATCAAATTTATCCACTAATCCTTCAATTGTACAACACGAGTAAATTATCTTCTAAAATACAAGAATGAAATGTTTACGATTATTATTACAAATAAACTACTTGAACATTTGATTAATTTGAAAGAAAAAAGTTTTTTGCCAAACACAGTGAACCGAACACCACTCTATTCATCCCTGCACAGTGTAGAGATACCATTAGAACATTTTTCAGTATGTTAGAATAACACATACGTTACCATTGCGGTCAGTGTATGGTATAATAATACATGAATGAACTTGGTATGTGAAGTCTTGAGACATGAGATATGATGGCACTAACCAAATAAAAGAAACCAGTATTTTTCGGCGTAATAAATCACACAATTGGTGTCGATAAAACCGCTACCGGCTAAAAATGATTAGAGGGCAAGAGGCCACGGAAGAGGTTTACACTTCTGTGTAATTATTTTTATCTTCATCAAATAAAAAGACGGTCTATTCATCGACAGTGTACAACTTCTCACTTACGTGCGTGTCACTTTTTACATCGTCCAGAATATATTTTAAAAACGGCATTGTACCGACTGACGGTCAATTGCGCACATATCAATAAGGTGCGGTCCAAAAAACCGCGTACACAACGATTATAATTTTTGCGTTTTTGTTTTCGGACAAACTAATTAAAACCGATTAAATACCGCGATGGTCCGCCCAAAGTGCTCTGAACGAGAATAGCAAACGCGGGCGTTGGCCTGAAAAATCTAGTTGAATACATCATTTAGAAAAACAAAGTAAAGCATAGACAATTTGCGCTTATAGATGCGCTCTACAAATCTCGTTTATTTTACTAAATAGTGGTTTTCGAACAACATTTTACAGTGCTCATAATTAGAATTTATTGCTATACTTACGAGAACAGTAAAATTAATGGCAACCGCTTAAAGGGTTCATTTACAATCCACTCATTACGAATAACTAATTTACATTTTATTTGCATGCAGTTCACGACAAAAGAGTAATTCTGCTGCATACTAACAACAATTAAAATTATGCAAGTAGAATTTTCTAGAATAAAAGACAATTGATGTACTGTACTCTTATTAGTTACATCTCTAATCTAATACGTGCAAAGAACTTATTTTACTTAATAAAACTCGAGCTAAAGACAATTTTTTTTACTTAGCGTTTTAGTAACATTATTATTGCCACAATAATCGTTTATTTTATATTTTTTATAAATGAAAACTTATTAAACTTATGGAAATAAATCATTGCTTATTTTTACAATTAATAAACTAGTCTTATAATTTTGACAACTTACGAAAAATGTGGAATGAGATCACTGAAACTGAATATCCGTTTATGGTCTTTACACTATTAAATCTACTTTTTCTTTCAATTTTCCAGTATTTTTAAATAATTTTATTCTAGCGTCAAACCTTAAATTAAAGGTTTATTTACATTTTTTAAATATTTGATTAAAAAACACCATCAAGGAGAAAAAGAAGCATCCAATGTACAAAAGTATAATTTTACTTATACATTACACTTTTTGTATGAGAAATTAATACATCAAATGTAATGCTATCTTTTGTTTCTAATGAGTTGTATTTATCTGTATCTTAACGCATTCACTCATTTATTTAAATATTTATTATAATCTTTTACTGGAATCTTATGTATTTTGTTATAAGTTTATTAATAGTATTGAAACAAAAACATAAAAATTTAACATTTCATTTATATGAGAATTTTGGGCATAATTTATATAAAAATCACTATATATACATGTACATATTTTTTTAACCTACATAAAAATTATTATACCATAAGTATCAGTGAAATTAACAAATTCCAAATCTCTGTATTTAAGAATTCATCGCATCTAGTTGATTCGGATTTAATTAAACGATATTCAATAATTACTGAAGCACTCATTTATAAAAAAAATTGCTTCTATCAAAGAATATATGTAAAATTACTTATAGCCAACAGCTTAAAAATTAGATGCAAATGGCAATTGCTCGTTAAAAAATTTGAATTTGCCAAAATATATTTTGAAAATAATACACAAAATCAAATGCAACTTTTTATAATAGAAATACGGAACAAATGGCCATGATGACGCGAGTTTTATAATAAGAATAAAAAAAATAGAATACACATAATTATAATTATAGTTATACCTACCAACAATCGTTTTAAGGTGTTTAGAATATAACTTGCACCCACTAATTTATAAAAAACAAAAATAAAAGTTTATAATAATAATAAATGGCTATAAATAAAATTAAAAAAATAATTTTCTTTTATATTTAAAATTGCTCTTCTTTTATAGTGGCAAAAAAAAAATAACTGAAATGCATATCTTTTTAATCTTTAAAAACATGCCGTGACTCTATATATTGTGTCCCACCATGTTTTAACATCTTTAATAACTTTTGACCCAGCTTATATCTAAGGTTACTTTTATTTTTTAATATCATCAAATGGACTAACATTAAAAAATTATTTTTTATTATTTGTTTGTAATAAAAAAATAAAGATATTTTATTAGAAAAACAATCCGAGTATAGTAAATAAAATGATAACTTTTTTTTATTTATTCATTTACATAGCATACCACTATGGTAGAGGAAGTCGCCCATTAGTAAAACCTAAAAAAGTTTTTATGTATAAAAGTTATTAAAAATGATAGAACATAGTGGGACATTCTGTATATTATTCAGCTTTGTAATCCTAAAATATTTATAAACATTTAAATAACAGAAATTGATAGCTAATTTATCAATAAATGTGGCAATAAAAACAGCTGTGCGTCTGATATATTCATTTTTTTATAATTTCTTGGAAATCATTAATCTCGAAGTTAACGGTGTTCAATAAACACGTTTTGGATTCGATTCATATTTTTTGGACACCTGCAATTGATTTGATAAAAAAACGTTTTTACTTGTATAATGCGCACTCGTAACATGTGTCATGTTTAGAATCCAGTTAGATTTGAAAAAAATTAGCAGTTAGCCGTCGGTGTGAATATTACTATTATTAAGCGCTTGGGAGATAAATCATTTCGACTTTGTATCATTATCATGTAACAGACTAACATATTATTGTTATCTGTCAATGACCGTTTAATCGATAGCTGTAAAAAAAAAAAAAAAATTGGCAACAAGCAACGAATCACACCGGACACGCGTTCCGTTTTAAAGAAATGAGATAAGTGTGTCGGTCATCGCGAGTTCCGCATACACCACACACTAGTTGACGGTTATTGACGGATCATTCGTTCTCTTTACGACACCATAATCATTTACATGGTTATTTTATATTTGGCGCGCATTGTATCAGTTGGCGGTGGCTAGAAAAGCGTACCTTACAACGCACGTGGCTCGCATATAAAATCTAAGGCAGTCGATAATTGCATAGACATACTTCTTAAACGCCTGGAAAAATGACGAAATACCAAGTTGATAACATTAATTTTTGTACATCATCTTTCGCCGCGTTAATAATTATTAATTATAGCGGATTAACTGTGCGACGATTTCAATATTGATTTTTCGTCCCGTAGAGTACGACACAGACACTGGTTCGTGTGAATGCTGGACGGTTACAGTCGACGGTGACCGAACGGGTATAGTATCCGGCGGTCGACGCTTTGACAACCGAAAGCGTTCGACTTATTATTATTATTAACAAATAAAGCAATTGAACCGCAAGCCAACCAACGATTCCGTGAACACTACTACCGGACGGGCTTAATTACGTACTTATGGCACGTATTACGGCCGTCCCCTCCCCCCACCAGTTGCTCAGCAGTCCGTCAGTCGTCCGTCGATCCGCTGCATCAGGTGTCAATGTCGTGCGAATGCCGACCTTTCTTGCCGTCTGCGTTCGCATAGGTAACCGCCACACTACCCGGCGCGATAGTTGTGTACAGTTAAACGGGTCAACGCAAACGTAATTCCTAGTGAACGACGTCGGCGGTGGTGGTGACGGTGAAGAAGACGCGTACTCTACCCGTGTAAAGAATTAAACGCACGCTTTTTTACGATCATTGATTTTTAACAAGTGTAACCAATGCCCGTCCGACTCCACTAGACAATAGTAGTAATCATAATAAATATTATTTTTTTTTATCTCGTACATGCACTCGCATGCGAGTGTTTCACGTATTCATCCGCACGTGCATCGCGCGACATTTACTTGCCGGCGTTTGTGCCTTTTGGAAAGTATCTGGAGTTTTGAACTAACAGTCGTGTCATATTTTGTTTTACAGAGACCCGACCAGACGCGAAATGGACGAAACGACCAAGACGGCCCGAAATGTTTGCCTGTGGATCGTCTTGATACTGTCGGTAAGTACACAATAATTAAAATAACCACTTGTGCGTGCGAATAAGTAGTTGATCGAGTACTAAGTGGGTATAAATGCACTTTGACGTGCTCCTCGCTCACGTCAGCTCTGTCGCCAGCTTCTGAATTATTGTTTTAATAATCCGGTACACAATGTTGCTGTAAAATAGTCCATCGTCGAAATGCCACCACAGGTCAAAGACGTCGTTAATGTTTTTTTTGTAGAAAAAAAAAACTGGAATGTCCTCTACTCTTTCCTATAAAATGATTTAATAATATACATTTTTTAAATATCCCCGTTAAATAAAGTTTTTACAAAACTGGACGCCGCCGTCATACACAAATACATGGTCCTAATACGCGCATTTACATTTTTATATTTCTGGTTTTCTTCCAACGTAGTGCAAGTCTTGAAACGGCCATCACATGATTTCCATGCAAAGTAACGACTGGCCGTTGGGTCTTTTTTTACTGACGGTGTGGTTCCCTCGTCGTCAGCCACGATGATTTCATTAACCAACCACATAGGCATGCGGAAACATGGAAATATATAATAATAATCATTTCCAAAGTATGAACCCCTCGGGCTCCAATAAAACAACCATACCCTAACTCTTTTCAATGAGAATTGCAACAGATTCGAAAATTCTATTCCGAAACCGCATAGTTAAATTAAATTACAAAACCTCACACAGACACGTTTTGTATCTGCCAACGTTAATTTACTGTGTTTCACGCGGTTATTGTCAAACTGTCATTGCTATGGAAAATTAATCCTGTAAATGATCAAAAACGTATTAAAAACTAAGCTTTGAAGACTGAAATGACTGCAACGTAACGATACTCTTATTGATGTCGATCGTATTGTACTTGACGCTTAAAACAACCGGTAAAACCTGTATCCGATTATGTACAAATCAGCTATACTGTATGTTTTAAGACGAGGTATAGAACCAAACGTTTAAATATATTTTGACCTTTATCAAAATTCAAATTATAAAAAGTGTTTTGTTAACCAAAAAAATTGACAGAAATTACCACAGTTTATTACACCAACTTGATCTTATAATTTTTTGATTAGAAATATTTAAATAATGTTATATTACTGAATTGCATCACTCAATTATTTCTATAAAACATGTGGTTCGAACAAATTTAAAAAAACGTGTAGGATGTTACCGAAACTGTTCTTGAGATTTGTGGTCGACATAAAATATTTTATAATAAAAAACCGTTGTTTTCATGTTGGGTTAAGAAAAGGTTATTTTATAAAGAACAAACTAGTTCAGTTATAAATATTTATCCAACATAGGCCCTAAATTTATCCAATATCCGGATCGATTTTAGAAAAACCTAACCCGACGTTCGCTTGCTATTAAAAATTTAATTAAGGCAACGTATAAATATGGTGACTATTTCTAATCGGAATACCAAATTACACTTTCTTCTTGAATATTAAGATAGATCAAGATTTACAGTAAAACATTTATTTATTCGCAATATTTCAACCTACTATTTTCATTTTACCTACCGTATAGGAGCAATCTAAATAAAACTAGGGATATAACTAAACTGTGGAAATGGTAGTTTGCTTCCCGTAAATACCTCAATCGGCGAAAAAAGATTTTTTTCATTATTAAATAAGTTAGATTGAATGTTAAAAGTCAATCAGTCGGTCGAATGAACTTGATAGTTCCCTAAAAATAAAACTCCACTACGCCCTTAAAAGGAACTGATGGTCTAATTCCGCCAAATTTTTTCATAGATCTTACAAAACAAAAATTATGTGTTTATTATTCCAATCCCACTATAAAATTTAAAATTCTATTAATTCGTAGGAATAATTTTTCTTTTTTTTAATAATGAGATTATATAACAGTGAAATTTTGAAAGAACTGATAATAATTTCTATTTTCTATCAACTGTATTTAACTTATCGACTTCAATTTTGAGATTATTTTAAATTTCCATATGTTCGATTTTGTAACAATAATACACTTGATAATTTTATCATTGTTGGATATCAACAAATTGTACTTATCCTACAAGCCATTCAAAATGTTGTTACGATCATTTAACGCATTGTTTGCTCATTGATGTATTGTTATCGCGTAAGATTTTCATCAATGGGGTGGATCGACTTGTGAGGTCATATCCACGTGTGCAGGCGGTTCAAGTCACGTGCTTTATTGATTACCTAAACTAGTTTACCGTTGGTTTGAATAAAACATGTACAACTGGTTTTCGTGTGACTCCAATAATCAAAAGACGATATCACTGTCTAAGTGTGAACATTCGATTTTCTTGTTATAATGAGTCATACTCAGCTTAAACTTTTACAAACAGGCAATATATTCTACCATAGAAAATACAGTAACATTTTATTAATGGGATAAACATCATATAATATACTTTTACTTAAATAAGAACTCCTTTTTAACTTCGGATATTACTTTCATAATTACAATACCGTTGTTTTTGTAAGATTACCTACCCGTCTAATTCATAAAACGAATGCTGACGACCATCATCTATCATAATTTACAGTAAATATTTTTCTTCTTCTAACCTATCTAGTATCTATTTTCCAGACCTGAACTATGCTATTAAATTCGTATAAGTAAAACGTGTAGGCAAAAAAAAATATGTATACTAGTGAATTTTTTTTTATGACTACAACTCTCATAATAACAAGTATTTCGCATAAGTAATTTAAACTTAATTACACACATCTAGTTAGGAAGTATTTATAAATGTTATTTGGAAGTGTAAAATTTATGAAATATTCACTAATGGTGTTGACAAAACAGCCGACATGAGACTGACAAACGATTCGTGCACTGATAATCATGTCATTATCATAAATCTCTAAATAATTACAACAATTGAAAAGTATGCCACAGGAAAAGACGAATAATAGACTTTAATAATATCTACATTTGTTATACAAGTGTTAATAAAGTAAAGTTAGGTTAATGACCGAATTTACATTGTCGGAGGACCAGTTTTTACGTCATGAAACATTTTAATATTATGCATTTTTTTTATTAAGAGCTACAAGGACAGGACTTGTCATATTAAAATGATAATATAATAACACATGCATAACATGGTCAAAATCATGTACCTGTTAAAAATGTGTATTTTTCTCGTTGTCAATTAAGTAGTTAAACATTGATTGGCAATGGCGTCAATTAACTTATTCGCATGAAATTTGTTTGTTTTCCCTCTAATTTACCCCCGAAATAGTATTACATTTGAAATCTATAACTTATAAAAAATCCTAGTGGCAAAATCTTGTAGCGGATGAAAAAGTTAATTGAAGTTATTAATATCTCAGTGTAATAACACGTGTGCACGCATATACATTGTTTTTTTAAATAATGAGCATAAGCGGAATTTGAAAAAAAAATAAGGAGGTTAAAATCATTTTAATCTCTCCTATATTATTTCTAATATTTTAGAATTACATATATTATATGTAACTTCCCTGAATTTTTGGAAAGTATCCTTCAAATATCCTACATGATAATAAAATCCTTGTGAAAATAAATGACTTCTATATAGATTTAAAGAAATAATATTACTTAAAACTAATAATAAATAACATGTAAATAAATTAACTACTTACTACTACTCTAAATCATTCTATTAGTGAAAATACAAAATTTATATGCACTTTCTTAAATTTATTTCAACAGCTAAAATTGTTACAATTAATTATACATTCAAAAAGAAGTAGGCATCTTGTTATAATCAATACCTTAGCAATTTGACATTGAAATAGAAATCGATATCTATAATAAAAAATAAAATAATTTTTATAGGAAATAAAATATCAGAGTAATTTTTAGCTGAACATCACAAACTCAATGAATGAATTTATCGCATACGTTCAATTGTATCTGTTTCGAACAATAAATATGTATACACTCTCTAAACTATGAAAAAAAATTGTTAAATTTTTCGTCGTATAAAGAAAAATTTAGTGCGAAATAAATTTAATGAATACTTACTATTTGCTAACCTACAAATCAAATGTCATTTTTCATTTTATTGTAAACGAACGATAAAGACTTGTATTCAATGTCTTGGATATTTTATATAATATTTTTCTGTTAATCCAACAAAGAAGTCACGGTGTTTTATTTAATATGGTGAATCTAATTCAGATAATTTTTAAAATATCAATTTAAAAAATATCGTTCAAGAGTGAAAAATAAGAATTAGATGTAAAACAACATTAATTGAAATTATATTACTTGCAGGATGAAACTTACATTAGTTAAATTATTCATTATTGAATAAAATTATCGAATATATTTTTCTTAGTAAATAGTTCAATTTAAACCTGCAACATTAAATATCGAAACCCAATATGTAATCGAATGAAAAAAAATTAAATAATTATACTTAATTTTAAATCGACATTAGATAGTTGAAATTTTATAAATTAACTTAAGTTTCTGTAATTTCCAATATTGAATGAAATCTTCTAAAGTAAAGAACTGAGATCCAGAAGTAATCAATAAAAAATACAGTGCCTAAAGAATATAAATCACAATAATAGGTAAAAACAAATTTATATCCAATCGATATATTATTAATAAATTTTAATACATCGTTAATCATTCATAATCAATTCAATTTACTTGTCAAATTAAAACCGATAATAACTCACCTGACGCCATTGTGTCTGAAATGGTATCATGGAGAAGTTTTTGTACTGCTTTAATACTGGCGATATACTATTCGTGTTTATACATATCACGATCATAAAAAAAAAAACACATAATATAAATTAATAATAGTGTGGAAGAGTAATGGGTGATTTGACCTCTTGCAGAGATGGAGAAAATGCCTAAAGCGTTGGGTTTTAATTACCGTCGAAACTCATTTTTACCAGTAAAAATAAAGTATTAGTCACTGCAGCTATTCTAGATTAGACTACAGACTAAACGTAAGCTATGACTTTAGTCTAAGTGTACTGTATATAGAATTTAATGCAATGAATAATCATGTATAAATATCCATACTAATTTATTATTATAATTGACCGTGTATGAACCTTGTAATATGGTTGTTATTCATAGATGGCGCCATGAGGATTAAACGAGACTTAAGTCACTTATAAATATCTATATCTCTCCTTTAATTAAAACAACTACTAATAAAAAAATTCATAAAAGTGATGGTTATAGTTTTAACCAGAGACGCCGATGTCAAATTTTATTTATATTACACGATAAAAATTTTTAACGAAAACACTACCACCTCAAAGATTTCTATAGATTTTTTTGTTGATTACTTATTTATGAAATCATATCAGTAGAAATCTTTTTCGTGAAATTATGAACATTCATTAGGATAAGCATATCTCTCTATATACCATTTATCTTATACATTTATTGTAACCGCAACACATGTATATAAGAATCAATGCCACTGGTTTTAACATTTCCCTACACAAATTATGTCTATATTGTTCCTATAAGAAGAAAATGACAATAAATTACTGTACATCACTAGGCTTCAGAAAGTCTTCCCTTTGTGCAACAAACCTCTAAAGATAACATAAAACTACACTATTTGCTATTATTCATAAAACATATAGTTTCACATAGTTGTATTCTACAAATTTATTAAGGGTTATTTCAATTATTAATTATGACTAAACCCGTCGTGTACACCCATCTTTTTAATCTTAATTATTATTAATTCAAACTTTTCTCATCAAAATAAACCTGGTAAATAATTAAATCAGAATATATATTTTAGAAATAAAACAAAAAATTTCGTCAGTTATAATACATTTTTTTAGTAATTTCATGGATTGTGTGCCATTTACATATAAATTTTTTTTAACATACCCATTAAAATATAAATTATGATATCTAGCACTACTTATATAATTAGAACGTATTAGAAATGGTTATGTAGTGAGGGTAGCTTTAGCTTGTACTGGTATTACGTATACTGTCGGCGTACCGCCCTGTCGCACTGGGTTGCGGCGGGGATGTTCGTCTTCCCGTTGCCGGCGGAACTCCTGACTATGGAACGCACCACTGGCCATAAGAGACGAAGACAGCGAGGTCGTCCTCTTGATGAAGCCGATCGCTCATTGGATCTTGTCAACTCGATAATTGGGTTTGTCGAACACCCAGAAAAATAACATATCGTCTTACACAAGTGTGGTCCAGATACGGCTGCTTCAACGCATACCTACACGGGATACACAGATCAGCCACGCCGTAATATGACCACTATCGTGCTCGCCTGGAGGTGTCGACGACGCTCTACAAACACTCTTCCGTTGCAAGGCCTAAACCCCAGAATGAAAGCTTCTTGAGTTTGGCTGAGGATCAGGTTCGGGGTCCAAGCATAGTGAACCTGATGCTTGGGAGTAAGGAGAGGAGGTCTCTGGTTCAGATATTCGCTGAGTCGGTGATGATCCAAAAGAGTCAGCCAGACGTCAGAGGCAGAAGAGTCCACGTCAAGAAGATCTTAGGTGTTGGTTCCAGCCGCCACCTTAAGATGGTGCATTTGTATTTCTTTGTATTATGAGCTATTAGAAACAATCGTTTGAAAAATCCTGTCCCCACCTCTACGTGGTACAGCCCAAGCAACGAATCCAACTTTTAGGTCTGGCTAACAGGGGAAGCCAAGTCATATTGTGACTCATCTCTTAATTAAATTCGGCTGAGTGAAAACATGGTGGTGTGAATTATAAAGATGACGTGAGTCATCTTGACTTAATGCCTAACGGCAGTTCCAGGACGGCTTGCAATATGTCGGTCGGAAACTCGTCTTCCATACCCACTTTTAACAATTAATTTAAAATAATATTCTTTAAACGTAGTCTAAGAGGGCAATAGTTATTTTTTTTAATTTCAACAAAATGATAATTGTATCAAAAGTTATAAGCGTTGTCAGTTAGGTCTAAGACACTGTATATATAAGATATTATGAATATAAATATATTGTATTGATCAACCGTTATTTTAGAAAACACGTAAGGGTACAAAAACATCAAATTCCTAATCTATGGATTCTATTAGTTCTAATTCTTCAACTGTATGAATGATATTTATATAATTTTAAATATAAAGTCTTTAAATAAAAAACTTTAAATGGTTCAAAAATTGTATGCCATATTCTCTTAATTTTCATTTTAATTACACCTGACTATCAATTTTAAAACCAAAATACAATACCATGATTGTTTAAAGTTTATTTTGACATGCTATTAAAATTTTATTGTGATTTCTATAGATCATGGCAAATAGTTCAATGAGTGCTGGCAACGGTGACATTTGGCCCTTGGAGAGGCCGGACGGTATGCCGGTCATTCAGTCGCTAGAAGTAATGTGCGGGAAAGATCACATGGATGTTCATCTACAGTTCACGCAGCCGTTTGAGGGCATTGTGTCATCCAAAGGCCAATACGGTGACCCGCGTTGTGTATATGTACCGCCATCCTCTGGAAAAACATTCTACACGTTTCGCATAGCGTATGCCCGATGTGGCACTAAACCCGATTTGAACGGTCAATTTTATGAGAACACCGTAGTGATCCAATACGACAAAGACTTATTGGAAGTGTGGGATGAAGCAAAACGGCTCCGGTGCGAGTGGTACAACGATTACGAGAAGACCGCCTCTAAGCCGCCCATGGTCATAGCAGACCTGGATGTTATCCAGTTAGACTTTAGAGGTAATTATCACTATTTTATTTATTAATTGTTGTATACATACGATCAATAGTTTCTCATAATTATTGAAATCGTAAAAATACTTTTGCAGGTGATAACGTCGATTGTTGGATGGAAATTCAGCATGGCAAAGGTCCATGGGCTCCGCCAGTAAGCGGTATCGTTCCTTTAGGTTCTACCTTGACTCTGGTAGTGGCCATCAATGATTTTAGAGGTAAGCTTAACCTGTCTCAAAAGTACTAACTTAATTAATTTACAATAAAAAAATAATAGAATTCTTTATTTTTTATGAAAGATATAACTGAATTGATATCTTTTTTGACAATAATATTGATGTTATTAATATTATTAATATTGATAATATTAAGTGTTCAGATTACGTTTTCGATAGTTCACCCCATAATTTTTACGATCAGATCTAAATTAAAGATTTGATTTAATTTAGAATGTATGCTGATTGAGTGAAAAAAACTATACGTAAAAATAAGCCGTTCCTATATTCGTAAAGAAATATATTAAAATATCCCCCGCTGGACGTAAGAGTCTATTCGTGATCTATTAGACGTCTTTGATCGTCGTTAATTATAATTGTCCTTTTTTTGCATTCAATTTTATAGGCGAATTCGATATGCGTGTAAAATCTTGCGCGGCCAGTGATGGAGGTGGTCATGTCATACAGTTGACAGACGATCAGGGATGTGTACTTCGGCCAAAGATGATCAGCGGATTTTTGAAGGCTCGTACTTCTGATGAACGGGCGTCCGTCATTACGTACGCCTTTTTCCACGCGTTCAAATTCCCAGATGCACTCAGTGTACACATACGGTGTAAGGTGGAAATATGCCGCCATGGATGTATGGATCACTGTCAAACAGATGAGCGTTCGACCGGACACTTATTGCAACAACAGCAACAGCAACAACAGCTTTATGGTTCGGTTGACAGAAAAGACCAACAAACCTTATCTAGCGAACCTATTGAACATTTACAAGATTCTACAGTCAACACCGATCAACCCAGCGCCCAAGCACAAACAGGACATCACTCGCCATTTGTTGTTGGTAATATACCGCAGACATCTCCGCAAAAGGTAACTATGGGAACAACCCGTATTATGAATTATTATAACCTCTTACCGTAAATCATTACGACTTGAATTTTTATTTTTTTTTTCCTATAGGACACACTGAACCGTGATGGATTCCCTCACGGACCTCGTAACCTCGACGAGGCGTCTACAAACGAAGACGATACGACAATATCAAATGATACGGACGTGGGGTTAACGGCGCAAAAACGGCGCCGTCGTAGACGATCGGTTAACGTGTCTGACATCGGTACAGCTGACGTAGGCGTTAGTGGATTATATGACGTTATATCGCAGTCGGACTTGGCGTTTACACCAGACACCAAGACAGACGCCGTAACCATTTTCCAGGGACGGATACGCGAAGACGTGGTTTACGGTATATGTATGCCCGTTCACGGATTTGGCGCTCTATTCGTCATGTTCGCTGGCTCAGCTATCGTGTCAGTAATCGTAGCAGGATTCCAGTTGTACAAATACCAAGTAAAACGCGAGAAACAGAAAATCATGGCCGCGCAGCACCATATTCGCCAAAACCATGTCACCACTGCCTCAGTATCACCCGATGTTAACGGTACTGGATACTTCCACACCTCGTTAGCAGGAATTATGGCCCTCAATAAACTAATAGCATCCAAAAACCCAAACACGACTACACCTCAAGTCAAACGGAATAGTTAGGCATATTGAAAAATATGCCTTTAATAGGCCACCTACTTAATTTTAAAGGTATTTTCATAAAAATAATAATTTTATACTTTTCGTTTGAGTTATTACTTATTATTGAAATTTATTTGAACCGTATCCTTAAATTAGTTTAGTTCACTATAACCATAAAAATATAGAAATCTCCTAAAAAATGTTTTGGCACCATAGGTTTTGTAATTGAATTTGATTACTATTAGTCATGCCATATGGCTTTATCATAAAAATAATAAATATTGCTTTGCATTTTGTGCCCGCAACCTCTAATACTTACAAAAATTTAATTTAATGTCAATATTGGTGCTCAAAATGATATATATTTACAGTTATTAATTAGTTATAAATGCATATTACCTGTAAACGCATTATTAAATGTAAATTATAGTAAAATTTAATTATTTTTACTGCCAAATCTGTGCGTTTTATGAATTATTGAATACGTTAAATTACCTGTAACTATATTTTATTATGTAAAAAATGTCAAGTACCTAAGTATTTTTTTATTAAGACGATTGTTTAATATTACATAGCTATTTATACCTATATATATACTTCTAAAAACAATCTATGTATTTTGTACAAATATATAATTCTTAGGATATTCAACGATGACAATCAAATTAGATAATACTGTTCAATTATTTTTTTTAAATATTTAAAAATATTAAAGTAAACATATATATTTACTTTATAATTTTAATATTATAATTTTTTTTAAAAGCATCTACAACTAATTTTAAAAGAATTAATTTTTACTCCTTCAATAATCTAAAATTTTATTTATATACATGTTTTGTATTTTAATGATCAAAATATAGATTTCTAAATATAGTTAACACAATTCATTATATCGTGTTGTTATTGAATTTAATTATTTATTAGAATATAGTCAAAATATTCCATGTGAGCAAATTTAATGCGTACATAAACGTCATAAGAAAAGTAACATCTATCCAAATATATTTTTTAATACCCATTTTAAGTTATGATATTCTACAATTGTTATCAATAAAGTGAAGTTTGTAAATATTTATTTAATGTTCAATTAAGGTTAGAAAATTAATTTAATAAAATGTAATTATTTATTTCTCAGTAATTAAGATAGGAATCGTCACAACAATTTACAAATACTAATTAATGATGACTTTTTATAATAATTATGTAATTAATAGAAGATAAATTAATTAAATTAAATTGTAACTAATACAAAACCGATGATTTTAATTAAGCATATATCTGTACATTATTTATAATACAAAAATTTAAAGTTGGTTATGTATTATACTTGTCAACAAAATACTTTTTTGTAATGTTTCCCTTTTATTATTATATTTATTAACATACTTAAATATTAATTTTTATTATTGTTAGATTTTATTAAGATGTAATTACTATTTATTTATTTATTGAATTTTTGTTTATTTGTTTTATAACATTAAATAAACCTTGTAAACTGTAAATAAATCACTATTATTTTTACTTTTTTTTTCTAAATATATTTTTTAAACAAGGGCGTTATTTCAGTTTTTTTATTGGGAGGAAATCCATAGTCATAGGTATTGGTGAGGGATATAGCTTCCTAAAAATTGTGAAAAGTCATATTTATTGTTATATATATTTATTTTTTGTAGGGGAAAAATTACATTTAGCTACCTAAAAAAATCATATCACCAACTAACCTCTATGGAGGGGTAGTCTTTAGGGGTAGTTAAAAACTAATAAAATACTGCGTATTTATTTGCATTGATGTTGCTAATATCAGTAATAAAAAAATACTATTTTTGCATTATGTATACTAATAATGTTTTAATTATAAATTTGTTTAATGATTCCCAAGTGTACTATATTAATAAATATAATTGCCAATTTAGAAGTCAATCCAAATAATGTACAAAATATTTGTTCTTGAAAAATATACAGAGTGGAACAGATCTAACTGACAACTGTTATAACTATTAGTTTACATTTAGCTCTTACAATTTTTTTTAATAATTAATATATACTTACTACGTTAAAATACGTTACTATTAAAAAATAATTTTTTTTATAATTATAAAAGTTGTTTTAAAATTTCATAAAAGCCAGTTTTTATATATTAAAAATTGACTACTTATAGCTAAAAAATATAATTTTCGTGTAAAAAATCAATGTTATTTTAGTACTTAAAATTGTCGTAACATTTCGAAAAATGAACGAACCAAAATAATTTTTTTTATATAAACACGTTACGTATTTCCTTTTCATTTAATATAAATTTTACGATAATCTGACCCTTTACCTGCTCACAGAGGGATTGAAAAAAGCAACTTTTTTACAAAACTCAACTTTTGAAAATGTTAAAATGTTCGCAAATACTGCGTCCTTTAAACATATGTTAAATTAAAGCTTATTTTATGTACTAGAGTTAAATAAAAAAAACAATTGTACTGATTACCTATCTTCTATGTGCAAATGCAGTCGAAGTAGAACAAAAATTAGGAGTTTTTTTGCTTTTGGAATAATCCATCAATTTCTTCAAATTTAACACTATCTACAGATTTGCATCGAAGCGTTTCTTATGACAGTGATTATAATCACTATCAGATATCATCTATACTTGTTCTAACTAGGCCACGTTTCTACTGTGTCACGATCCTACTGTACAAGCGTTTTTTAGCTTTGTTAATAATTAAAGAGACCTATTTTTAGACAATAAATGTTTGCCCCTTTTTAAAAAATGGTTTCAGCACCTCTGGATAACATTATGATATATTTAAACAATAAACGGAAAATTTTTTTTTAATCTGACCCTTGATTCTTCATAATTATTTGTGCATCGTTAACATTTGGTGTTGTTTTACTTAAAATAAGCAAAAAAATCATTTTAAATAATTTTTTAAAATTACATTTATCAGGTGGGTGGAGTGTCGTACCAGGATTTTTTAAAGACTTTTAGCTTCGATGCGAAGCTGAGAAGGTATTGGTTTTACTAAGATGTGTTTTTTTTTTTTTTTTGTGTGTCTGTTACCACTTTTTCTCAGCTCTCACCGAACCGATTTCTTTCAATGATACGTCAAAAGATCACAAATCGTATCTAGTCGAAGACATTACCCTTAAAAATTGAAAAAAATTCCCTCGTTCCCCGTAAAAGGGGGAAACCTCCAAAAAAATTACAAATTTAAAAATCGCTAATTTTCGAAATTTTTTCAATTTTTTTTACTTAAAAGTGCCATAACTTTTTCAAAAATAAACATATCAATATAATTCTTTTTTATATAGATGCATAATATCATTACCTTTCATTTGGTATATTTTTTTCATAAATTTAACCCTTAACCTGCCCACAAGGGGGGATTTAAAATGACAACTTTTTCACAAAAAATTAATTTTTTTAACTTAAATTTTGAAAATGTTCCGGAAGGTCTGACACTTTTATATATATCTTAAATTAAAGCTAATGTAATATACTTTATCATGGAAAAAAAAAATTTCGGACTTTATTTTATCTTCAAGGTGAAAATGGCTACCAAATGCTATTATTGTGTGAAAATTCTCAATTTTATTTTTTACATTTTTAACATTATAATGCTATAACTTATTGAAAAGTGTATTGATCAATATAATTTTTTTATGGGAAATACTATTTTCTAATAATCTCTTTTTTATTCGACATACTTTGTCTTAATCAGGATATTAATAAGGAACTAGCAGTTTATGAAGCTTTTGGAATAATCCAACAATTTTTTAAAATTAAACACTATCTAAAGATTTGCATCGAAGCGTTTTTTTTTATAGTGATTTTAATCACTGTCAGATATCATTATACTTGATCCAACTATGCCACGTCACCACTGTGCCGCGACCCCCCTGTGCTGGGTTTTTTTTTTTTTTTGTTTTTTGACTTATCACATACTCTTACTATCGTAAGTCTTTAAAAAAAAAAACGTTTTACGAGCCATTTAGGTTTTTTGCTTCTAAAAGCGATTCCCCCATACTTTTTTTGCGTAGACTAGAGAAGTTTCCGACCCAGTCCGATTTTAACTCCTCTAGATCTTTTCTAACCACATCTAGCCATCTTTGCCTTGGATATCCCCTTGGTCTTTTCCGATCTATTTGATTCACCATTACTATTATTATAAGAGACCTATCAGCTCTCCACGTATGCCCAGCCCAGGGAAGTCTTGAACTCTTAACAAACTGCACTATGTCCTCTTTTAAATAATAATTCATTCTTCAGTTCCTCATTTGACCTCCTTAACCATTTTTCCTTATTTTCATCGAAAAATAGGTCCATACATTTTTCTTAAAATTTTCCTCCCAAAGTCGAACAGTTTATCGTAGCGCAAGTCTTATTATGTAATTAATAATAATTGCCCAATGGGGTAAACCTTTAGTCGCTTTTTGGCTACGGCACTGGATGTCCTAAACTTTTGTTCAACTTACATCACTGCTATCAAAAACCAGTTCGTAGGGTTATATGTCTTATTGTGCTAAAATTTTACTTATGTTAATATCACAATAATAATTAACATTCAAAATCATAATAGCATACCGATGATTAATTAGCTGTTTTATGGTATAACTATATGAAAAAGAAATAATTAATCAAATATTATATAATATCTTATTTATGAACTAAGGTAAGTGATTATTATGGAAAAATATAATAAAAAAAAAAAAAATACAATTAAATAATTTCTATAAGATTATTTTTTCGATTTTAAAATCGATTCTGACTTGGTGATTTTATTGTTAAATTGATTGATTTTAATGAAAATTTAAAAAAAAATTTACACCTCGTCGTTTTTGAGATTTTGTGAAATTTTTGGAGACGCGATAAAAGAGAAAGCAGCCTCCATTTGACCGACATCGACGATCGTATTCCGATAAATTGGAGTTATCGTCGCGTTTGTTTCGTATCCTATGAAATTTTGTCCGTAATTTATTTAATTTCTGATTTAAAATAAATTTGTGTTGTAAATAAAAGTATGTGCTTAAAAACTATCAAAGCGTTATATTAGTAATTATATATCAAAGACTAAAACAGATATTTAGTAACATATCACTAATTAACCATCTACTATGATGAAATTGATCATGCAAGTATAATTTTTTTTATTTTAGATTTTTCCAGGGTTCAAAAGCGATTTTTAGTTCATTATTCTATTAATTATCTGCACATTAATGTATTTATATTTAAAAAAAATTTAAAAATTTATTCGTTTTTAAAAATTGCCCGTCATTACTTTTGGTTGATAGTAGCATAACAAAAATTCTCTTAAAAAAACATATTTGTTGTGAAGACTAACAATAATACCATCTCAAACAAATACTTGATTTCAGTATAAATGAATTATATGATGCTAAATAGTTAAATTTTCAAGTAACTAATTTTTTACTTGGTCAATTCATGACTATCATACAAACATTAAAAATATAATAGAAATAAGTAAAAAAGAATATTGTCGAAAAATATTATTACCTCTTTAAAATTAGCTCTTAAAAATTTTAAAAATTCCAACCCCTGGTACACTATGCTTAGATGCTTTGGACCCTAAAAAAATTCATTGTTTTATTTATTAAACAAATATTCAACATAAACCATGAAAATAATGAAAACGAATAATCATATATAATTAAAAGCAATAATAATCAAAGTGTTATAAATATTTTATTTTTAAAATTTTTAAACTTATAAAATAAGTTATTTAAGCAAAATAATATGAGATCACTACAAATAAAAAAATTATGAACTTATTTTCCAGTGACTAGAGCTGTATAATAATAAATATAATTTACATTTTTCAACATAAGCTTTTTGTACAAATGATAAACTTAATCACTTAATTTAAGTTATTTAAAATAAACAATTATTAGGCACAGTAGTCATTTGTAAAAAAAAAAAAATAATAATAATAATAATCTAAATCAGTATTACGTGTAAGTAAATACTTACAAGTATTTCAGTACTTTTCAAGCATATTAATAAAATAATTTTTTTAATTAAGTAAAATTAAATTCAATTATTTAAAAAAAAAGGGCAATTCTATGGTGCTTGGATCAAAAATTTTCAATCTAACAAACAAAGTATTAAAAATCGAAGTTTAACACATTTTTACTTTGTAAGTAACTTCTAATTTTTTGAAGTTTAAATTAGCTAGTAAAATTGTATTTCAGTCTAAATTGTTTAACCAATAAAAACTTATAAGTATGATAAATTTAGGTATTTAAAAACTAATTTTTTAATTTAGGAATTATTACTCAAGCACCACAGAGTTCATATAAAATTATCACTATATATCACAATTACTAGACTATTTGTAATATAAAAAAAAATTGGCAATAATTATAGCATTCATACTACCTTGGTGGTAGTTATAATTATAGTTGTAAAATTATCATTGTACAAGTATAACATATTTTGTATATATTACAAGATACATATTTTAAAATTATTTAACTTAAATATAAAATAAATAAGATCAATATTTTTTTTCAGTATTTCTCCAGCGTATGGTAAAATATAAATGCATTGGCAATAAAATATCAGTTTGTCTTAACTTTTTATGGTAATCATATGTGGAATGTATACTAAAAAGAAATTTGGTTATAATAAGTAAACAACAAAGAAATTTTGCTAAATTTTACAAGGCAAAATTTAATATTACCAAAATAAAACTTGAACATAAACTCCATAACCTGCAAATATATGCCACCAACCATGCATTTGAGAAATTGGTCTTAATAATATGGGGATTTTTTCTCGTAAATACCTGTAGAAAAAAATTTTTATTTAATTTTAAGTTTACTCAAATATTAGAAAATTATACTTATAGAGAATTTTATTTCATATCCTTACATGCTGAGATAAGGGTGATTTAATGTTTTTTACATCTTCCAAAAACAAATTATCTTTATTATATAGTTCAAAAATGAGAATTAAAAAATATTTAAGTAAAAAACTTGTCAGAATAATTTAATTATAATGATAATTATTATTTTATTTATTCCAAAATAAACAAATAAATTACGCCTTATAAGTCAAACAGTACACAAGTAATTAACAAAATGATTAAAACAATATAATAGACTCAAAAGTAAAAAACACTATCATACAAATAAAGTTCACTCTAAATTCCTAAAATAATGGTTAAGAATAATTTTTAGATTTGAAAGTCTTTAGGAATTCATAAATTCCTGGAGTTATTTTCTGGAATATAATGGTTTAAAAAACACAAATAATTTTTTTTTGATTGGTAATAAAATCACTTAAAAAGTCTATTATGGGAATATTAAGCATATTTTTCAAAAAAGATTCATTAAAATTTTGAAATAAAATAAAACTTTCCTAAATAGTCATATATCTATTAATGCATTTTCAATTGTCTTATTCAATGATAGTTTTAAAAACTATGCAGTAATGCTATGTAATTGAAAAAGTTTTAAGTGTTGTACAATAAATAAACTTACGTAAGATCTTTACAGAATATATTATCAATATTCCATAGAAAAAATCCAAAGAGATATAATGCTAATGCAACGGCAAACAGTTTTTTGCAAATAGCACATTTAAATTCAATTATAATTTTTATTTCTTGTACTAATGATATAAAAACTAATACACCATAACATATATGCTGCAATAAAGGTTGTGGCCACATAAGATAGATTACAGCAAATCCAACACTAATAATTGTTAACAAAAACAATAATAATTTATTAGGTAATGCAGTTTCAGATTTGACGTTGTACTTTATAATTGATCTAAAAATAACAAGTACCACAATTAATATTTTCATAAAGTTTTTAAAATATTTTGAATAAATAAAATATTTACAAGCAATAAATACAGTAACATGTTCCCCAGACCATTGGTAATTCATCAAACAACTGCATTTTGTACAAAAGTGTCATATGAAATGCCCAACTGCCCATTCCAACAACTGTATTACAAAGTTGCAATATTTTATAATTAAAATAATATAAACTTTGAAACAAATATTGAAAATTACAATTTTTTTTATTTTTTTTGGATATACAATGTGTTTTAATTAAAATATTTCATATAATTTATTAAATGAATTAATAAGTTTAATATTTCATTAAATCACCTTATAGAAACAAAATAACTTACCCATAATGCATAAATAGCAAAACAGAAATCTACGAGCAAATTTTTGTTTTTTCATATCCCAAATTCCCCATAAAGGTGGTATTATCATCATTAAGTTACTTAAAGTATTCCCTGTTAAAAAAATCTAAAGTAAAATTAATTTTATCAATCAAATATTATGTCTCACATAAAAAAAATATAAAACTTATTATAATTTTATTTTCTAAATTAAATAATATCCTTTTTTCTATTATTTTCAAAAAAAAAATTTGTTTCTCTCTTTCTCTTTCTCCTTTAATGTAGCATCAGTTTAAGTTTTTTAAATGAAAACAAATATATTTAATTAGCTTCAAAATAAGAAAATTACTAGATGATAACAACTTTTGAAACAGTATTTTAAGAAATTAGCACTTTTATACTAGAACGGAAGAAGTAAAATGGGTGTGCTTTTTTTTCTCTATGGTATACATAACTACACTACTCTTCCTACCATAGTATAAAAGTACTAATATATTTTAAAATACTATATTAAAAGCTATTATTAACCAGTCATTTTCTTATTTTTAAGTTAATTAAACAAAAGTTAATGGAAACATTAAATGTTTACATTTAAAAAACATAAGTACTTTAAAGGGGAGGGGGGTAAAGAACAATTTTTTTTTTATATCATAGAACATAGGATACTATTAACTACTCAAGATAAAAAATTTTAGTATGTTTATATTTTAAAAATTTTGTGTGAAGAATAATTAATCAATCACCTTAGGGTTTGTTAGAAACATCTTCAGAATTTACAATATTCCTATACTTTTAATTTAGCCTGGGAGAAATTTTCTTATTATTTTTATAATGTGTTATCATTCCAAATTTAGATTCAACAAGTTATTAATTCATTCTTTTGTTTTTTTTTACCATATCATGGCTTACTCGATAGTTATTTATACTGGTAGTAAAATTGCTACAGAAATAAGGTGTTTTTAATAATGAACTTAACTTAAGTCATAATAGATCAAAAAAAGGCTAGTAAAAGTGTAGTCTGTGATACTATCACTAAGTTTTGAGAGATCAGCAAAAGGTATGTAAAGTAAAACCAAAAATACATTTATATATCTATACTCTATAGCAGCGAATCCTTTGTTAACTAAGAAATAAGTATTTGAAAACATTTAATCAACCTTTTGTTTTTAGTCTATGGCCACAATCATGTGGAGCACATACAAGATGTCTGTCAAACAAAAATCAGAAATTTTAAAGGATATATCAATGTTTTTTTTTTTGTGATTTTATTATTTCTAATAAAATAATTGAGAAATTAAATCCTGCATTTGTTTCTAACACACCAGTACAATATATAAATTCTTGACTTTTTTAGATTTCTATAATTTTTATAGCTATAAAAGTACATTAAATTTAGTCAAATTTTATCAACATCACATTTTTATTATCATACTTCACTATTAACTTAATTTAATTTTTCTTACAAAATTCAGCAATGTAATAATTTACTTCGTAGTTCTTTTCACACCAATCTATGGTAGCTGTGGTTGGGCCCCAATAGCCAGTATTATTGAATTCATGAAATTCCATTGTAAAAACTAGAATTTTTGGTTGAAGAAACCTAAAGATAAAAAATTGTAAACATGTAAAATATTTGTCTTAATATATGAAGTTTTCTAGAATTGCAAATAATAATAAAACTTCTTTACATCTAACATCTGTATCCCAGGGTTTAGTATCAATAGACCGTTTTAAAAGAAAAGAATAAAATAAAACTATTTTTGAAATGTTTATTAAATAAGCATTTCAAAAATACTTTTAGCTTCGATGCGAAGTACGTCAAAAGATCACAAATCTTATCTAGTCGAAGACATTACCCTCAAAAATTGAAAAAAATCCCCTCGTTCCCCGTAAATGGGGGAAACCTCCAAAAAATTACAAATTTAAAAATCGCTAATTTTCAAAATTTTTTCAATTTTTTGTACTTAAAATTGCTATAACTTTTTTAAAAATGACCTAATCAACATAATTTTTGTTTTATATAGATGCATGACATCATTACTTTTCATTTGGTATATATTTTTTTTATATATGACCCATTACCTGCCCACAGGGGGGGATTTAAAATGACAACTTTTTCACAAAAAATTAATTTTTTTAACTTAAATTTTGAAAATGTCCGGAAAGTCTGACACTTTTATATATATCTTAAATTAAAGCTAATGTAATGCACTTTATTATGGAAAAAAAAATGTTCGTACTTTATTTTGTCTTCACGGTGAAAATGTCTACCAAATGCTTTTTTTAAGTGAAAATTCTCGATTTTATTTTTTACATTTTTAACTTTATAATGCTATAACATATTGAAAAGTGTATGGATCAACATAATTTTTTTATGAGAAATAATATTTTTTAATAATCCCTTTTTAATTCAGGATATTAATAAGGAACTAGCAGATCATGTAGCTTTTGGAATATTCCACCAATTTTTTAAAATTAAACACTATCTAAAGATTTGCATCGAAGTGTTTTTTTTGATAGTGATTTTAATCATACTTAATCCAACTATGCCATGTCACCACTGTGCCGCGACCCCCCTGTGCTGGGTTTTTTTAAAATAAATTACCCTTAACAAAAACAAAATATAAAATATTTTAAAGATGAAATACTATAGGAGAATACTATTCAATTCATTAATTCAAAATTTGTTTATTCTCGAGTCTGACAAAAAGAAAAATTAATAGGAAAACAAATACGTGAGCGTGTAATAAGAAAGTATAATAGGAATTTTTTTTTTTCAAGTTTAAGGAAATTCTAATTAATTTATTTCTTTAAAAAGATAAAATTAATAAACTAATTCAAATTTTAACTATTATACTGCCATGAATTCAAATTAACTCTCACACAATATTTTTAATTTTTTTTTAATTGGTTTTTTTTATACTGACTACAAGTATGCAAAAATAAAATGTTGGTGTAAAATAGTCAAAAAGTTATAGCACTTTAAAGTTTGTTAATAACACTATTAGCAGGCCGCACCTAGGGTATTCCTCAAATGTACTTTAATTTTGCTTGAGATTCAGAATTTTTCTTACTACTATAAGAAACAATTTAGGATAAAATTTGATAAGAATTAGTTATAACTGTTTAATTTAATTTAACAATCTTTAATTAAACCAAATAAGTTTAAATTTTCACACGAAATAGTAGAATATTGTTTATATTAAAATTTTGTAAATATGTATTATTTGAGTTTACCTATGCTATTCCTTTCCAAAAATCTTATCCCTGTGAAACTTTCATGTGATTCATTCATCAACTTTAAAAAAGTAGTGACAGTAAGATTTGAATATAAATACAAGTAACAAAATGTATTCCATTTTATTATTTATTCATAGATTAAAAGACTGCGAAAAGAATTATTCGTTATACTACCCTTTATTTAACTATTACCAATTATAAAATATTATCTATTAGTAATCAGAATTTAATGCAGTGACACCACCTAAATTAGTTGCAATATGATACCATCTAGCATACACAAATTTTTAAAATGAATAAGCAAATTATGAATAATTCACCATGCTAAAATTATTTTTACACACGAAAATTCGTATTGTAATTAATTATTGAATTAAATTTAAATGTCTTTATTTATAATTTATATGTAATTCATATTGTCAGTTATCTGTTATAATTTGAAAAGTCAGGAGGAGATAGTACACCAATTTTTGTAGTGACAAAAGAGGAGTGACTTATTAATGAGCGCTCTCTGGCGGATCCTACAAATTTGCTTTAGCCCATTTCTGAAAACAGCATAATTGTAAAAGTTGGGTTTTGGACGTCAGCTCACGTGCACGCATATCACAGTTTCTGCCGCTCAGTCTTAAATTTCTTAAACAACCGTCAAAAATGGCCGTCACAGTCCACGTATGATCATCGACCCAATTAATTTTCTATTTACCTAGCCGCAATGATATAATAATCAACATTCAGTTCATGAAAAATTCACACAGTATTTTTAAAAAAATCCTAATGTACAGCCGTGTTCTGAAGTTTTGTAAATTCCTTTGTTGACAAACCCTAGGCATGACTATTATTGTATTTCTCATTGATACTTCGGCGTCCATGTGTCAGAGGACCTATGTAGGAGGAAGGCCAACCCTCTTGGATATTGCAAAAGGAGCAGTAGAGTCTTTTGTTAAGGTTTGAATACAGTATTCTTATCTTTATATAGGTGAAAATTTATAAAAGATTAAAAAAAAATTAATTTTACGCAGGTGAGACAAAGATCTTCTGAAAGTCGAGGTGATAGGTATATGCTTCTTACTTTTGAAGAACCTCCAGCTAATATAAAGGTAATACAAATTAATAATAGTTTAAAAGATAACTAGTAAATTTGACCAATAGAAAAGTGTTATTAATAATTTTATAATATACTTTATTATTATAATTTTTTTATTAAAATCTACTTCAATTTCTAATAAATCAATATTTTTTTAATAATTGTAAAATATTATTACAGGCTGGTTGGAAAGAAAATATTGGTGCTTTTATGAATCAATTAAAAAATTTAAGATGTGCTGAAATGACTACATTAGGTCTTGCATTAAAAAACGTTTTTGATATACTCAATATTAATCGTATGCAAAGTGGTATAGATACGTATGGACAAGGGCGTTCACCGTTTTTTCTTGAACCTTGCATCATTGTTGTAATAACAGATGGTGGTCGATTATCAAATGCATCAACTGTTGTAGATGAATTTAACTTGCCCATGACAAACCCAATACCTGGTTGGGAAATGACACGAGAACCTTTTCGTTGGGATCAACGGTTATTTTCATTAGTTTTACGTATGTCTGGTACACCAACTGTTGAACGTGATACAGGGCTGGTTGCTAATGATACATCCCCTATAGATGCAATGTGTGAAGTTACTGGAGGTATATTTAAATTTTTAGTTCATCAAAATTGAAAATTATTTGTTATTCTAAATTTACCATATATTTAATTTACAGGTAGATCATATTGTATAACTTCACAAAGAGTTCTGATGCAATGTATAGATAGCTTAGTACAAAAAATTCAAAGTGGCGTTGTTATTAATTTTGAGAAAATTGGTCCTGAACCAATGCCAATTAATGATAAAGAAAATGGAGTTGATACAGATATAGTCTATGATGAATTTGGAAAAATTGGTTTCGGAAACATTGACCAAATTCATCAAAATGGAGTATGATACATAAAATGTTTTTTTTTTTTTTAATTAAATTAATTTTAGAATTTAAATATAAATAATAATAATTATTAATTTAATTTTAACTTATAGAATAAGACAAATGGATTACCAAATATTCAGCCACCTACAAATTCATGGCAAAACTGTCGAAAATTAATTCATGTACCAAAATCTGCTCAAAAAGGATTTCCTATGGGTTTTTGGCCTATTCCTGAATCATATTGGCCAGAAAATACCATGAATTCTTTGGTAAAATATCACAAATTAAATTAATGTAAAATTGAATTTTTAATTTACAATTATTTTCTATAGCCTCCAAGATATGCTCATCCAACTGTTAAGTTTTCTTGTGTTAATCAAGAACCTATGGTTATTGAAAGTTTACCATTTGATAAATATGAACTAGAACCATGTCCATTAACTCAATTTATATTATCAAGAAAGCAACCCACTCTCTGTTGGCAGGTAATCAATTATTTTCATGAGATTTTTTACTTAAATAAAATATGGTTCTTTCATAGCCTTCTTTAATTAATAACTTATCATTTTACCAAACTTAATTAATGTGTATATAAATTTTATTTTAAGGTTTTTGTTGCTAATAGTTTTAAAACACCAGATGTCATGCATCCTTTTGGTTATTTGAAAGCCAGTACTACCCTGTCTTGTGTCAATCTTTTTGTTTTACCTTATAATTACCCTTTGCTTTTACCTATTCTTGATGAATTGATCAAAGTTCATAGACTCAAACAAACTCCAGAATGGCGAGCACAATTTCAAGCGTATTTACGTAGTACACCTGGTTATTATAACGCTGTATGTACTAATTAAAAATAATATATTTTTTTTTTTTTTTATTGATAAAAAATATTGTTTAGCCTTTAAGAAGAGCATTAACCAGAATGGGTGTTCCAAATACTGTTGTGACTTCACTTGTACCAGATACTGCTGACAATGCTTCTTTAAGTTATTCTGTGCTAAGTTATCTTAAGAGATTAAAAACTCAAGCAAAAACTGAATATGATAGGTATAAATATAGATGAAAACAAATTAACGTCAAGAATATTTATTATAAATGTTTTACTGAAATATATTATCATATCTATAATTAGAATTTAAATGTTTTTACTTACTACTATATTATATTTTATTTTTTTTTGGTTTATTATTGTAGATTATGTACTGAAGTAACTAATAAACAAACTGCAAAATCAAATGTAAATATGGCTGACTACGTAAGAATTAATCATTTATCTCTATTAAAAAAAGATGTATCAACTAATCCTCAACTTCAGAGTAATTTTTTTTATTTTTATCTTATTAACAGTAACAATATTTAATTTTCCAAAATTTTCAGATAAATTTATTCATTTGAGGGAACAACTTAATGATTTCAACAATTACGTTGTAGGAACTGCTAAACGAAAAAATGTTGAATGTAACAAAACTGGTGGTTCTGGTTTTCGTAATCCTTTTGATATTTCTAGAAGTAAACTTCTGGAAGTTGTAAAAAACATGCAAAATAATTTTTCACAATTGTCTCAAACAAAGCTATTTGATGATGGTATAAATTTAATTTTATATTTATATATGGGGTGATTCTTAAGTAACATTTATTTATTTTTCCACTTGTATCAATTAATTATGTTTAAGTTTTTTATATGGCAAGAAAAATACTTGTGTCTGTTTTTCTGTTAAAACTTGTACTACTTAAATTTTATATTTATTTAAAATACTCATTAAAAATATATTTTCAGACAAGATAAAACTTTTAATAGTAAATAACTAGTTTAAATAAATTAAATAATAACTTTTGATACAATCAATACTCATTGTAATTCTATTTTAAAATAATTTATGCATGCTTAAACTATGATAAAATCATATTTTTAATTTCATTGTTGTGAAGATAAGAAAGTATAAATTTTACTATGATATTTTTTTTCCCTATATGTCTGTCGTCACTTTTTCTGAGCTCTCACCAGATAGATATTTTTCACAATACGTCAAAATATCACAAATCATATCTATTAAAAATTACAATATTTTAATTTAGTAAATTTCTACATTTTTCAAAGTTTTCTTTAAACTGCTTTAATATTTCAAAAATTGAAAAATCAAGAAACAATTTTTATATAAACTCTAAATATTTTCCTTTCATTTGATCTAATTTTTTTGAAAATCTGACCCTTACCTGCCCACAAGAGGGATTTAAAATAGAAACTTTTTGAACAAAAAATTGAATTTTTCAAATTAACTTTTGAAAATATTCCAGAAATACTTAAATTTTTATACACATGTTAAATTAAAGCTTATACTATTTATCATAAGTTAAAAAAAAATTGTTTAAACACTGTGTCTTGTTTATTTATACAGCCTTTGGACTTAAACATAAAATGTCATTTTAGTGTAATAATCATAATTTTTTGTTCTGTTATAATTTTTTATTTCAATTTTTTTTTTTTTTTTCAATTGTTTGTCTATATTTTAAGACAAATAGTTACCCCCTTTTACAAAAAATGAAAAAAAAAATTTTAATGATTTAATTGTTAGTTATAATTATTTTTAGGGAAAATTCATGCAAAATTTAATGTCAATCCAATATGTATATGATAAGGAAGGAGACTGCCTTGTCCATAAATATGTAATGACTACCAATGGCTTATGATAAATTGAAATAAAGAAATACAGAGTGATTTTTTAATAGCCAATCTCTTATACATTCAATTTAATTAACATAATAATTATTTTTAAGGAAATCATTTTTAATGTTATTTAGTTCCAAATATTTCAAATAATAATAATTTTTTTAATTCATCCCTTATACCTTATAAGCGTGTTAATTTTTTTTGTTCAAGTGACCACATATATATTTAACTAGATTATAAAATAAAAAATAATCTAATTTAAATGATAAGGAATCAGATAACTTTTGACACATTTTTTCAGAAGTTATAACTATTTATTGTAATATAGTCAAGTTGTGTGGGTTATGTAATTTTTGTTATTACTGATTACTTTGTCATGCTTTTCTCCACTTTATATTTAAAATGTTAATAACTTCTGAAGTACAACAATTTCGAAAAGTGTTTCAACTAGTCTTTCCCTTAATTAGATAATTTTTTATTTAATTAGCTAGTTATATATGTATCTAATCATTAAAAAAAAAATTGAAACCCTTATAATGTATAATGGATATATTTCTTGATTATTAATTCAAAAAAATATATAGAATTAAATAGTACCCAAAATTATTTTCTAAATATAATTTTTATTTTAAGTGACTAATATCAAAATTATCACTCTGTAAACAATAACTTTTTAATTTCTCCATAAAATTTACAATACCATTCCTTTTAAAAATTAAACACTATCTACAGGTTTGCAATCGTTTAATGATAGTAATTTTAATCACTGATAGTTATCATCTATACTTGTTTTCACTCTGCTCTGTTTTTTTTATTATTTCTTTTAGTAATAAACAAATTTCTTGTTGATCTGATGAGGGTACAGCTTACTCTGATGTATATTTACAATGCATACTTCACCTGAATTACATACCCACTATGTATTAAAATGCTTGCAATTCAAAAATTATTTTTCTAAAATCATATTAACCCATCAATAATTTATATAAGAAAAGTGCCTAAAAATTATCCATTTAAATTTTTGAAATATTAAAAAGTAATAAATATGATTTTAATGTAGTCTAAGAATATATAAAAAAGTATTCAAAAACAAAATGACAATTATAAAAATAGTAAGATGTTTATATTTTTATTTTTAGAATTAATTCATTCAATGCCTGTAAGTCAAATGGGTAATTATCAAGAATATTTGAAACGAATGACTTCTCCACTTCGAGAAGTTGAATCTATGCCTGTAAGGCAACATATGTTTGGAAATCCATTTAAAATTGATAAAGTTAGTATCACTGAAAATATGCTTTATTATATGTGCTAAACTAATTAAAACTATTAACCAATTTAGTTGAATTATATTTAAAAAAAACCTTTCCAGTTTAAATTAAAGCATTGGCTTAACTAGCCAGGTACTTATAGGGGCTTAGCCCTCCTAAAATTTTCTAAAAGTTAAATATTTACTTATTAAATATTTATATTTCTAATTTTTGTCTTTTAAATATATTTTTAATAAAAGGATTCCAGTGCAACGTACTTTCCTGCTAGGGTCCTAACTAAGGGATGGCTAAGCTGTACCTATTTAATTTATATCCCACTAAAATGGCAGTTAGCTGTTTTGTGACCAAATAAATATAGACTCAACTAACAATGATAACAAGCATTTATTTCTATTTAATATTTTTTAAATATAACCTGACTGGATCTCTATAGATTGTGGTATCCAAGTTAGGTGAGGGAAGGCAGCGAGTGTACACAACCCAAAATAATAATAATAAGTAAAATAATAGTGTTTAATTTAGTAACTACAACAATACTGCGCGAATTAAGTTATCAGATCAATAAGGTATGTTGCCGCAAGCGTGGTAAAATGTCAACTGACTTCATTATGTTTTTAATTAATTTAAGAAAAGTGTGTAATCGATTTATTTACACCCGCACACCTCATACTTATAATTTAGTTGTAGGGTCATTTATGTTGATGTATTTATAAGTAAAAAAAAAAAAAAAAATACATTAAAATATTGGTATTCAGAATACTTTAACATCCCTTAAAATCCTAGAGTATTCAAAACTATTTAAATTGCATAATTTAGATTTATTGATAATTTTTTTAGGTTAAATAAGGACTTAAAAAAGTATTCCTGGGGTATTCAGGAAAGTATTCTTATATTATTGTATCCTTGTAGTCCTAGTATGATTTTAATAGATGAATTCTGTAATAATAATCATTTTACAAATTTGAAGTGTTGTATAAAAATTACATTATTTTAAATTAAAATTTGTATTATTTAATGAAAATCATCTCAAATTAAATTGTTTATTATTCTTATAATTAATTATATTAATACTTTAGAGAATGATGGTGGATGAAGCTGATGTTGACATGATAGGGACAGGGAGTGGTTCATCAAGTCCTAGAACTGGATCTAAAAGAGCAATTGATAGTGGACCTCCTCGTAGGAAGCCAGGGCCATTACCAAGACATATATGTGCATCACCACGCCCTAGGTCTCCTTCACCTGCACCATTTAATCTTGTTAATGTAATAGTAGAAGCTCCTCCTCTACTTTTACCCAATGGAGGGGAAGCCGGTTTGTTTTTTTATGTATTCTAATAATTAATAAGAAATCAATTTCTAATATTTCAGTAATAAAAAAAAAATAGTAATTTTTAATTATTACTAAAAAATATAACAATTATTTTTGAAACAACAAAATTATTTAATTTCTAGTTTAAAAAGAGATATTTTAATGTTTTGATCAGGGATAGATGTTAATAAATACTATTAATTAATAAATCCAGTATTAGTATGACTAACTAAAGAAAAGAAAATTATTTTTACCATATAAGATAGTATAACTTAAACAAAAATTAAATTTTTATCTTTTTTTCTATTTTATAATATTCTTTAGGCAATGATATATATGGCATTGATTTATACAATTTAAAAATTTGCATAATTTTTATTTTTACTTTATATATAGACGAGGAATTAACACCTCTCCCAATAAATGGTGAATGCTTCTCTAGAATGTCATGTCCGTCACCTCCTCCTCCAATTCTTGAACCTTATGAAAATAACTTCAATGATGAAATAGAAAATGAAGAAATCATACTAAATAATATTTCTTCTAACCATGTACATGTACCATTAGTCCGAGAAGAAAATTCCATTCGACAACATTTATTGACAGTAAATTCTAATGTTAACCAAGACTTGAATGATTTATCTCAACAAGAATTATTAGATATTAAACAACATAATGCTAAAGTTAAAAAACTTTTAATCATTGAAGTTAAACGACCTGGTAAAAGTAAGTAATCGTAATTCTTAAATAGGCAATATTAGCCTTCTGAACAGTTGTGAGTAAATTTATCTCAAAAAATTAATAATATTTACTTAACTAAAAATTTATAATTGTAGCTAAAATTTTATTGCAGATTATACAACTTTATTTCATTGTTTGGGAACCTTGAAAGGTCCAGCTTCTATACAACTAACTTATGTCAATGATATAATTGCAGAAGCCCTTAGGTTTAAAAGAAAAAAATTAGTTAACAAATTAGAAGAATTTAGAAAGTCATATATACGAATTTAAACTGCTGCCATATGATGAAAAAAGAAACGGGGAGTAAGAAATGAATTATCATTCTATCATTCTTATTCCTCTACATCATAAAAATTTGTGTTACTTTAAATCTCATTTTATTACCATCTGTAGAATTAGTGTGAATACTATAAATATTTTTTACAAAAAATATAAATGACCTTTTTTTGTAAAACAAATAATAAAATCAAAAGACTAGGTATATTACCAAAAATAAATTGTTTAATAGGTGAGTAGATAAGTACATAAATATCAACCATTTAGCTGATACCTGCAAATATCTTTCAACATTTTATTATTATTTATTTTAAACTAAAATATAAATTATACATAAAATATATTTAATTTATAACTGAAATCAGTATACATTTAACACAACATAACTTTTAATTATTCAAATTTGTAAAAAATTATTTTTTATGAACATTAGTAGACAACTAATTTTCTGTTGTTATATTTATAAACTTATATAGGAATACTTTAACATGACTAAGTATTGTTAGCAAAGATTTAACAAGTCTACAATACAAACCTCATTATTAGAAAAAAATGAATTAAGCACCAATTAAATCCATTTTGATACCATTGCACAAAAAATTGAATTTAAAAGTAATTTTGAAAAAGTACTTTTCCTATTTGACTAAATCATTATTTTAATAAATTATAGTTTTAATAACAAAATGTTTGACTAATTCTCATTTTTATAATTATAAAAACTAAATTTGATGTCCAAACAAGCAAAACTTGAAAGTTTAGCCGAGTCCTCTTGTGTTATTTAAAACAATTATTTGAATGTTCACATTCACCACTCAAAAACAAATTTAAGTTATGGTTCATCTGATAATAACTGTTATAATTATCAACATTTTTAAGTATTTCTAGCAAGCTATCAGCTATTTAATGTAAGAGAAATTCTGATATATATTTAAATGACATACAAAAATTAATCCTTTTCACTTTAGATTCTCTTCATAAAGAATTTGATTATAATAATTAAGAAACATTATTTTAAAAGATATACAGTAAAGTATTGGTTTGATTGTTGTTCATAAATTACATTATAGGGCATTTTAGCTAGTCATGGTTCAATTTGGAGTGACTTGGGTGCCATACTACTCTATTGGTGGTGTCCAATTATTACAATAATAATTATGTGGTAAAGATTCAATTTTTTCATTTGAAAATCGAAGTAAAAAGTTTTTTATATACCCAAACGTTACCTTAAGGCCACATTTTTAGACGCCCCTTCGAGCAAAAAAGAAAGGTCATAATTAGTATAATCGCGACCACGGTACATATGTTTTTCGGTTATGAGTAAAACAATTACAATTTTTATGTAGTACAACCGGGTATGGTATTTTTGAAAATTTGTCGCCTTGAGCAGAGGGTAACAGTTGCCTAAACTATGCCACTATCCCAAAATTATACGTTTTTTCTGTTATTAATAAAATTGTTTTTTTTATTTATTTTTTTTTTTTTGTGTTTAATTTTTGCAAAACTTAATTTTATCTCAGTTATATTTATAACTGATAGAAAATCAGTATTCATTTATATACAGGGTGTTCAATAAGTCAGGAAACGGGTTTCTATTGTTCTCATTGTTTGTAACAATGAGAACAATAGAAAACCGTTTCCTGACTTACTGAACACCCCTGTATATTACAACATATAGAAGATGTGATTGTCAATATTCAATTTTATACCAAATGCGCGGATTTAAAAATGTATTTTTTTTTTTTTTTTTTTTACAGCAAGACTTACTACGTTGATTATTTTTATATAAAACATGAAATTTAATTGCTAGGTACAAGAATTTTAATAGTTGTTATTTTATAAAGAAAGGTTTCTAATTTGCTGATTTTAATGTATTGGACGTCATTGTTGAGGCATTCTACAACACTATATTTATTATTATTAATGATATAAAATGTTATTATACATTTGTGAACTGTTATTACAGAAGACATTCCCTAAATTTTCAATGATTTCTACGTGATTTCTCACCTAAAATGTAGTTTTAACACAATTATTGAATATACTCTGAATACGCCAATAATGCAAAGTATCCCCTCCAAATGAATATATAAAATGCAGTATACATATGTAGAATAAAGAATATAAAACTGATCATTTTTACTGTCGTTATTGTTATAGAAGGACATCGCGAGTGGTTAAGAAAGCCCCAATAAAGAAATTCTCCTAATTTTTTGAAAAATCAGAGTAAATGTAATTTAAGAAATAACATTAAATTAAAGCAGTGCACATTAATTTAAGAGTAAATTGCAACCAGCAATAATTTATTACAATATTTTCAATTGATAAAAACGGACACAGTACTAATACAGAGATTATACACTAGACTCGAGAATAAGTGTCTGAAGCAGCCCCATGCTATGATATACGAAATAAAAGTACCAACAGTAAAGCTAGAAATTGAAACCCATATAAAACTTTAAAAACTGATATTATTTAAGTTTTGGAATCTTTAATAATCGATTGTATATTTAATTTTTGTTATTATTTTGAAATATATTGATAATTTTCTATTCAATGTTAAGTTACAAAAAATAATTAAAGCTCAAAAATTTAATAAGGATTTTTTGTTCGATAAAACCTATTTTATTATTTACCCTAGGGATACCTACAAAAGTTATAAATTTGATTCAGAAAACCAATAAACTAAATATATTTTTTTGTGATTAACCATTGAAAATGTTTGATATTTTGGTGGTGTTTGAAAATTAAGAAGTCATAAAAATTCTCAATTTTAAAAGTCATGGAAATATACAAATAATGACATGTTAATGAATTGACTAAGAATACTGCCGAATTTCGAAATAAATAAATATATTTTGAATAACTATATTGGATTTCTTTTTCTTTTAATATCTTCAACTGGATCAATTTCAGGTTTTTTAACGTATTGATCAGCAAAATAAATTTAGTGAAAGCTAGAATTTTTTATAGATAGATGCAAAAAACACATCTTAGTCAATACAACAATACATTCTCATCAGAGCTAAAAAGGTAAAAAAAATAAGGATAAATATAAAAAACCCAGCACAGGGGGGTCGCGGCACAGTGGTGACGTGGCATAGTTGGATCAAGTATAATGATATCTGACAGTGATTAAAATCACTATCAAAAAAAAACGCTTCGATGCAAATCTTTAGATAGTGTTTAATTTTAAAAAATTGGTGGATTATTCCAAAAGCTTCATAAACTGCTAGTTCCTTATTAATATCCTGATTAAGACAAAGTATGTCGAATAAAAAAGAGATTATTAGAAAATAGTATTTCCCATAAAAAAATTATATTGATCAATACACTTTTCAATAAGTTATAGCATTATAATGTTAAAAATGTAAAAAATAAAATTGAGAATTTTCACACAATAATAGCATTTGGTAGCCATTTTCACCTTGAAGATAAAATAAAGTCCGAAATTTTTTTTTTCCATGATAAAGTATATTACATTAGCTTTAATTTAAGATATATATAAAAGTGTCAGACTTTCCGGAACACTTTCAAAATTTAAGTTGAAAAAGTCAATTTTTTGTGAAAAAGTTGTCATTTTGAATCCCCCCCTNAAGTCAATTTTTTGTGAAAAAGTTGTCATTTTGAATTCCCCCCCGTAGGCAGGTAAAAAGTCAGATTTATAAAAAAAATATACCAAATGATAGGTATAGACATCATGCATCTACAAAAAAAAGAATTATATTGATCCATACATTTTTTGAGAAGTTATAGCATTATAAAGTTAAAAATATAAAAATGAATTTTTTTACAAAAATCGTATTTTTTTTATTAAGTTTAATGTCTGTTTTCACCATGAAGATAAAATAAAGTCCGAAATTTTTTTTTACCATTATAAAGTATATTACATTAGCTTTAATTTAAGATATATATAAAAGTGTCAGACCTTCCGGAACACTTTCAAAAGTTACGTTGAAAAAGTTCTACTTTCTATATGCATTTTTATGTTTTGAATCCCCCCTGTATTTAGGGAAATGGTCCGATTTAAAAAAACAGTATGTCGAATGAAAGATCTATATAAATACTACTTCTCATAAAAAAATTGTAATGATTCATACATTTTTCAAAAAGTTATAGCATAATAAAGTTAAAAATGGAAAATACAAAATCGAAAATTTTCACACAAAAATAGCATTCGGTAGCCATTTTCACCATGAAGATAAGATAAAGTCCGAAATTTTTTTTTTTCATGATAAAGCATATTACATTAGCTTTAATTTAAGATATATATAAAAGTGTCAGACCTTCCGGAACATTTTCAAAATTTAAGTTAAAAAAATTAATTTTTTGTGAAAAAGTTGTCATTTTAAATCCCCCCTTGTGGGCAGGTTAAGGGTTAAATTTATGAAAAAAATATACCAAATGAAAGGTAATGATATTATGCATCTATATAAAAAAGAATTATATTGATATGTTTATTTTTGAAAAAGTTATGGCACTTTTAAGTAAAAAAAATTGAAAAAATTTCGAAAATTAGCGATTTTTATATTTGTAATTTTTTTGGAGGTTTCCCCCTTTTACGGGGAACGAGGGAATTTTTTTCAATTTTTAAGGGTAATGTATTCGACTAGATACGATTTGTGATCTTTTGACGTATCATTGAAAGAAATCGGTTCGGTGAGAGCTGAGAAAAAGTGGTAACAGACACAAAAAAAAAAAAAAAAAAACACATCTTAGTAAAACCAATACCTTCTCAGCTTCGCATCGAAGCTAAAATTGTTATTATCAACGTTTAATTGAATAACTCGTTCAAAAATCCGATTTAAAAAAAAAACTTAAATTTAATTACTCTAGAATTTATTTAAAAGCTGTTAGTTAAACCGAAGTTATCAAAAATAAAAACCGTATCCTAAAAAATAATTTCGGTTCTTAGCCCTATACCTACCTAGGTCTAGGCGTAACGATTTAATAAATTTGTGTTAGTCATATTCGAATATTTTTTTTGCAACTGAATAGTTTATTTTTAATATTTAAAAAACTATGCAATAGTTTTATAGCTAATCGATTAGAACTGCTGAATTTTTTTCAATGGACTATTAAAAAATTAATCTACTTACAATTTATATAAAACAATATTTTATTGAATAAAATGCAAAATGGAATTTTTTTTTCTGCATAATTCTTCCTATCCATTAATTTGAGATGTATACATTTTACAATTAAGAGGAAAAATTGTAGCTTCGATGCGAATCTATGAAGGTATTAATTTTACCATGATGTATTTATTTATTTTTTAATAATTTCGTGAATTCATGTGGCACTACAAACTTAACACGATTAAAAATAAAATTTAGCGTTTATAGTGAGATCGTAAAACAATTGTACTATAGACCACGTAAAAGAAACGATTTAACATTACGATACCTCGATGCCAGAATTATATTTGGAATTGCATTAAAAACAGAATGTATTAGCGATGTTTACATCTTATTTAAAAACATATATAAGTACCAGACAAATTAAATCGTCTACAGTTGTTGCTATTGTAGGCTTTCTTAAAGACATAAATGATTTATTTGACGTTCTTAACATTACAAAGCTCTTTAATAAAAATCCTTTTTCTTATGCTTTATATAGTGAAAATCCCAATCAATTAAACTTTCTAAAACAAACCAACATTATTATTAGTGACCTTAGATTATCACAACCTATTAAGAGACAAGGAGTAAAACCTCCATGTTTTGATGGTTTGCTATAGAATATCAACGCTGTTATAATATTATTTGAGTAACAGCAAAATTTAGGATACGATTATTTAATAACTAGTAGGTTAAATCTGGATGTTTTAGAAAATACTTTTTCAGTTTATCAACAAACCCTACAACTGAAAATTCTATCGATTCCAATTATAGTTTAGACACATCTGAAAAATCTTCCTTCTCTAATTCCTATCCTACTATTCAAGAACAACTGACTACTGTTCCTACATTAACTTTAAAGACCTGCTCAAATGTATATTTTATTGGGTACCTCGGTAAAAAATTGTTAGATATATTTTCATGTAAACCATGTGACAATAAATTTCTAAAAGAAGATACAGATTTTTTTAATGACAAAGAATTTTAACCTTTTATAAAACATTTCAAACACAAAATCAAATAACTACTGATAAGAGGAAAATAAGTCGAAAAAAGCAAAAGAAATTTTAATAAATTTTGTGACTAATGCTCAACAGATAATTCATCATTTTTTAAAGAAAAATCATATATAACACAACTAAATTTTAAATTAAATAGTATTATCACATATGAATTATATCCTATAGTAAATATTTCACAAGAGTCCTTACCACACTTGGAATATTTAATTATAATTTCATAAGATGGGCTTCGTAGATAAATTAAAAATTCCAATAGGAAATTAATATTTTTATAGGTTGAATCTTAACTTATTTTATCATTTTAAGTGATCTCTTTGGTTAAATTTACTTTATTAGCTTCGATGCGAAGCTGAGATGGTATTAATTTTACTATGATGTGTTTTTTTTTTTTTTTTTTTTCTGTTGTTACTTTTTCTCAGCTCTCACCGAACCGATTTCTTTCAATGATACGTCAAAAGATCACAAATCGTATCTAGTTGGAGACATTACCCTTAAAAATTGAAAAAATTTCTCTCGTTCCCCGAAAATGGGAGAAATATCCAAAAAAATTACAAATTTAAAAATCGGTAAATTTTGTCATTTTTTTAACTTTTTTTTCTTAAAACTTCCATAACTTTTTGAAAAATCAACAAATCAATTTTTTCATAAACATAATTTTTTTTATACTAAAACCTTAGATATTTACCTTTTATTTGATATCATTTTTTTGAAAATCTAACACTTAACCTGCTCATTGGGGGAGATTTAAAATAGCAACTTTTTTACAAAAACTAACTTTTTCAACTTTATTTTTGAAAATGTTCCGGAAATACTGCGTCCTTTAAANTACTCTATTTTTGAAAATGTTCCGGAAATACTGCGTCCTTTAAACATATATCAAATTAAAGCTTATTTTATGTACTATAAAATGGAAAAAAAAATTTGTCCCGACGACCTATCTTCTATGCGCAAATGGCTACCGTATTCAAAAATATGCTATTTTAACAAATTTTTTTTTTTTAAATTAAACACTATCTACAGATTTGCATCGAAGCGTTATTTATGATAGTGATTTTAATCACCGTCAGATATCATCTATACTGGACCCAACTATGCCACGACCCCACTGTGCCGCCACACAACTGTGCTGGGTTTTTTTTTCTATTATATTGTACCTAAAAAAATTAATTACTAATTTTTATACACGAAAACCTTATAAAATGCATAATTAGTAATTAATACCACATATACACCTGATTACAGGTAAATTAAGAAATTAAACACCAAGTAATATAAAAATCTTGACAGTAAAAAAATCGGTAGCGAAAAAGTTGTTATGTAGTAAGTTAAGATCCTCAACATTAAGTGAAAATTAAAAAAACCCAGCACAGGGGGGTCGCGGCTCAGTGGTGACGTAGTATAGTTGGATCAACTATAATGATATCTGATAGTGATTAAAATCACTATCAAAAAAAAATGCTTCGATGCAAATGTTTAGAGTTTAAATTTAAAAAATTGGTGGATTATTCCAAAAGCTACATAATCTGCTAGTTCCTTATTAATATCTTGATTAAGATAAAGTATATTGAATGAAAAAGGGATTATTAAAAAATATTATTTCTCATAAAAAAATTGTGTTGATTCATACACTTTTCAGTAAGTTATAGCATTATAAAGTAAAAAAAACTGAAACCGATTATTATTGGTATTATAAACATAAATTTTATATCTGTGTAAAATTTAGATATTGAGTATTGTCGTTCCTGTAATACTTACTTATATCCTAACAATTTTTTGTAAAAATAAGTTCATATTATTTTGTTTCAAATGATATAGGTGCTACATCTAATACAGGCAAGTATATGTTCAATTTTAAAAAACCCAGCACAGGGGGGTCGCGGCACAGTGGTGACGTGGCATAGTTGGATCAAGTATTATGATATCTGACAGTGATTAAAATCACTATCAAAAAAAACGCTTCGATGCAAATTTTAGATACTGTTTAATTTTAAAAAATTGGTGGACTATTCCAAAAGCTACATGATCTGCTAGTTCATTATTAATATCCTAATTAAGATAAAGTATGTAGAATGAAAAAGGGATTATTAAAAAATATTATTTCTCATAAAAAAATAATGTTGATCCATACACTTTTCAATATGTCATAGCATTATAAAGTTAAAAATGTAAAAAATAAAATCGAGAATTTTCACACAATAATAGCATTCGGTAGCCATTTTCACAATGAAGATAAAATAAAGTCCGAAATTTTTTTTTCGCAAAATAAAGTAAATTACATTAGCTTTAATTTAAGATATATATAAAGGTGTCAGACTTTCCGGAACACTTTCAAAATTTAAGTTGAAAAAGTCAATTTTTTGTGAAAAAGTGGTCATTTTAAATCCCCCCCTGTGGGCAGGTATAGGGTCAGATATAAAAAAAATATATACCAAATGATAGGTAAAGACATCATGCATCTATAAAAAAAAAATTATATTGATCCATACATCTTTCAAAAAGTTATAGCATTATAAAGTTAAAAATATAAAAATGAATTTTTTTACAAAAATCGTATTTTTTTTATTAAGTTTAATGTCTGTTTTCACCATGAAGATAAAATAAAGTCCGAAATTTTTTTTTACCATTATAAAGTATATTACATTAGCTTTAATTTAAGATATATATAAAAGTGTCAGACTTTCTGGAACACTTTCAAAAGTTAAGTTGAAAAAATTAATTTTTTGTAAAAAAGTTGTCATTTTAAATCCCCCCTTGTGGGGAGGTTAAGGGTTAAATTTATGAAAAAAATATACCAAATGAAAGGTGATAATATCATGCATCTATATAAAAAAGAATTATATTGATATGTTCATTTTTGAAAAAGTTATGGCAGTTTTTAGTAAAAAAAATTTCGAAAATTAGCGATTTTGAAATTTGTTTTTTTTTTGGAGATTTCCCCCATTTATGGGGAACGAGGGAAATTTTTTCAATTTTTGAGGGTAATGTCTTCGACTAGATACGATTTGTGATCTTTTGACGTATCGTTGAAAGAAATCCGTTCGGTGAGGGCTGAGAAAAAGTGGTAACAGACACAAAAAAAAACATATCATAATAAAACCAATACCTTTGCATCGAAATTAAAACAAATAATAATCAAATATAAATCAATATTAATAAAATAAAAAACACATACAATTATAACGAAAAGTTTCATTTAAATCAAATAAGCAATTGCCTTTTAATAATAACTAGTTCTTATCGTAATTTGCACTAGTGGTGTTGACTAGCGATGGGCATAATCGAGATATATCTCGATTATGAAAATAATCGAGATATCTCGATTATTGAAATCATATCTATTATATAATCGAGATATTCTGATTTTTTAAATAATATTGATTATTCTATAATCGAGTGATTATTTCTAATGATTTCTCGTTTATTATAAAAACAATGATTTCTTGATCTTGAAATGTATATAATCGAATAAAAGTTATTTCGAATGATGTCCATGAAACGATGAAACGAGAGAATACTATTTTTAAGTTTTTATTTAGCATAAATTATAGTCGAATTATTATTAAATTGTTGACTTCGAGTCTTCTTATTTTCAACTCGTTCAATCGCTACTCATGACAACACCTTATCTGTCACATTTTTGGGAAGTATGTGACGATTAGAACAAAGTTTTGTCCTGAACTGGCTAAACTACTGAGTTCTGATTCTCTCACTAGTTGTGAATTTATGAAAAATCAATTAGGTGTGGAATTAGGTGTTTTAATTATGATGGTCAAGCAGGCTATTGCTACCTTATCTTATGTTTTTATTTTTAAATTTGTTATCGGTTTTTTTAAAATATAGGTAATAATTATTAAATAATAAAAATAACAACTTGTCTTTTATTTAAAGCACTTATTAATAATGCATTATTAATATATTATTGTTATTATTATTCCTAAATTATAGTTTAATATATTAATTATAAATAAACACCAACAAATAAAAAAAGCAAAATTAAATTAATAATTATTTACTATAGGTATATTTATTCATATTTCGAATAATTTTTCGATTCTCTCAATAAATAATAATAGTTGATTATTCTTATCATACGAGCAGACGATTTTAACTTCGAGTGATTTTTCGAGAGATTCACTCGATTATGAAAATGTCTCGATTACTAATCATTCGATTATCGAAATCATTCGATTATGCCCATCACTAGTGTTGACCGTATAACGATAATTGCGGCTATTAATATCAACGAGCTGAGCAGTTATTATTAAATATTTAATATTTCTTGAGAGCATATATAGCGCTATCTCTACAGGTATAATTTAACAAAAAATCGGTAACCAATTGTTTGATTGCCATGGCTTATCTATTTGTATTTAATCTATGGTATAACTGTGCACGATTCAAAAAGAAAAATGATAAGGGTACAAGTATTATCACTTATCATTTAACCTCATGCTAAAAATATAATCACATGCTTTACTATCTAGTTTAAATTATAGTTG